>NC_061121.1:11081072-11151089 GCF_002878395.1 Capsicum annuum
CTCAATTATATATATATATATATATATATATATATATATATATATGAAAAAACCCTATCCCAAATAGCATGAGATTCGAATTCTACTTTTATGGAAATAAATAAATCTAGGAAACTTTAAACTAGGAAAATAATATCAAAAATAAATCCCTAACAAAATAAGGAAAAGTTCACAAATTTAATCAAAACTCATATGGCCCAATCTTCTTCCGTTTGGACTTGAACTTGAATTGTGAAATAGGTATAGCACTTAGGCCATGCTTCTCCATAATTTTTGGGCTCGTTCTTAGGTTTTTTCTTCCATCATAAGTTCTTCTTGATTCACATTGATACCCGTCAATTTTAATGCAAGTGGGATAGATTGGATGCTATCAAAATGGCTCATTGGTTTGTGTTTTCATCAATCACAACATTCAAGCCTATCATTACTACACCCACTTAATGGCTCTCTCCACTAAGACCAGCAAATTCAATCACTCTCACAAAGATTTTTCCCACATATCTACTTCATAACTATTTCATGTAACAAAAGTTCATCTCCTTCTTCCCCCTTCACCTATAACCTTATCTAAAGAAATCACATCAAAATTTTCAAATTCAAGAACATCTACTCGCTCTACCCAAAACATTACTATGCTTCCACAACCACCGTTATACTAACATGTGAGGATCATTGAGGGACCCGAGCATAAACGTCATAAATGGGAGTAACACTATCAGATTATAAATTATACTTATTACACTACTCAAGGAGGGACATGAGGTAAAGATAAGATATAATAGACACGAAGTTCTTCATATATCAAGTGTCTAGATCATGAGTAGAGAGTCGTTCGGACGTAAACCTACATAACATGAGTTCTTAGAACTGGGCATAGTGAGAAACATGTGAGAATATATCAGGAGCGGTATAACATAAGGTCGGAATTCGTAAAGTCAATGATTAAGACAAGGATTGATACCTGAAGCTATTGCTTCTCTTTTTCAGAGCTAAGATAGTCATGAGTTTGCATAAACTTTATTACTTTGGATAAAACCCGACATAGAATGATTTGGTGACATATAAGACATATTTTCTTAAAATAAGTTGCATAAGAACTTGAACCTTGGGCATAGGCATGACTTCAATACATAAGACATTTGCAGAATGGCCTCTTAAATTGAAGTAGGAGTAGTTTACTTGAATAGGAATAAATTTTATCATGACTCTTTTCTGAAACTTGACACCTCTAGAAAAATTCAGGAACTACCTTAATTCATTATCTCCCCCTTAGATCGAAGTCACAATCCTAGACTTGAGGACATACCTTCTTATTAAATCTACAAGCACAACATTCAACACAATGGGGTATAACTATACACATAAACGCTAAACTCTCCGTGATAAACTATACTCTGAAGGTCTTGCTTTCCGAAAATGCTTCTCTTAACTTTATTTAGTCTCTATAGCCCTCACCCTATAACTCAGACTCTCATGAGCATACATATCCACACACCCTTATCATAGAAAGATCTATTCTCCACTACTTAACAAACTCATATTAAACCTCTAATCACATAACTTACAACTTAACAAAATTTGTAAAACTATAGCAAAGGCGTATATTACCTACCTATATTTTCTAAATTCAGCTATAAAGAACACCATACAACAACTCCTTAGTCTTCCACAGATGTCTCCATACTACAAATTTCAAGAACACAGACTAGGTATGCCAAACACTTATACACATAAAACTTTATCTAACAACATGCTACTAGGGGGCTCAACTTATTCTTATATACCCACACTATTATCCGCTTAATGACTCTGCCACAATTCATTGTTCTAACACTAGTCCTATGTATATAAATATATCATAATTATCCACTCCTTTTTTTCACAAATTGCCAACCTAGGCTATTGCATACATCGAATCAAGCCTACCACTTACTCCCATAAAACATTCATCACTAATCTTAAGCTACTATTTTTACTGCTACACTCCACATCTAAAGTTTAAACCTATTGTCTAACAACACCAATCATATAACACCGATGAAGCAGGTCAACATACTATACTATTCCATCAAATTGGGGAATCAACCTAACTTCGCCATTTAAATTAACTACCGCCCACAAGTTCATTCTTTCCACAACATTACTACCACACCTTAGAATCTACCACACACCTTCTCACATGTAGTACTAGTCTACAACTACCAAAGAAAAGAAAATCAAGGGGGGTAAAGTCACATAATAGGGACGATCGATCTTAATCTTATAACATAACCGATTATATCTTATCAACACATTCTACTTTCTCACATCATATACTTCGTAATAATTTCTTTAGTATTTAGATGACTTATAATAATTAACTTTGAGTGATACGGTCAAATTATGGGTGAAGGAGCTGAAATAGACAGGTCATAAATATATCTATTTTATTTTTTATTAAATATAATTAATTTTCTAATACATAAATAACTTATAATAATTAATTAGAGATGATATAATAAAATCATGGAGAAAGCAGCTAATGAAGTAGATAGGAGAAGCAGGCGTGTTGACGGAGAGCTACCTGCTTCTCCTCCCCATTCCCTCTTATTAGTAATCCTATATAATAAGTCACAATAAGATGCTGAAGCATGCTGCTCCTGGTCGACATGCCTGCTTCAGTTGCTTCAACCGTGATTTTACTATATTACCTCTAATTAATTTCTACAAGTCATTTACGTATTAATAAAGTTATATTTTTTTAAAAAAAAAATTAAAATAGACATTTATGACTTGACTACTTCAGCTGCTTTAATATTGATTTTACTATATCACTTATAATTAATCATTATAAGTCATTTAAGTATTAAAAAATTAAAAATATTTAATAAAAAATAAAAATAGATATAAAATAATAAATTATTTTTTGATGTTTTTATAAGTCATTTAAGTATTAAAAAATTAATAATATTTAATAAAAAGGATAAAATAGGCATAAAATGATAAATTATTTTTTGATGTTTTAAATTAACTTGACGTGTTATATGAGACCAATTAAAAAAAAATTCACTAGTATTTGCTATAATAATTTTACTATGAAGTTGATAGATTTAAGAGGTGGTTGGGCTATAATTTTGCTTATTCAAATTGCATCAATAAGATTTGGATTTTTTGTGATCAACTATATGATTGCAACAAACTTTAAGATACGGAGCAACAAGTTACTTGTACCATTACCAATCAGGATGATAGCATTATTGTTACTGCAATCTATACCAAATGTACACGCCACTTGAGAGAGCCTCTTTGGGATGATCTGAGACATATGGCTCATAATATTAACGTTCCGTGGCTGATTGCAGGAGACTTCAATTTTGTTTTAGATGCTAGTGAAAAGAAAGGTGGGAATCCTCACAAGATGTCAGATAGCATGCCCTTTATCAACTGTATTACAGACAATTCTCTCATTGATCCCGGCTACATTGGTTCTACATTTACATGGTGTAATGGAAGAGGCTCAAGGCAAAGAATGTGGGAAAGACTTGATAGGGCTTTCATTAATTATGAATGGTCTCAGAAATTTACTAATACCACTATTACCCATCTTATCAAAACGGGCTCTGATCATTCACCTCTTCTCATTACTGTTGATAACAATCTTCAAGCCCACAAAAGGTATTTTAAATTTCTTAATTTTTGGATCAATGAAGATGGATTCCTTGACACTGTCAAAAAGGCATGGGATATTGATACCGAAGGATCTTCGCTATGGAAATTCCATATGAAGCTCAAAAGCACATGCAAATACCTTTCTTGGTGGTCCAAAAATAGTGTTGGGAATATATTTGATTAAACTAAGGAGCTCGAGACTAAGATTGCCGATCTTGAAAACAGATGCATTCAAGACAATAGTGATATCAATAGAATGGAATTGAATAATGTCAATGCTCAAATGATCATGCATACTAAGAAAGAAGAAGCTTACTGGAGACAAAAAGTTGGGATGAAATGGTTTAAGGAAGGGGATGCCAACACAAAAATTTTTCACTCTATCATCAATGCTAAAAGAAATAGACTAACTCTCAAGAAGATGAAGATTGATGATAACAGTTGGGTTGAGGGAAATGATGCCATTGCCTCAGAAGCTGTTAAATTTTTTGAGCATCAATTCGCTGATCCTAAACTATATAAAGGCTTTAATATTCTAAATTGTTTGCCTAAGGTCATTACTGATGATGAGAATATTATGCTTACTGATTATCCCTCTATGGAAGAAGTTAAAAGAGGTTTTTTTCTCTCTCAATGCCGACAGTGCTCCTGGCCCTGATGGGCTATCTGGTAAATGTTATCATCACCGTTGGGATATCATATCCCAAGATCTTTATGCTATGATTTGTGAATTCTTTAGAGGTGCTCAACTTCCTAGATCCATCACTCGTTCATGTCTTGTCTTGATTCCCAAAATTAACAACCCTCAGAGATTCACCGACTTGAGACCAATAAGTCTTAGTAACTTCAGTTGCAAGATTATCTCCAGGATTCTAAATACCAGACTCTCCAGAGTTATTCATAAAATTGTGTCCCCTAACCGAGCATACTTCTTGAAAGGCAAATCTATGTCTGACAATATTCTCCTAACACAAGAAATGGTTCATAATATCAGTAAAAGATAACAGTAATAGCAACGTAGTTCTCAAACTCGGTATGGCTAAAGCTTTTGATAGGATGGACTGGAATTACTTATGCCATGCTCTTAGGAAATTCAGTTTTGCTGAACAATGGGTTGATATGATATGGAGACTCTTATCAAATAATTGGAATTCTATCAATATTAATGGAGATAGACATGGCTTTTTCAAGTCTGGAAGAGGCATCAAGCAAGGAGATCCCATCTCTCCCCCTCTTTTTATTATAGGCTCAGAATTGCTTTCTATTCTCATGGATCAACTTAAAAATGAGAGCTTTATTCGTTATTCTATCAACAGAGGTTGCCCTATTATTACTCATCTCAGTTTTGTAGATGATACTATCTTGTTTACTTCAGGAGATCCTTTATCTATTATGGCAATGATGAACAAGTTGACTATTTATGAAGAATGTTCTGGGAAACTTATTAACAAGAGTAGATCTTGTTTCCTTGTTGGTTCTAATACCTCTCAATCTATTGTAGAAGATATCAAGCATCTGACTGGTTTCAGTCACTCTCAATTTACCTTTACCTATCTTGGGCTCCAATTTACACCGGTAAAAAGAAAATTGTGTATTTTGGAGACATTGTCTCTAAGATTTCTCATAGAATGCAAGGTTGGCAAGGGAAGATGTTATCACATGCTGGAAGAGCTATTCCCATTAAATCCGTTCTTCAATCTATTCCCGTTCATATACTCTCGGTTATTCAACTTCCCAAAACCACTATTAAACAGATTAAAATGCTAATGGCAAATTTCTTTTGGAGTGATATTACTGGTAAGAAAAAAATTCATTGGATAGCATGGAAGTATCTTAGTATTCCTACCTGTGAAGGTGGATTGGGATTTAGATCCATTCAAGATATTTGTGATGCTTTTGGTGCAAAAATGTGGTGGAACTTCAGAACTGACAACAACGTCTGGAAGCATTTTCTTGAATCAAAATAGAGAATGGAATTTGGGTAAGCTTCACAATATTCTTCTCGACCACCTTGTTGAACAAGTCAAAGCAATTACTATCCACCAATGCAATGATGACTTTCCAGAAGTATTTCTCTCACTGCGACTAACATCTGGCATCCTAAATTGCCTTACAAAATCTTTTTTTTTTTCATGTTGAGACTCTTAAGGATGAGACTACCTACTGATGTTGCGCTTGAAAAATACAAGGTTTATGGACCTTCCAGATGTATTTGTTGTCGAGATGGGCACCTTGAAAAAATTGATCATTTATTCCGGCAGGGGGATTTAGCCAATTCAGTTTGGAATTTTTTCTCAAACAATTGCGGCATCCCTGTTAGACAAGGAAGAATATGGGATACCTTAATGACATGGTGGCTTAGTACCATTAAAAACAAGGTCCACTCCGCTCTTATTCAATGTTTTCACTCTATTATTTGTTGGGAAGTCTGGAAAGCTCGGTGCAACCATAAATTTGATGATATTAAAAGTACCGCTAGGGGGGGTTATTGTACAAGTTATTCATATCTTCAATATGTTGATATCTACCCAATTTCCTACTATTGAACTTAGCCATGATTGGGTTCATACGTGCTCGTATATCGAAAACCTTAGGCCTAGACTCAACATCAAATGTCTCAGATGGAGCCATCCCAGTCCAGGTAGGTTCAAACTCAACACGGATGGCTGCAGTAAAGGTAATCCTGGTAATGCTGGAGGAGGTGGCATCCTTAGATGCTCTAATGGCTACATGACTATGGCTTTTGCCAATTATTATGGCCACTGTTCCAACAATATTGCAGAAGCACATGCCGTTCTACATGGAATCCAGTGGTGCATCAATAATGGTTATTATTATGTGGATGTGGAATCAGATGCCCAGATCATCATTAATATGATCAATGACTCCACCAATGTCAATTGGCAAGTCAAACATATCATCAACGAAATCAATTCGTTAAAGACTCGAGGAAATTTTAAATTTCAGCATTGCTACAGGGAAGTCAATAATATTGCAGATGCCTTGGATAATCTGGGAGAAAGTACAAGGCAAAATACAATCTTCATACAAGATGTAGCTCTTTCTTTGAGAATTAAAAATTGGTTGAAGAACGATATTCTTAAATATCCAACCTTCAGAATTCGAGCTCAGAAAAACAACTTCATTATTGATCATGGCTAAGTCATCTAGCTGCTTTAGTTGGAACCGGCTCATGCTCAATCTCAAGTCTCACAACCTTTCCAAACTTTGTAACCTCTTTCTTTCGAGCAATAGAATAGGGAGTTTTTTTGTAATTGACTAGGTCCTGAACCTAATCCCCACCATAATGGTGGTTTAAAAAAAAAATAGAAGAAAAAATATTATAAATTACAATAATTAAAAATTTATATTATTTTTAAAAAAAAAATGACTATCATGCTACAGAAGTTTGAACAACTAAAATATTGTTATACAATTTCATCAATTTAAATATAATAATATATGACTAACTTAGAATTTATCGACTAAACAAATAAAGGTTTTAATTAAATGATACATAATGTATAACTTTTAAAGATCAATATTGGACCGTGCGTAGCACAGAATAAGACGACTAATATAATAAAACAGATAAGTCACCACTTAGATAAGCTAAAATCATTCATGCACGTTGGTTCAATCATTTTTTATCGTGCTGCATTTTAATAATCAATATTAATGTGTCAGACACATGTATTATATGCTAAATTTGATACCATATTGGGCATTTAAGTGATTAGATCCAAAAGAAAACCAAACACAAAGACAAAGAAATAATACAAGACCAGAGAAAAAAAAATGAAGAAAAAGAGATGTTGATGCCCATAACCCTTAAATAAGACAGTGGCACAACTTATCTTCTGTTATTATGAAGTTTTTGCACGGATTGCACCTATTTTGAGTACTTTTATTTTTTATTTTACTGCTTATTTTATAAAAATTTATGGACAAAATTATATATCTTTACCTATTTAGACATAATTTTTTCAGTATAAGCTTAGCGAATTTTTGCTTCACTTGGCATAATTAAGTTTAGTTTTCTAGTAATTAAGTTATGCGGCATATGTGTGGTGGGTCTGTGCGTTGTGTTTTTTTTTTTGTTCGGAAATATATTGTGGCCTCGTGGCATATGACATAATATTTAAAAGGCTGCATAAACTTCGAGGGATATGTCCTCTCGGCATGCAACATAACTTGTGAGATATTATAATACGAATATATAAACTTATGTCGTAGAAAAATATAGTCAAACACAATTTCAACTCCACTTTCAACGTTAAATTTTCATGACAAAATGATGCTCACTAAATTACCCTTTTCCTCACCTCTAGGCTTCCTTGTCAATGAAAGTAGAGTTAAAACAAAAAAAAATTAAAACAAAAAGAAAATTTATTATTTTTTTTCATTTTTATTTATTCAGTATACTAAAAATAATTTTTTTATTTTATTTGTTTCGTTTGAAAAATCAAAGAATATATATATATATATATTTGGTTTATTCTAATTTACAGTTGCTATTAAATACTATGAAGTATTTATTTACCTACATATAGATAATTTATAACTAACAAGAATATATAGTAAAATTTTTATTTTATTTTATTTTTTTTACAGAATGTGCCAAATCAAACATGAAAAAATGAGCGAAAAAAATACTCAAAATAAAATAAATACAAGCCAACAAAATAAATAGCCATGAATACTCACGATGATTATATTAATTTGATGGAGAATCTTCAATCTTTTGATGCCTTTGAAATATCCAAAAGCTAAAAGAACGTATTGACACGATCTAACAAGACTTTAGAATATTCTAAAGTGTTCAAAACATGAAGTGATAGAAACAAGGGCTAGTATGCCAAAAAGGATATTTTTGAAAACTATTTTGTCAAAGAGACAAAAGTCTTGAAAAATTTGTCAAAAGGATACTTAAATCCACATCATCATCAACTTTTTTAACTTAACAACTCCACCCATAAATTTTATAATAATTCACTTTAACCCAATACTTTCAACTTAATAAATTCATCCACAACTTTTAAATAATACACTTCAACCCACTCCATCATCCACCATTATATATACAAAAATATCTAGGTTTTCAAAAGTATTAAATAAAAAAAATTCAAAAGTTAAAAATAGAAGGTGGTTGTTTTTTCCTCCAAAAAGCTCCGATTCTGGTCACTTTTCTGGCGTTATTTTCCGGCGATCAGCTCTAAATCAATCCACAAACATCATAAGCTTGTCCATTGCACCCATTGTTACCCCATTTCTTTGGTATCTTCTCAAACACACTTTCCACCATTGTTAAAAAATTTGAAACCACTCACATTACTCAAAACCACTTTAGAAAGTACATTAAAGCAGCTCCAAGTTCATTTCTCTATTCCATAAACCCAATGATCGTTGATTAGAAGCAATATTTGCAATTTAAAGATTTTCTTACGGATAGTTGCCCAGTCATCGATCAGTGATCATCATTCATCGACCGTTCATATAACCCAACCTAGACCATAAGCATAATCTACCGTCGTCCAAAGCCTAATTCTAGGATGTCTATTGCAAAATTTGTTCTGATTTCTGGTGATTTCATGGGAGGATGGGTGGAGACTCCCAAATGTTGGAAATGGAGATCTTTTACGAAGGTGGCAATCCCTGTTGCTGTTTGCTGCAACAGTTCGTATGACGAATTGGTTGCAAGCGCAATGCAAAGCGGGGATCTAGATTGCGCGTCGGGCAATGTGGTGATTAGTTATCTAATACATTCGAAGGAAAAGGTAAATCCTACGATCATAAATAGTGATGTACGTGTGCTGATGTACATGATGGACGTTGATGCAGATGGCTTTAGGCCTATTTTGAGGATAAATATAGTTGAAAGGTTCTTCGAAGGACCGATAAATTCATCAGAGCCCCCACCTCTACACCCGATAGTCGACGATGATTTCAGAGATTACGACAACGATGACGGTCATCTTATTAATACGGAAGATGATTCTATGCATATGGAATATGTTTCATCGAACTCATAAGACGATGAAGAAGATTGTGAAACTGGATCACAACCAGGACATTCCTTCACCGATGGAACCAATTTCTATCTCGATCAAACATTCACTGATAAGAAAGAGCTCAAAATGCTACTAGACGCAGCAGCAGTGAAGCAGTCTTTTGATTATTGTTTGGAGAAGAATTGCTTTGAATTCTTGAAGACAAAATTCTTATCTCATGGTTGCGGCTGGTTGTTGAGGGTAATGAAGTACGCAACCTTGTGCATACAAGTATGTTGGGTTCCACACATGCGAAGTTAAACACGCCACAGTCAGGCATAGTAGATTGTCCTCCGAATTAATTGCTTCACTATGCGTAAAACATTTTCGGGATAGTAAGGGTCCAAGCATAAGAGAAATTCAAAAGATTGTGTTCAAGGAGTTGCATTGTCGCGCAAGCTATTTGATGTGTTTGAAAGAAAGTGTAATTATGAAGAACATCATTCGCAGGACACCGGAGCACGGATATGCTTGCTTGCCGGCTTTTTCCACATGGTGGACTTATTGAATCCAAGGTCTTCTTACTCTATCATGTTTAACCATATTAATGGATTGTTCTGTTACTACTTTTTAGCATTCAAGTCTTGCATACGGGGATATGCCTACACGAGAAAGGTAATTGCAGTTGATGACGCATATTTATATGGCAAGTACGTGGGGTTGTTGCTGAGTGCAGTTGCACAGGACCCCAAAAATTACATCTTTTCAATTGCCTTTTGTGTCGTCGACAAAGAGAATGATATTTCTTGGACCTTCTTCTTCCAGAAGTTGAAGTCTATTGTAGAAGATGAACCAGATCTATGTGTCATCTCCGACAGGCACATCAGTGTTGCCAATGCCTTCTCTCGGGTTTACAGTTGTGCACATCATGGACTTTGCATGAGGCACCTTACTGAAAATCTACGTATAAATCAGCACTGTGGAGAACATCTTTATCTGTTCTACGTCGCGAAAAAGGCGTGTACTGTTGATGAGTTTAGCGATCATTTTTTTGAATTAAAGAATAATAACTCCAAGGCAGCACATGCCCTTAAAAATGTGCTTGGTTTTGAGAAATGGAGTAGAGCACACTTCACGGGCAATAGGTACGATGTGATGACCACAAATATTGTTGAGTCGCTCAACTCGGTATTGATGGATGAACGAGAGTACCCTATGTTGTACATATTCAATTCAATTGCTAGAAAATTTAGTGAAAAGTTTAGGGACCGGCATGTCTTTTTCGCTGGTCAAAATAATAAATTTGTGCCTTATGCGGAAAGGATCCTAAGGATAACAAGAGTGCGAGCGATTCCTTGTATATAACTAATGCAAACGGGGGTCTCAACCAATTCACAGTGTTCGGTAACAACGTTACTGCCAAGGTCAATCTCTTGCAGAGTAGTTGTTCTTATTGAAAATTTAACCTGGTGAAAATGCTGTGCGAACATGCAATGGCATCTTTGCTAGAAAAGTATGGTGATGGCGTAAGTTATGGTAACTCCATCTATGAGTACTCTTCGTCAATTTATAAAACTGAAACTTACCTCCTCGCGTACTCGGAAGCTATTGATGTTGTCCCTCCGGAGGCCGAATGGACTATGCCACAGAAAGTGAAAGACAGTAAGATTTTTCCACCCTTTATGATCACAAATTCAGAAGGAAGGAAGTCAAATGAGTTAAGGGCGTTGGTGAGACATTCAAGTCGGAGGAATAGGTGTTCAATATGAAAGAAATCTGGACACAAAAGAACCACATGTAGCATAGCCAACAAATCATAGATAGGCTTTTTTTTGTGCTTCAGTTGTAAAGCTACTGGTTTTGTGGATAAATGTACATTTCTGTAGAATTTAACTTTCAATTGTAATCGACTTAAAGCCTTGTCTACAATAGACTACAAAAATGCTACGATATATCTTTCAAAAGGTCTATAAGATATTATGTGTTGTTTATATGATTATTCATCAAACACCCTATGTTGGTCTTTTTACCACCCAATCTCTCCATTCGATGCATTGAATCTTTGTTACTTGTTCCTATTTAATGAAAAGTTGCTGACACGTCTATTTTCAAGAAAAACCACTGGTATATATTAAGTAGGCCTTTTCTATTCCCACACACGTCGACTCACCATTGGGTGGGAATTTGAAAGGCCACACTCTATAGGTCAATAAATGCAGCACCTATTTCTATCCAATCCTTCAGTTGTACGTACACCTAACACATCGAAACACTCTTCTTCTTCCTCAGCAAAGTGAAATAATACTGCTTAGAAGAATACCCCTACACCCCATCCAACGTGTTTCCCTAAGACATTACAATCTCCTCCTACTTAGGAATAATTTCGATCGTCTTTTCTTTAGCCTGGGTCAAGACCGCATCTACCTCGAGCGCGAACTCCGGCGAATTGCTCATTTCTTGCGCGCAATTCTTGACTACATCACCCCCCAGCATCCCCCTGAATTTAGTTTTTAAGTTTTTATTTTATTTTATGTTTTTAAGGTTTTTTTTGTATTGTTTATTGCTAAAGAAGTTTTCGTAATAGGATGTTGTTAGAAGAAAGCTTCTTCAATTTTGCTTTTTTTTTTTTGCTTAAAATTCATGTAATGCAATGAACAGGTTCAATCAATATAAGTATTTTTAGTTTGAACATTATGTTTTCCCTCTTTTTTTACGATTGTTATTTTTTCGTGGTTATTCGTCTGTGAAGACAATGTTTCAAAAATTTATGCATTGTTAGATTGTATAGTCTATCATCGATCGTATACTCCATCAGTCCTGGACCTAACATAGTAGTCGATCGTCAACCATGTGAATCGATGGGCCATGTTTTGGGGTTGGTGAAATAAAATAATTAAATTAAAAATGATATAAACAGACAATAACATGTATTGGGGCTGGTGGAATAAAATAATTAAACTAAAAATGATATAAATAGATAATAACATGTTTTGGGGCTGTTGGAGTAAAATAATTAAATTAAAAATGATTTAAATAGATAATCTTTAACTGTTGGTGACACTTAATAGATTGTCATCGATGTTGGCCCATGTCAAATATCAGTAAAAGATATACTTGTTCTTTGAGGGTCCATCGACTCGTTCGGTCTATCGTAGACCTACACCTTTAAGAGTGCATCGATGGATCTCTTAATTATGTGTAGACCGCAGTGATCTATGTACACTGCTATAGACCAACACTTGGATGCTGTTTAAAAGAGAATAAATAAATTAAAAATAAATGTAGTGTGAGTTTCTACACATGTGAGGGAGTGTAAACAAGTCACACAATCATATTAGAGCTTATAGAAATTAAGGGTGGTGTATTAAGGTGTGTGTGGATGGGTAGTGGTTGAATGTTCAATATTCTAAGAGTAATGTTTGTCAAAGCACAAGGGATTACTACGGTCTTTTGCGATAGTTAGAGGATAAGGGTAGGGCTGATGTGGAAATATCCTAAGCTATTTGTTGAACTTAGTAATCTTTAAGTCTTTGCTAAGTCTTTTGCGATAGTTAGAGGATGGGGGTGGGGCTGATATGGAAGCTTCTTCCCTGGATCTTCCAACAACTTTAACTCACAATATAGGTCTGGAGTTATTAGAATCAATGGAAAACATGTATAATTTCATGTGTCTATCATTCCTTATGAACATTGGATAGATTTTTCCCCTCTCATTCATCAAGTAACTAATTACCACATCTTTTTTATCACAACTTAATTCACCGCTCTCCATTATGCTCTTAACCATATCGGCGTATGAACCGTTACGGCGAAGGACAATGGACACTGTCTCCTTAGACGCGATTTTCCAAACCCTACATTTAGGAGTCACCTCCCATTCACCAGAAAATATACCACCAACAACCACATAATCTATAATAGACATGATATACCTCGATAATAGTATTTAATAGACTTGAATAGTGGTTTATGAGCCTAGACTTAATAGACTGTAGTCATCGTCTTCTTAGCTGTATTCTGTACAGTACACGATCGACCCTTTTTCGATGACCACCAGAATAATCCGACGAATTTCAGCTTACAAACAACCTAAGGAGTGTTGGAATGTTGCTATTTAGCCAAGAATTAATTTTGAAATGTGGGACTGATTTTCAAGCTTTTTGTATAAAAATTGAAGAAAAATTGGGGCTAAAAATATGTGAAAATGGTTTAAAACAAAGGAGATAATGTCACTTTCAGATGGATGTCGGAAAATTCGATGAAAAATGGCCAAAAAATTGAGGAAATGATGGCAAAATTGGGTGGTTAATAGTGGATTGATTGAGAAGCTTGAGATATTTTTTTTTAAAATTAATTATCCAATATTTATATCTTTGGACATGGAATAAAGTTTAGTTTTAAAAAATTGAGGTTGAATTGGAAAAGAGTCTAAAGTGTATATTTTGTAAGTTGAGTGCTAGAGTTGCATTTTTTTTTTGTGGTCCAACTAGGGTGTCTTTTTTTTTCAATTAAAATAACCTAGTATCTAAATGTCAAAAAAGATTTTGGATGGGGCCTTTTAGCAAACTCCCCCAACTTAATTTACGACACTCATCGTTCACATTTGAATTTATACACACAATATAGCATGAAAAGGGAGAGAGAATAGAAAACTAGAGAGGTGTACATCACGTTTTACACACATCAACCCTAAACCTCTTACACAGACAATCATATCATTGCAGAGAATCACATGCATGCAATAATGCAATTTCTTTGGGCACAAAGGACATACAACCACATGCACACAAAGTATCAGCATGTTACATGGAAAATATCATTGAATGCATGTCGAATTCGTAGTACTACAATAATGTCATGAAGTTAGAGGGGTCAATTTTGTCATAGAAAATATTATTAGATGCATGTCGAATCTCTAGTACTATTATATTGTCAATGAGGTTGAGCAGTCGGTTTTGTTTTTGATTTTGAAATTTTATTAAATCCACAAATATTGCTACAAATATCAAGTCAAGAATTGAGTGATAGATGTTACGATCTGTTTTTTATCGTAGTCAAAAAGGCTTTATAACTTGACTATTTATTCATTGAAAAAATATAGTCACCACCTAGTTAAATTTTAGAAAGCTAAGAAATTGTTTTAAAGACATTTATGAAAATCACTCATGATCTTCAAAAGAAATAGCCAAACTAAGAGTAATCCTCGTCCAACCTCATTGACACTATTGTATTACTAAGGATTTGACTTGTCCGTGACAAAATAAAGAAATATGTATTAACTACATAATTTGCAACAATTTGAGTAATGAATATTTAAAATAGTATCAATACTATACAATAGAGCTTCTTTAGGATGTTTCTATTACCTTCTCTCAAATACAATTAATCCAACATTAACAAATAATTGCATTCATCAATTTACATACATCCACTATGAAAAAAAAGTGGAAAACCGACCACAAGTGGTCATTTTTCTCATTTTTTGACCACAAAACAGACAAAAATTTTTAGTCGAAAAAACAGTGGTAGCTTTTTAAAAACCAACCACGAGTGGTCGGTTTTTTTAAAATATATATATTCATTTTTAAAATTTGTTATTATTTTATTTAAATGAAAAAATAATTTTAGGGAAAAATAAACCGACCACAAGTGGTCGGTTTTTTACAAAGAAAAAAATTTAGAAAAACCGACAACTTGTGGTTGGTTTTATACAAAAAAAAAAAAAAAAAAACATCAAAAACCTACCACTTGTGGTCGGTTTTTGCAAAAAAGTAAAAAAAATTATAGAAAAACCGACCACATCTGGGAATTTAAAAAAAAAATTGAAAACCCAAATTCTGCATGCAACGACAACAGTGACCAAAATGAAAATACGACAACAAAAAAAAACAAATGGAAATTTTCAAAAGTGTACAACACATACAAAATATCCAACAAAAGTGAGTACGAAACTACAACAACAATAGTTTCAACAATTCACCTTCTAAACAAAAATTCACTTTTAAAGTCACCAATACTTAAGCTTTTTCAACTAACAAAGGCACCAACGAAACTAATTCACTATTAAAGTCACCGGCACTTAAGCATTTTCAACAAATAAAGTCACCAACAACATCACCTTCTAAACAAAAGTTCACTATTAAAGTCACTGACACTTAAGCATTTACAGCAAATAAAGTAACCAACGACATCACCTTCTAAATAAAAGTTCACTTTTAAAGTCACCAACACTTAAGCATTTTCAACTAATAAACTCACCAGCCACATCACCTCCTAAACACTAATTCACTATTAAAGTCACCAAAACTTAAGCATTTTCAACAAATAAAGTCACCAACAACATCACCTTCTAAACACTACTTCACTATTAAAGTCACCAAAACTTAAGCTTTTTCAACTAACAAAGGCACCAACGAAACTAATTGACTATTAAAGTCACCGGCACTTAAGCATTTTCAAGAAATAAAGACACCAACAACATCACCTTCTAAACACTAATTCACTATTAAAGTCACCGGCAGTTAAGCATTTTCAACAAATAAAGTAACCAACAACATCACCTTCTAAACAAAAGTTCACTTTTAAAGTCACCGACACTTAATCATTTTCAATAAATAAAGTAACCAACCACATCACCTTCTAAAAAAAGTTCACTATTAAAGTGAGCGGCACTTAAGCATTTTCAACAAATAAAGTAACCAACCACATAACCTTCTAAACAAAAGTTCACTATTAAAGTCACCGGCACTTAAGCATTTTCAACAAATAAAGTCACCAACAACATCACCTCGTAAACACTAGTTCATTATTAAAGTCACCAAAACTTAAGCTTTTTCAACTTAACAAAGGCATCAATCAAACTAATTCACTATTAAAGTCACCAAAACTTAAGCATTTTCAACAAGTAAAGTCACCAACAACATCACCTTCTAAAGACTAATTCACTATTAAAGTCACCGGCACTTAAGCATTTTCAACAAATAAAGTAACCAACAACATCACCTTCTAAACAAAAGTTCACTTTTAAAGTCACCGACACTAAAGCATTTTCAACAAATAAAGTAACCAACCACATAACCTTCTAAACAAAAGTTCACTTTTAAAGTCACCAAAACTTAAGCATTTTCAACTAATAAAGTCACCAACCACATCATCTCCTAAACACTAATTCACAATTAAAGTCACCAAAACTTAAGCATTTTGAACAAATAAAGTCACCAACAACATCACCTTCTAAACACAAGTTCACTATTAAAGTTACCAAAACTTAAGCTTTTTCAACCAACAAAGGCACCAACGAAACTAATTCACTGTTAAAGTCACCGGCACTTAAGCATTTTCAACAAATAAAGTAACCAATAACATCACCTTCTAAACAAAAGTTCACTTTTAAAGTCACCAGCACTTAAGCATTTTCAACAAATAAAGTAACCAACAACATCACCTTCTAAACAAAAGTTCACTATTAAAGTCACCGGCACTTAAGCATTTTCAACAAATAAAGTCACCAACAACATCACCTCCTAAACACTAATTCACTATTAAAGTCACCAAAACTTAAGCATTTTCAAAAAATAAAGTCACCATCAAGATCACCTTCTAAACACTAATTCACTATTAAAGTCACCGGCACTTAAGCATTTTCAACAAATAAAGTAACCAACAACATCACCTTCTAAAAAAAAGTTCACTTTTAAAGTCACCGGCACTTAAGCATTTTCAACAAATAAAGTAACCAACAACATACCTTCTAAACAAAAGTTCATTATTAAAGTCACCGGCACTTAAGCATTTTCAACAAATAAAGTCACCAACAACATCACCTCCTAAACACTAGTTCACTATTAAAGTCACCGAAACTTAAGCTTTTTCAACTAACAAAGGCCCAACGAAACTAATTCACTATTAAAGTCACCAAAACTTAAGCATTTTCAACAAATAAAGTCACCAACAAATTCACCTTCTAAACAAAAGTTCACTTTTAAAGTCACCGACTTCACTATGTCCACATACCTTTGATATTTTTCTTAATTTCTTGATATTTCAAAATGGCAGCTTCAATCTTCTTATAGATTCTTTCACGGGAAACTGCAATATTGAAAATAATGAGCTTAGCAAATTAAAAGATAGACAACTCCATTTTCAAGTTACTACATGTCTACAGCATGACTGAACTTTGAGCACATTGTACAAGTTTATGTCTACTTAAGGTATAGATATTCTAAAACCCTTAAGCAAGATCAGCCTTATCTTTTAGAAAAGTAAAGAAACTAAATTTTTGTCTTGATGCCACAATTTAGAAAGATACAACAAAAGAAATACAGATAGTATTGGAGAACTCTACATGAAATACAACAACAACAAACCCAGTGTATTCTCACACAGTGGTGTACAGATAGATCTAAAGTCCATTAAGCAAATTGACCTGCATATCAACACTTGGAAGCTTATTCAGCATTCAGATAATATAAAATGAGTTAGGATCCGAAGCTAGATTTCATTTATACCATAACCTTACCACTAATGCAGAGCAAACTCGTAATGCCCAATTAATCAGATCCAAAATCCCATACTCAAATAATCAGACCGAGCACATACATACCAGAATTTCAAAATGTAAAAAGACCCAGATCTGATAAGAGAAACATACGTACCCATCATAAGAGAGTAAACAAGAATGTAATTGTTCTTAAAGAAATTAAAAGCCTGTGAAGTTGTTATCCGATCTCTGATAGTCTTGCCTCCCAGCTCCAGATTTGCCACCACAGCAGCTATAGCACCAAACACAACATAGTAGAACAACTTCATTGCCGCCCTCCACGCACCAGCACTAGCTCGATATCTCGATAGTTTGTATGTTAATCTTAATAGAGTTAATGGAGTTTACCTCTAAACGGAGGATGCCGACTGGTTGGTGGACGGCTACTTCACCGGCTGGTGGTGCTGCCGGCATTGGTGGAGATGGCTGCCGGCTGGTGCAGCGACGGCTGGCAGTGGCTTAACAGAGAAAGTTGGAGCAGTGACGGCTGGCGGCGCTGGGATTCCGTCGACGGCTGGTGGCGCTGGGGTTCCGTCATCGTTGATAGAAAAAGAAGAAGAGTGAGAAGAGAGACAGATGAGGGTGCGGCTATTTTTGTGAAAAATAAATTAGCGTTTGAGTTATTTTGTTTAAAAGTGTAATAAATGGTGAATTTAATCTCAGCCATTGATCGGATGAGATCAATGGTTATGATTAAAATTGAGAGGAGTCAAATGAAATTGAAATTGAAGATTTTAATTTGAGGTCAAATTGAAACTGAATTTAGGCTAAAATTAACATAGAGTTATATAAAATGTGGCTAGAAAGTAAATGAATTGGGAAAATTGAATTGAATTAGGGTTGCTATTTTAGGAAATGTTGGAAAAATGTCGATATTAAAATAGATTACGTATATAAAAATTATTTTTTTAATAAATTTTATAATATTTATAACAATATCCAATTAATTTAATATATTGCATATATAAATATATATATATATATATATATATATATATATATATATATTTAATATCTATTTAATATGAGTAGTATATTTCCTCAATCGTATGATAATATCAATGAATTTGGCAAATTATGATAAATTTTTGGTTAATTAAATTTTAATTACGATATTATACCTCATAATACAACGTGTTAATCAGATAAATTATTGATTTTAATTAGATATATATATATATATATATATATATATACCTCGTAATACAATGTGTTAATCAGATAAATTATCGATTACTTGTCTTACGTTATTACAACTTCAACAATATACACGTATCTACATTCACACAAAATAGTATATCTATTTCCTTAATAGTATGATATCAGTGCATTATTCAAAATATTTTGATATATAGATTCAATTATCGAACTTTCGATTACTGCATACGTCACTATATGACATATAAGTATATATACCTCGTAATACTTGTCTTATATTATTACAACTTCAATAAAATACGTGTCTCAGTATTGTATTGACACAAAATAGGGTATCTATTTCATCACTACACGAGATATACGTATATATATAAATATATTCAATTGGCTATCACCATTCAAATACATACTATATACATTACATACCGGATTTTACTACCCCATAATAATATACAAAGTAACATAATTCACAAATACTCAGTTGAATTATCGGTTGGTTTATTTTATGTCATTAATATACATTCACTATATTATATGTATATACTATAAATATATATATATACCTATACATACACACACATATATGACATGTCTGCTTCAACTGTTTCAATCGTAATTTTACTAAATATCATCCTAATTAATTATTATAAGTCATCTAAATATTACAAAAATATATATTTAATAATAAAATAAAATAGATATAAAATAATAAGTTAACTTTTGATGTTTTAAATTAACTTCACGTCTTATATGAGACCCATTTTTTAAAAAAAAAAATCACATGTACTTTTTGTAGTAATTTTGTTATATCGCTTCTTATTAGTTATTGTGAATAATTTAAGACATGTTTGTTTCTTTGCTTCAATCGTAATTTTACTATATCACCTCTAATAACGGACCACAAATTATGGTCGGAAAAAACCGACCACTAGTGATCGGATTTTAATTTTTTTAATTTTTTTCTTTTTTAAAAAGCGACCACAAATGGTAGTTTTTTTTATTTTAAAAAATTAAAATAAGTATTAAAATAATTTTAGTATTAATTATTATTTATTTTGCAAAAAAAAATAAAAAAACAAAAAAATCGACCACTTTTAATAATTATTTTGATTTTTTAAAATAAAAATGCTACCGCTTGTGGTCGCTTTTTAAAAAAAAAATAAAAAAAATTAAAATCCGACAACTAGTGGTCGGTTTTTTCCGATCACAATTTGTGGTCGGTTTTTGCCTTTCTTTTAGTAGTGTTCAGGCCTTTGTCGTCGATGAACTAGAGCTCTGCGTTATCTCCAACAGACACGTAAGCATAGTCAATGGTCTTGCAAGGCATTATTCTCTTGCAAATCATGGTGCTTGTATGCAGCATCTCAGTGAAAATCTTCGAACAAATCACCATTGTTCCGATTCTCTCTATTTGTACTACCATGCGGCCAAGGCATACGCGTTGGAAGAATTTAATGGATACTTGAATTCCCTTAAAGAAAGATGCCCCAGCGCAGCAGCTTACCTCGAGCATGATGTTGGATTTAAAAAGTGGAGCCGGGCTCACTTTCCAGGTAACCAGTTTAACGTCATGACCTCAAATATCGCCGAGTCGCTTAATATTGCGCGACGAAAGAGAGTATCCAGTGGCATCCATCTTCAATTCAATTGCACATAGATTTGGAGAAATATTCAAAAAGAGGTATCCGGAGGTGAACAATTCAAAGACAATATTCTTTTCCATAGACGAGACGATTTTGAGGGAAAACACGATCGAGGGTTATAAATTATATGTGAACAACATAAACGGAAGCACCGACGAATTCACTGTGCTTGCCTATGGTCGTTCTGCCAAAGTTAATCTTTCGAGATGGTTATGTTCTTGCAGAAACTATGACTTGATAAAATTGCCATGCGCTCATGCAATGGCAGCGTTGCGCTTAAAGCATGGAGACGAATACGACACTAGCATTTACAAATACTCTTTTCCCATATATTCAAAAGAATCATACCTCCTTGCATACTTGGAACCTATTTATGCAGTACCACTGGAGTAGGAGTGGAGTGTGGCATGGGAGTATCTAGAAGTGGATGTTCTTCCACCCGATTTCAATCCCAAACTCGGGAGGAGGAATATGAAACGCGTTAAGGGTGTCTTGGAGCCTTTAAGGAACAAGAAAAGGAACAAGTGCTGCAAGTGCAAAAGTTCGGAACATAGGAGATCAACATACAACCTTAACGTAGCATATTATGATTGGCATTGTATTTTATGTTTTTGGTTTTGTCAAATGCACTGGACAGTAGGTAGTGTGTATTCTATTTTCAAAGCCACTAAACTGCAGTCAAAATAGACTTCTTTTGCTGTGCATTATCGATTCTAGTTCATATATTATATACTACGTACTAAATAGATTACACACTGAAATAATCGATTAGCCTCATAATATACAATAAATCAGTGTTTGGTCTACAGAGTAAATATTCAATATGTAGTGTATAATAGGCCTATCAGGTTGTCTATTTAACAAATTATTTTCTTCATACACTAGAATTTAAAATTATTATGGTGCATTGGAAAAAGGGTGCCAATTTGAAAGCAACCATCCTAAGTTCTGAAATCGACTATACACATTACACATCAACTGGACTCAAAATATAGAATAGATCGATGCATGGTCTATGGGGTATAGGTTAAACTACATAGTATAACATCGACCAATCGTGTAGTCTATTAAAGAAACCATTTTCCTCATACACTGAACCTTTCAATATAATTATTACACTTCGGAAAATGCGACGATTTGAAATGAATCGACAGCCACAACCGCCGTGACTTTTCCTTTACTATTCTCACATGTCTTCTCTCCTTCCATCAACACGTGTACAACTTTTATTGATTGATTATCTCACGGTCTGGTCTATTTAAAGATGCCCTTATTGATTGTAAACCAAATTTTTAAATAAAAAGCTAAGGAGAGAAGAAGATGGCTAGGAGGAGGTACACACTACGACCAATGCACAGAATGACAATCATCAACAACATATAGTTTCTTAGGCTTATGAGTGACCTGAATTTTTTTGGGGTCTTGCCGCCGATCAACGTCGGCTGGACAGAGAGCTCCGACGGATGTCCCATTTTCTTCGGGCCATAGCCTAGAGGCTTAACCTGTACCCCCGTGAACTCATCACCCCCTCTTCATCCCCCTAGATTTGTTTAGTTTAGTTTGTTGTAGTTCATTGTTGAATGTCGCTTTCATGGTTAGATTATGTAAATGAAAGGTTCCTTTTTTTCTTTTTGTTTGAGATTTTTTTCTCAAAAATTATAAATATGGATGCAATGAACTTTTATCTATTTATAAGCAAGTTTCTGTTTTCATGATATTCTATTTATGTATAATAATTTCATGTCTTTCAATTGTTGATGATTCTTCAGTAGTGCATGTTTAAAGATTTGAAAACACTTTCCATTAAACGTAGAAAATATGTTGAATATATAATTGACTACGCTAAATACAAATTATATACGCTCAATATGAATATATAATCGACTACTAAACACGGAGTACATTACGTTTAAACTCTTCTAAAGACTCTTTCATTAAACGTAAGAAAGAAAATATTAAGGTTATTATCACGTATGAATTATATACTGATATCAGTGTTGATGATCCAGTGTATTGACATACTATCGATTTAGACTAAGGTCGATTACCGACCTATCATATAGTCTATGCTCAACTTACTAAATATATGGACAACTTAAAATAATGGGAAAAAGAAGAAATTAAATAAAATAAAATTAGAGTATGTCAACTGACACCATTAAAACATTGTAAAACAATTTAGATACATCAATTGTGACTCCCAATCACTTTTAAACTTGATCAAGTGTTATCTAAGACATAGTGTAGTCGTAGATCATTGAGATGACACAAAATAGGGAGGAAGAAATAAAATAAATTAAAATAAAATAAAATAAAATAAGTATTAATCATTCAATCGCTAAAGAACGACTACATATCATGACAAGAGATTAGACTTGTGTGATGACCATAAGGAAGAGTTGTGGTTTTCACTTGTGAGTGTTCAATGGACAAGTAGGGTCTGAGAACAAGAAGTCCTCAACAGAGACGCTCGTTCTAGGTAATTGATCGTTACTACCATTGCCCTCCTTTATATCCATTTGATCGAGTGTCCAATTATTTTGTAATCTCATTTTATGATATTTAGTCACTTTACATTGCGTGAATGATATTTATTTTATTTTATTTCTCCTTTTTTTAATCTCACCTCCTTTGAAAATAGAACTATGATGATATCTTGAGTATATTATAGATAATTAGCTTTATCTATACCAGACTATATTATTAGTCATGTATCAACCAATTGAGTCTATTTTCAAAGGAGGTGAGATTAGAAAAAGAGAGAAATGAAATAAAATAAAATAAAATAAAATAAAGAGAAAATACCCAATTACCCCCCTGAACTATACCCAAAAAGGCTATGACACACTTCAACTTAAAGGGGGCTCTATTATGCCCTGAACTAATTAAAAGTGAAATTTTGACACCCTTAGTGCCTATATGGCATATACGTGGCACACACGTGTGCCTACGTGGACACTTCAGTGTGTTGTACCATGTATGTGCCATGTAGGCACTCAGCGTGGAAAAGCATAGGCAATTGGAAAATGGACAACAGGTCTTCAGTTGATTTACCATTTCCCCTACCGAGCGTGGAAAAGTCTTCGACTATCTAAATTTGTGATCAAAAGAAAAAACAAAAACATATAACTGAGAGTCAGTATGTTATAGACACCATAGATGAATTACAGTATATAATAAACTACTTCAATGGTTTATAATCAATACTATAAATGCCCAGGGAAATTCGTAGAGCGTATAAGATGAAACTCCCTTTGTCACAAATTTATTCTTCTGCCTGCTGAAGTCTATCCACTTCTTTAGATAGTCTAGAATCAAGGCAAATAACTTCTTACCCCAAGGGTATCTCTAAAAAAAGCTCAAGTTATCCACCATCTTGATAGTGTCTATGTCCACAGTTTTTAACAAGTCGCATGTAAGCAATATGAAGTGCACGAACCAAATCAAGCAGCATATGAACTTGTCCTCCTTTTCCAGCCTCCCACCTCTAATAATCTTCAACAATCTCTTTGCATTTACACTCTTATTTTTGGCAATCTTTTTGAAAAAGTTTCACCTGCATCCATTGCTTGGACATATTTCGAATTACGGGGATAACGCCCACAGTTTAAAACTGTGATTAGCTCAAAATCCTTCAGGCCAAAACATGCAAACCTGTCATTAAGGCAGAACCACATTTCATGCAACTTGTTGTCATGTTTAACTCGGCGAAGAAGTGTATAGTGGACAAGCTGTCTGTTGAACTTCATATGTTCTGGCAAGTCCCATAAACCACCAAAACAGGAATTCTTAATCCTAGACTTCAGACATTGATCAACCACGACTTGTTTAAATTCATAAAATATTTTCAAACGGGACCTAACAGATATCTTAGCCGAAAATAATCCGATATCATCCATGACTGTTGTGAGGTCGTACCTCTCAGCCGAAATAAACTTTGCATAGTGGGAAAGATCAATGCTTCCTCATCTATCCTAGGCTCAATTTCTATTTCCGCTGGCTCATCTCGAACCAAAGCTTCAACAGCTTTCTCGCTGTAATTTCTATTCTCCGATTCATCGACTACTCATTTTTTCTTTCTCAAACCTATCAACTTCTAAAGCCTTGCATTTGTTACCTCTAGCCTTTTTTTATAATCTACGGATAAAAAATAATAGTTCTCAACCATAACACCAAAACAGTACCTAATCGACCTAATAGTCTATTAACATGACAACAGTTGCAGCACCAAAAAGCCTATTTACAGAACAACAAAGTATCTTCTAAAGCAACTCCATCACCCACAAAAACATGCATCTAAATCAACCATTATATTGAACAAAAATAGGAAGGAGCCTAGATTTCTAGCACGAAAACCAAAAAAATTGACTAAAAAATCTTAATGCAATCGTCGAGTGAAATAAAAATCCAACAAAAACAATGCATAATCAAACCAATGCCAACTTAAAAACATAACTTTTAAGTAAAATCCAGGCCCATTTTTCCAAAAAATTTTTAGTTTTTTTGTCCAAATACGTCATACGAGTATCATTCAAACCAAGGAATCCCCAACATGAACATGCTTCTACACCACCATTACATTGAATAAAAGTTTGAACAAAAATCACATTTCTTTGTACATTCCCATGAAATTAGCAAAAAAAATCAACATGCAATCGCCAAGGATAATCTATATACACCAATTATCCATCAATATACGAAAAAATACCAACTAAAAACAACCAATTTCAGTAAAATCAAGCCCTAATTTTTAAAAATAATTTTAAATTTTTTTAAACCCCAACGATAATCAGCAGAAAGCAAAATACCAAAAAAAAAGTAAAAAAAAAAACCATCAATTAAACCATCAATTTGGAGCATAAATTACTCGGGAGATGAATAATTTACTTGAAGTTGAAGATCGAAGTTCTTCAAGCTTTAAACAACCAAGAAAATGGAAAATGGTGGAAGGGTGAGAACAAGCGGGGGAGACGAGAGAGAGAGAAGAGGAGAGAGAAAAAAAGTTTGGTATTTAATAAAAAAGTGAGGTTAAAAAAGTGTTTAATAAATACATAAGGGGTGACAAAAGATTTTTTTTTTTTTAACACTTTAACCCAGACACCACCATTTTTTTCAAAACCCTAAAAATTTAAATAAAAAAAGGGTGTCTATTTTTCAAAATAAGTTTTAGATGTGACCTTTCAACTAAATCTTCTCATCTAAGTTGACGAGACTTTTAAAAAATACTATTATACTTGTGTTGGATTATTCAAAATATACAACATGCATGTGATTGTATTTGATTAAAGTTACGGAAGTGGTACATAATTCAAGCCAGTTTGGATATATATATGCTTTTTGACTTTTCAAGCCAAAAACATTTATGATTTTTGTCTTATAGTTAGATATTAAATTCTTTATGTAAAGATTGTCATGTAAATAATGTCAGGACTTTAATTACGTTAGGTAGACTTTGTAATAAAGTTAGGATACATGTAAAACTTTTGTAGAACATTTCCATTATAAATAAGATGCATCAAAGGAAGAAAAGGGTAAGCCTTCATGCGTTGAAGCAAAAACTCTTTCTCTTGTCCACAACAAATATTTTGCTTATTTATTTAAAAACAGATATATTTCAATGAAAAAATCAAAGGAGGAACAAAACTTAGAATTATCAAACCTACCATAATAGGTATATTCATTTACTATTATGAATAGCTAAATTCATAATTCCTAACAATCATGATATGATAAAATAAGTTCCATGTTAGTTACTTTATAATTGAATTATTCGAATAATAGCATGTTAAGAAGTTTATTAGCAAAGTGAAAACGGAGAAAAATTCCTAAGAACTATGTCATCCTAAAGGTGAAACCAATAAGGCAAGAAGCCATGGTGGGGAGTAGCCAGAGTAGAGGCGTTGTTTAAGGGAAAAGTATCTGGATTACCATGCTAATAGTGACCGACGAATATGTTATTTAAGAATAATCTAGTATATAGTAATCTAATATGATCATATTTTGTTATGTGTATGATTGAAGGGAATATTTTGAAAACAACAATTTTATGAAAAATGAATAATTATTTATCTGACGAAATAGTAGATAAATTTAAAATACTTATTTTATATGCACTTAAACATATAGAAGTAGTAGATATAAGAAAAATCACATTAAAAAAAAGCATTTGGTAAATATTATATGACTAGAATAAATTACATACCACAAATACCTAATTACATTTACAAACACATATATACCAAACCTACATGTCAACCATGATAAATTACATATATTTAGAATTTTGGGAAAAAGATACGACAAACATACAGTTAGTAGAAAAACAGATGAAAACAAATTTAGACAAATACATGGAAACTAAAGATATAAAATATATAGAATTCCTTAATGAAAATATGCAAGAATTACTTAGACTAAAATAAACAACTGAAAAATAATATGAAAAAGCATTTAATCAAGCTTAAATGACAGATGATATTAAAATACTTGTTTTATATATACTTAGAGATATAAAAATTATAGACATAAAGAAAATAATATGGGAAAAATTACAAGATTATGAAGAGGAAGAATTATTAAACAGTATAGAAAACTTATGCATATATTATGAACATCAATATTATTTAGATTCAGAAGGATATTATACAGACTAGAGATGTCAGAATATATTAAGGAAATTAGAGAAAACCAAGAAAATCTACATAAAGAAATTAATTATAGAAAACAAATTAGAGAAATAATGAAAAATCTAATAGAAAAATTAAAATGGATAGACGAAACCTTAAAAAATCTAGAAAAAAGCAAAGATAAAAGTTTAGATAGTTTAAAAAATTCATTAAGAAGAGAACAAGAAAAAATAGTTAGTAGTATTAATAAACTCAAACAAGATATTATAAGAAAAGAAAAAGAAATAAGAAATATAAGAAATACAAAAAATCAAAATATAAATATAAAAAACCAAGAAAAAGATATTATGTAAAAAATTATAAACATAAAAGACTACATAGGAGAAAGAAATCTATAAAATAATGTACTTGTTATAGTTGCGGAAAATTAGGACATTTAGCTAGAGATTGTAAATTACCTAAAAATCCAAAAAATAAACAAATATCAGAAATAAAAATAGAAAATACAGAATATATGCAGATAGATTATATAGATTATGAATTAAAAAGTGAAGACAGTATATATGAAATTTCAAAGAATGAAACAGATAATGAAATAGAAGATAATGAAATAGATAGTGAATTAGACGAATTAAATGACTGAAGAAGATATACAACTAAACCAAATGACTGAAGAAGATATAAAAATAATAACAAAAGAAGAAATAATAATGTATTTGATGAAATAAAAGGAAAAGAGTTAGACTTAAGTGTCGAAAAAGTATTTAAAATACCAACAATAAAAAATATATTTACTAGGAAAAAGGAAGAATATCATGTAGTAAGCCAAAAAGAACATGTAATAGACTGCAGCTATGCAAAAGATAAAGCTAGTATACCACTAGTAACAAAAAGGATAATAAATAAAGAAATAAACGATATAAAAAGTAGAGACCCAATAAAATATGTACACCTTGGAGGTACAGAGATATTGATAAAAACATGTTTTAAAGAAGGAATAGATACACCAATAAAACTATATTTAGCAGATGATAAGATTATAAGACCTATAGAAAAAAGTATAATAACTGCAATAAAAGGAAATTTAATATACCAAAAATTTAAATTTATAATAAGTACAAATTATTCAGTAGAAATAACAGATAAAAATATAGATAAATCATTAGTATTATATTGGAAAATATCAGGAATAGAACTAACCCTAGGAAGTAAAATATTTACAGCAAGATGTAAAAATCTATATGTATTAACTACAAAACACAAAATAATAGGAAAAAATAAAATTAATAAAATACAAATAGAAAGTCCTTTTGAACATTTCGTAAAAAACAATTGATAATAATGATTATAGTTACAAAAATATAGACATAGAAGAAGATTTAAAAATAATAAATGATAGAATAAGTACAACAAAAAGAATAACTTATGAAAAACCAAAATCATCAAGTTCATCTAAAAGAACAAGTTGTGAAACAAGTTCAATAGTTAATTTAAATCAATATTACATAACAGGAACAATACATGAAAAAGAATATTTAATACTCTTAAATACGGGACAAGAAGAAAATTATATAGCAAAATATCTAGTAAAAAATGAGGAAATAAAATTTGATAATAATATATGCCCAGATCTACCAAGAAGCTTAATAAACACTAAAAATATAGCAGAAAAAAATAACAATAGGAGTTAGAAAAATGAAAATAGAATTTGAAATAAAGGAAGAAATGCAAAAAGTAGACATAATATTAAGAATTAAATGGCTAGAACAAGTAAAATCATACAATATAGAACATACACAATTATCTATAACATATAATAGAGAAAAATTATTCTTAAGAAGAGCTGTAACATGATATGAAAATATATGTATTAATGAAGATAGTAGTAGAAGGATATTACAGTAGATATTATACGTCTATGATAGATAAAGGAGAAGAAGCTAATTTATGCAGATATAATTGTTTATCAGAAAGTAAATGGGATAAATTAAAAACACCAATAATAGTTAAAGGATTTAATAATGAAGGAAACTTAATTACATATAGAGCTAAGAATGTAAAAATACAGATATGGGATAAAATATTAACAATAGAAGAAATCTATAATTATGAGCTAACATCAAAAGATATACTTTTAGAAATGCCGTTTTTAGATAAATTATACCCACATATAATAATTAAAACAGATTGGTGGTTTACAACACCATGTAAACAGAACGTAAGAGCAAAAAGAGTTATTAATAAAATAAGAAAGAAAATTGATCAGATAGAAGGAAGTGAAAAATTACACAAAATTAGAAAATATAAAAAATACCGAAGATACAATAGAACTGGTCGTATTTTCAATAAATAAAAAGGAAATAACGATATTTTCAATAAATAAGATAGAAATAATTAAGAAAAAATTAGAACAATTATATAGTGAAATCCATTAAAAGGATGGGAAAAACATAAACCACTATAAAAATTGAATTAATAGATAAAAATAGCATAATAACCCAGAAACCATTAACATATAATTTTAATGATTTAAAAGAATTTAAAATGCATATAGATGAATTATTAGAAAAACAATATATATAAAAAAGTAATAGTAAACACAATTGTTCAACATTTGTAGTAAATAAATATAGTGAACAAAAAATAGGAAAAAGTAGAATGGTTATTGATTATAAAAATTTAAATGCAAAAATTATGACATATAATTATCCAATACCAAATAAGATATTAAAAATAAGACAAATACAAGGATATAATTATTTTAGTAAATTTGATTATAAATCAGGATTTTACCATTTAAAGTTAGAAGAAGAATCTAAGGAATTAACTGCATTTACGGTACCACAAGGATTTTATGAATGTAATGTACTGCTATTTGGATATAAAAATGCACCAGGTAGATATCAACATTTTATGGATAGTTATTTTAAACAATTACCTGATTGTATAGTATACATAGATGATATACTATTATATACAAAAACTAAAGAAGAACATTTAAAATTATTAGAATAATTTACAGATATAATAGAAAAATCAGGAATAAGTTTAAGTGAGAAGAAAGCAGAAATTATGAAAAATCAAATAGAATTTTTAGGAATACAAATAGATAAAAGTGGAGTCAAAATGCAACAACATATAGTCCAAAAAATAATAAATTCTGAAGAAGAATTAGATACAAAAAAATAAATTACAATCATTTTTAGAATTAGTAAACCAAGTAAGAGAATATATTCCAAAATTAGCAGAAAACTTAAAACCATTACAGAAAAAATTAAAAAGGATGTAGAATATAGCTATAATGAAGAAGACAAAAAACAGGTACAGAAAATAAAATTACTTTGTAAAGAATTACCGAAATTACAATTTCCAGATGAAAATAAAAAATTTACATATATAGTAGAAGCTGATGCAAGTGAATATAGTTATGGAGGAGTACTCAAATATAGGTATGAAGAAGAAAAATCAGAACATCATTGTAGATATTATTCAGGAACGTTTAACGAAACAGAAATAACATGGGAAATAAATAGAAAAGAATTATGTTCTTTATATAAATGTTTAATAGCATTTGAACCTTATATCGTATACAACAAGTTTATTGTTAGAACAGATAATACACAGGTACGATGGTGGCTAACAAGAAAAATACAAAATTCAGTTACGACAAAGGAAATTTGGAGACTAGTATTAAATATATTGAATTTTACATTTATAATTGAAGTAATCAATACTAACAAAAATATCATTGCAGATTACTTATCAAGACAAAGCTACTCAAATTGATTTACCAATGGAAGAGGCTAATGCCAAAGATACCCAGACTGATTTATTGCTCCAAATGTTTAAACAAATGGAGTTATTACAAGAACGAGTTATTACACTAACTACTGAAGTTACAAATGTAAAAGTGCAAGTCGAGCACTATAAAAAATAAGATACTGTGCAGGAAGAGCACATTAAAAAACTAGACCAAGAAGGTGATGATGAGACACCTTAAAACTCAAATTACTGACGAAACTTCAATTACAGCTGCAGGAACATCTAAAGGGAAAAATATAGTCACTCAAAATAGACCTGAAATACCAAAGAAAAAGAATTATAACCTCAGCCAAATATTTTCAAAACCATATACACCAAATATACAAAATTTAGAAACATTTGCACCTCCCCAGATACATACCTATTCTGAATCACTTAACCAAGAAAAACAAATATACAATTATTCTTCTCGTTAATACATTGACAACATACACACCTTACAAATCTTATTAAATACCAAACCTATTCAAAGTGAAGAGCTAGCCGCACAACAAAAAGGATATATTACCCAGAAATGCCAAAATTACAATAAACTTATTGCCTTACCAGGTACAAGACCAATTTTTATTAAATCATGTTACTATTATGGATTATTATCTATGATTTACACAACCGATGGAGAAGAGTTAGCAGGAATCCCAGAAATTCACAAAGAATTTATGACTTACAAGAGAATTACCAACGGACAATTATTCTATGTTCGATCTTACTCCGCACCAGCAGAAATATTATTTGACAAAATTAAACAGGCTATTAATATGGTCAAAATGGGTATGACTAGAGATTATATTATTCTGAAAGAAATATGTGAACAGACCGAGATACCAAAAATGCAGATACAAGCATTTTACCGCAACAAAAGAGTTATTAGAATAAGCAATATATTATCAGATTTACTTAATAATTATTCAAATAAAAAGCCAGTTTGGATATATAATTCAAGGAATCAAGCATTGATTTATTCAACTTATAAAGAAGTTAGAGACCATGACATGGAAGAACTTAGAAAATGGAGATTAACACTCCTCAGATAAGAAGAACAACCATTAACGAGATCTATCAGTAAGGGAATTATTTCAGAAGAAGCTATGGATCAATTTTGTGAAAAAGTTGGCCAAAAATACAAAGACCACATATGCAGCAGATGTAGTGGCAAGCATAACTTTATTCCAAATGTGATGCTATACTGACAAGAAAATTGAGAAGATAACCAAAGCAGATACAAGGAAGAAAGAGATAAAGACAAAAGACATATGAATAAATTTACTTTACGTAAAATCTATTGTATAAAGTTTCTAAAGTCTTTAGATAGATTAGGCTGTTTGACTTTTCAAGCCAAAAACATTTATGATTTTTGTCTTATAGTTAGATATTAAATTCTTTATGTAAAGACTTTCATGTAAATAATGTCAGGACTTTAATTACGTTAGGTAGACTTTGTAAAAAAGTTAGAATACGTGTAAAACTTTTGTAGGACATTTCCATTATAAATAAGATGCATCAAAGGAAGAAAAGAGCAAACCTTCATGCGTTGAAGTAAAAACTCTCTCTCTTGTCCACAATAAATATTTTGCTTATTTATTTGAAAACAGATATATTTCAATGGAAAAATCTAAGGAGGAACAAAACTTAGAATTATCAAACCACCAGAACAGGTATATTCATTTACTATTATGAATAGCTAAATTCATAATTACTAACAATCATGATATGATAAAATAATTTTCATGTTAGTTACTTTATAATAGAATTATTCGAAGAATAGCATGTTAAGAAGTTTATTAGCAAAGTGAAAACGGAGAAAAATCCCTAAGAACTATGTCATCCTAAAGGTGAAACCAATAAGGCAAGAAGCCGTGTTGGAGAATAGCCAGAGTAGAGGCGCTGTTTAAGGGAAAAGTATCTGGATTACCATGCTAATAGTGATCGACGAACATGTTATTTAAGAATAATCTAGTATATATTAATCTAATATGATCATATTTTGTTATGTGTATGATTGAAGGGAATATTTTGAAAACAACAATTTTATGAAAAATGAATAATTATTTATCTGACGAAATGGTAGATAAATTTAAAATACTTATTTTATATGCACTTAAGCATATAGAAGTAGTAGATGTAAGAAAAATCATATTAGAAAAAGCATTTGGTAAATATTATAAGGCTAAAATAAATTACATACCACAAATACCTAATTACACTTACAAACACAAATATACCAAACCTACATGTCAAACATGATAAATTACGTATATTTAGAATTTTGGAAAAAAGATATGAGAAACATACAGTTAGTAGAAAAACAGATGAAAACAAATTTAGACAAATACATGGAAACTAAAGATATAAAATATATAGAATTCCTTAATGAAAATATGCAAGAATTACTTAGACTAAAACAAACAACTGAGAAATATTATGAAAAAACATTTAATCAAGCTTAAATGACAGATGATATTAAAATACTTGTTTTATATATACTTAGAGATATAGAAATTATAGACATAAAGAAAATAAAATGGAAAAAATTACAAGATTACGAAGAGGAAGAATTATTAAACAGTATAGAAAACTTATGCATATATTATGAGCATCCATATTATTTAGATTCAGAAGGATATTATACAGACTAGAAATGTCATAATATATTAAGAAAATTAGAGAAAACCAAGAAGATCTACATAAAGAAATTAATTGTAGAAAACAAATTAGAGAAATAATGGAAAATCTAATAGAAAAATTAAAATGGATAGACGAAACCTTAAAAAATCTAGAAAAAAGCAAAGATAAAAGTTTAGATAGTTTAAAAAATTCATTAAGAAGAGAACAAGAAAAAATAGTTAGTAGTATTAATAAGCTCAAACAAGATATTAAATATAGTACAAATAGAATAGATTATTATACATTTACTTTAGAAGAATAAAATGATAAACTACGAATATCTAAAATATTGGAGACAAGAAATGAAAGAAATAAGATTAAGAGAAAACCTTGTGAAAATAAATTTAATTGAATATTTTAAAACAAAAGATATAGAATATTTAGAATATCTTAAAAATAATATAGAAGACTTACAAAAACTAAGAGAAAAAGCTAAAGAATACTATAGCAGAGCATTTAATCATCTACCATTTAATCATCCCCCAAAATATGAATATCAGTAAAATTAAAAATGTTAATAAGATATACGGAAATAAAAGATACAAGAATGAAGAAAAATAGTTAATAAATATTACTACAAAGTATTTAACAATTACATAAATTAATGGATACATCTTACGATAAGAATAAATCATTAAAAGAAATTGAAAATAAACTATATAGTTTATACCTAAAATACAAAAGATTACATAATACCAACGAGGATCCTAGAACACTAGATAATTTAATTACGATAATATCTAATTTAGAATATGAACTAATAAAACATCTTAAGTCAAGAAGATAAAAATGAAAATTAATCCATTCAATAATATTCGTAAAATACATTATATAAAAATAAATACTTATTACCTAATAACTATTTATTATCTAGTAAAGTTACCGCGCCTAAATCCGCACCCCCTACAATTGGTATCAAAGCCTATGTTGAAGTGATACATATGTGGATTTATTTTGTATATTTTGAATAATCCAGATACTTTTCCCTTAAACAACACCTCTACGCTGCCTGCTCCCAGGTCCCAACATGCATGTGATTGTATGTCTTTTGTGTTCAAAGAAATATAAATTAACTATCTCTAGGCTAAGAAAATTTAACAACTTAAATTGAGGAAAAATTCAAAAGTAAATAATTAAAAAGCTAGATTAAAAGAAAAATATTTTTCGTTTGTAATTTTCATTATTTCTTTTAAAAATGAAATAAAACCGGTATCCTAAAATGTATTTTGTTGTAAATTAAGTTATTACTATTGTGAATATCCATAATTTTTAGGGGTATTTTCCTCATCAATTTTGTAATTAACTCTCACACCTCCATTATCTCGCACCTCAATTACCTTCCCTTAAAATTCTCCATTATCTCAATGACTAATTCCAACATTAGATGTTGCTCGATGTATCCGTATAAATGGAGATATTGAAAATCACGTTTACACTCTTGAAGTTGAATACATTTATAAGAAAATAAAAAGGCTCTCTCTTACTATTTGTATTTTTTTTATCTACTTTCTTGTTTCATATTATTGCTTTTAGATTTCCTTCAGTTAATAATAACTCTATGTTTTTAGTATTTACATATGAAGTCATTGGCATGCTCCAACAGGAACAGAACTTAAATCACGTCAATTGCACCTTAAAATCAAGTACAGATTGAAAGGAAAAAATGAACTGATATTAAATCAACATACATACCCAAGAAAAATTTATTTGGGGACAATTTCATTTATTCAGTCGTTACATTAGAAGCAAATACAACTACTTCAACATTGATTTTTAAAATTAATAATTGCATTCAATTTTCATATGGCATATTAATGCCTAATCAAATGTATGAAAATCTTAATCCAGATCCTTGGAACTTTTGTTCAATAACATGACGGAGTTTGTCACTCATTTCTTTAGTAAAATGATTCTTCCAATTTCCATTTCCCTTTGCGAAAGAACAGTTTATATTCCGCTTCAGACACTGACCATTTCCCATTTTTATTCACCTCCAAATTGCTCAAATTCTCAAAGCTACACAATCTTAATATTTCATCCACCACTCCACAATTTTCTTCCTCTAAGGATGACGGACATTCCAAGAATTCAGCAATGCATTTAAGCTGAAGTTTGGGTTGCGCTTTAATTTCTTCATACATAAAGAAATGTACTTTGTTAGGCTTTTCTATGCTTTGCTTCCAATAATCCAACAAATGATTCCAAAACGGACCATAAGGGTTCACCCCCTTACAAAAAAAGATCAAAAATTTCCTCTATGGAATTGGTATCTTTATAGTGAAGTCTTAAACTGTTTGCAAAACGCCACATGGAAATAAAAGTGTCCCTAGGATTTCTACATAAATAAACAATTTTGGTGCCTGAATCTTGAACAGACTTTGGTAATGAAGTAAAGGGCAAATGAGTTGCGAAAAGTCTAGGTGAAGTGAAGGATGAATAATTACGGTCATGATCGTTAGCATAGATTCTATATTCCAAGAATGGAATAAGATCATGGGGGTTCTTGACAAGTGTAAGGTGATTTTGTTCAAAAATAGAATGTTTCTTTTGATTTACTAGAGAAAATAAAAGTGACTTTAACCAAGTGGTTCCTGATTTAGGATTTGTAACAAGGTGGTATCACTATCATGAGCTTGAATTGTTGTTGACATTCAATCACACCATGGATTATCCTCTCCGCTACCCAACAACCTCGGTAGTTGTACATATATGATGCAATCCATCCTTTTTCTTTGGGTAGAGTAGATAGTAATTTCTTACACTCTTCACTTAGGTCATCCTCTTGTAAATATTTTGGAGGAATTGGTGGAGAAGTTTGAGATGTTGTCGTGATTTTGAGGATTGGGTGTTTTCTTCTAGTTTGTATGCTGAAGGTTTACTCATAGGGTATATATAGAGATGGGACTTGCTTTACTTTGGTTGGTGCATTTGGGCAGTGTTTATCACGTGAGTCTAAAACACACTAAAGGTCCCTAATTTTTTTTAATTATCTCATAAACGATAAAAAAAAAAATACATAGACCAAATATTCTATTATCAAGTTAAATTGGCCAAATATTCTTTTCCAATATAGCGTGGATGTATGCTAATTGTCACGATACAAGAATTAGATCACGATGACACTTGTCGTGGCTTAATCTTGATAAGTAAGTCGGTCACCTTAACTAATAAGATAATACAAATATCAATAATAACATAAATCCAAACAAGACTTCTAGAACGAAGTCAGACTAATCACAGAACAAATACATAAGAAACAAAAGTATGAAGAAATAACATAAACCACTCAAAACCTGGTGTCATAATATAAGAGCAAATTGAAATACAAATCTAAAGCTAAAAAATACAAAGTTTGTCTTTGATCCAAATAAAGACATAAGCAAGATAGAGTGAGATCCAGGAGTTCGTCTAAACACTAGAACGGTCCAATACCTCGAATATCACCAATCAATAGCACAAGCTCAACCTCCGCGTATTATACTCATGTTAGGATCTACACCAAAAAGGCACAGTAGAAATGAGTACGGGTCCACTTGTACTCAGTAGATATCATAGGCCGACTGAGCAAAATAAAAAATAAAATAAGTATAATATATTATGAGCACGTCACCTGCAAGCAGAAAAGTATCAAACGTAGCTCACACGTCTCCAATAATTGTTCTACTATATATAAGTACATAAAAACAGTAACAACATATATATAAAGGAGAATATTCAAGAAAATCACATATAAATTAAGAAAACTAAAGAAAACAAGCAAGATATGTATGTAATGCAATGGGGATGAAATGAATGGTAATAGTCATTGCATGACTTTCCTCATACACCCATCAAGCTCGTAGCTATAAGGCAAGACCCATAGGGGCAAGGGGAGTAGGGGATGGTTGCAACCCATATACTATATCTGTAATGACCCTTCAGGTCATTTTCTGTACTGTCCGCTTATTTTCACCGTTAGAGCTTTTGTGTAGTTGCCTCAAGTCATTTATAACTTTCTGAAACTAATAGTTTGGTTACCAGGTAGTTCATTTGGTTTTAAGACCAATTTCCCATTTAGAAGTCTTCGTTGGTTCCGAATCGCTGCCAAGCAAAAATTTCAGTTAAAAGACCTCAAATGAAAATTATGACTACACCAGTAGCTCTAGAATATCAGTTTTAGTTTAGAAATACCCTTGGTTCAGTCCCAAGACACCCGAGTTCATTTCGACTAATTGGTCAAAAAATGAAAAAATCGATAGACATGGGTGTGGGGCCACAACTAGTCTAAATAGACTGGATGGAAAATATGACTTCACCTATGCATCTAGAATATCGAATTTAGTGGGGTTACATATTTCATTTGCGAAAAACAGAGTCCAAATGAGTCAGGGAGGTGAAAAACCAGTTTTGACCTCGTGCATCCCATTTAACTGCGACCAAGGTACTATAAATAGCCCCCTTGGTCGTGAAATTGACTATTTTCATTTCCCTTTGAGATCTAGAAGCCCTAGAATGATAGATTAACTTCAAATTGATTCTTAGGAGTAAGTTAGAAGTTTGATTGACATATATTTTCATGATTAACAACGGACTTAAGGTATGCATCCTTCCTTTTTCAAGCTTTAATTTCTTGTATTTTGACCAAAACCTCAAATTGCTTGAAGGCTAGATTTTATCACAAATATTATTAGTTTTCACCTAATTCTTATGGTTTATGATTCCCTAGTGGTGTATGAAAATTGGGTTGGTCTCAGAAATGTGTTTTTCATATGTGGGACCTACTTGTGATTTTTGGTGTCGTTTTTTGACCTGAAGTACAACGGTGCAATAAGGGTATCAAAATTCTCATAATAATGTGTAGATTGTATTTTTGATAGCTTGGCACCTTGAATAAGCTTCTCGAAAAGAAAAAACAAAGGTTTAGCAATTCGTGGACTTTCTTTGGATTTGAGGTAGATTAGGCTTAGTACTTGTTAGATTGAGCTATGTTTTGATATAATTGTGATATAATGTTATATTAGGATGGGGTTTAAGCATTGGATTAATAAAATTCAAGACCTGGGTTAGTTGGACCAATTAAGCTATATGAATTTTAGAAGTTGGAAAGCTTGCCTTATTTCCCATTAGATCAGTTAGAATAGACTTCAATACTCATACTAGCATAAGAATGCCTTAGAATACTCAACATTAGATATAATGCTCTAGTTGATCATACTTAGAGTAAGTTGGCTTCAGTTGCTTATACTAGGGAAGGTTGCCTTGGTTCCATTGGACTTAGTAAAGGTGCTTGAGTAGAATATCTACCTTATGTCTTAGAATGTCTTGAAATATATCTAAGAATGGATTTATGTGTCTTAGTATCTGGGGTCTATGATTCAGGACAATGGTGAGATTGACGAGGATGTCACGCATCGTATTGGGGTAGGGTGGTTGAAATGGAGGCTCACTTCGGGAGTTCTATGTGATAAAAAGTTGACCTTGAAGCTTAAAGGTAAGTTCTTCAGAGTGGTAATCTGATCGTCTATGATGTATGGTGCGGAGTGTTGGCCAATTAAGAACTCCCACACCCAAAAGTTAAAGGTGGTGGAGATGCGAATGTTGCGATAGATGTATGGACATACTAGGAAAGATAAGGTGAGGAATGAAATTATTCGGGAGAAGGTGGAAGTTGCCTTGGTAGAGGAAAAAATGCGAGATGTGAGGTTTCATTAGTTCGGGCATGTGATAAGGAGGGGCTCTGATGCTCCAGTTCGGAGGTACAAAACACTGGCTATGGATAGTTTTAGGAGGGGTAGAGGTAGACTGAAGAAATATTGGAGGGAGGTGATTAGGCATGATATAAAATAGTTACAACTTATCGAGGACATAACCCTTTATAGGAAGGTGTGAAGGAAGTAAATTAAGGTAGAGGGTTAGGGGGTGGGAGTGTATCGGTAATAGTAGGGAACGTTCTCTTGTGTCTGGAGTTTCTTGTCCGTGGTGTTATGACTGTAGTATTATCATGTTGCCATTTTTCATACCGTACTAGTTAATATGAACTTATCTTTGGCGTTTATTATACTATTAGTTTATTTTGTGTACCGTACTAGTTTATATGCACTTATCTTTTGTGTTTGGTATACTGTTATCGATCCTAAGCCGAAGGTCTATCAAAAATAGTCTCTCTACTTCACCTGAGGTAGTGGTATGGTCTGCATACACTTTACCCTCCCCATACACCACTATGTGGGAATATACTGGGTATGTTGTTGTTGTAGTCTAGTTCGGAGTAAAAATTGACTTAGAAGGAATTTTGGGGATTTAGATGTGGGCTTGTTGACCCACCTTAAGACAAGACTTGTGATTAGTTTCCTTGAACCCTTACGCCTAGTAATTGACTAAAGAGTGCCTTTTTGAGGCAATATTGATGATTCTTGGTATTTGTTGGTTATGTGAAATGGCATGGAGAATGATGCCCAAGTAATTATGTCTTTGTATACCTTATTGTCTAAAGCTTATGTCAAGATATTAATTATATTATTACGATTATCTATTTGTCGGGCTAATGAACATGCTATTAAATGAGCCATTGTCTATAATATGGACTAAGTCATAAATGATATTATTGACTACACTATGAATAAATTATGGATCATGTAATGCTTTAGTCATTGTTCATACTAATGATGAAATATCTTTAGTTCAATAGTAGGCCAATAAATATGCTACTAATGGGCCATTGTTTATGATATTGCTTATGGTTATGTCCAAGGTCTAAATGACTAAATTATGAATTTTGTGATGATCAGTCCTTAACTATACACTTGATTAAGCTATCATTTAGGCTATTGTTCGGGTCGTTAACTATAATATTGCCCAAGTTATGATCATGCTTAATAATTATGCTAATAAATCATATTGAAAATCTTCCTTATTGTCTATATTGGAAATGATGATGTTAATGGTGTTAGAAGTCATGCTTATTGACTATGCATAAAGATACTTTATAAAGTATGTTGGATTCATGTCATGCTTTGTCTAGTAACTCAATGTCATGACCCAAACCTCGAAGGCCCAAGAGACCCCTTAGAATACTATCATAAACGAAATCCATACAAAAATCAAAGTGCGGAAGATACAACAATGTTCATTGGAAACTTATAATCTGAAATGTGTCAACAAGATATAACATTACAAAACTTCAACTACCATCTACGAAGCCTCTACTGAATGCTAACTGTCTAGGATGAGACAAAGCCCCCGGCTGGACCATATACTAAAAGACTTAATATATAAATAAATGTCTTCTGAAAGATAGATGGCTCACTAACTCTGTCGTTATCCATTATGATCAAATGATGTGATGGACCATGGGAATATACTATAAAACCTGATGTAATGCCCCGAGTCTACACCTTGGATGCCACACGGTGCTTATGATCCCGAGGGACCACAAGCTAACCCATGAGCTGGTACCTGATGTGAGCACTGAATAATAATACTGAAATAATGCAGAATTAATCTAAATTTCCATAAGGTTAAAAATCTATAATACTGATAATAATAACATCTGAAAAAACATTTGAAATCTGAATACTGTCTGAACTAGTCTAGTCGAAAAAGCCTCTAACTGAACTATCTGAAAGTGGAGTTGATGGGGTAAACCCTCAACTAACTCCAACTAATGCAATACTGAAGCTACTGTAATACTAAAATAAAAGCATATCCATGATAGTTGAGGACTCACTACTGAATCTGATACTGCTGACAATATTTGGCTAAGCACGGTCAGGAACCTTAGCGTTCAAACCTATGATATGAGACATCATCGCGCAAAGAGAAATCATGTGTTAGTATGTAGAATGTACTAGTATGCTAGATAAGATAAGGCTTAATGCAAGGGTTCATATGCATGAACTGTAACTGAATATGAGAGTACATAGATAACTAAAACTGCTGTAAATACTGAGTATGTAATACTGTGCATATATATAAGTATATATTGTATCTAAGCTTTTACTGAAGTTGAGTACTGAGTTCTGATAACTAAGTAACTGATATCTGAGATTTTTGATAACTGAGTTATTGATACTGATTAACTGTGTCTGACAGTCCTGATTCTGTAGAACTGAACTGAGTTCTAAACTGAGACTATGAAAAGTAATCATCTAATCGACATAGCCCAAATAAGATAATTGAGTCCACCTTGTAACCCCAGCTGGAAGGGTGTTAGTAACGTGCCACGGGTAGAGACAAGCTGAAGAGTCACCCTCATCTGGTAGGTACTCTAATGAGAATGGTGGAACCCTTAACTGGCAGGTTAAAACATCTCATCAACCCTCATCTTGTAGGTTGATGTCTCAACCTACGCTGGCTACAAAGTTCTAGAATGCAAGGACTACTTCTAAGGATCACACCCTCTACTGGCAGGTGATCCCCCATCCTTGGGTTCACTCGGTGCTGAATCCTACTTCCATCTTAATGAAACTGGTTATTATACTGAACTTAATTGGACTAATACTGAGTTTTACTGAGTTCACTGAGTTCTGTTAACTAACTGAGTACTACTATTTTGTAGCATGACTAAGACTATTTTGTAACTATTGTAGCTCTAGATAAGCATCTAGATTTTTGGGTATTGAATACCCCCAGGATTTGATAGCATTGAAAGTAAAGCATAGCATGATTTTGAAAAGTATAACAATGTTCACTAGTTCATAATTCATTCATAGAGACATTTTGTCAAACACTTGTAGGGAATGAGCTTGTACATATGCTAGCATGTCATGATTTCACCATTTAATTCACATGGACATTCTATCAAACACTTGGGGAGCACAACTTAATGCATATAATCATGGGTAACATACAAACATGGTAACTACATCACCCAACCTTGCTAATTCAAGGATTATAACATGCGAATTACACAATTCATTATACATGCTATTTCAATTTCATGAAAATTACAATTAAATCATGGATTGCAAACTCAATTAATACCATGAACATGAATACAATCCAATTTTAAGCAGGTAAATCATGAATCAATAATCTTGTAGTTTTAAAAATGGATTCTTGGACTCTATGAGTGAAAGGAACCCATAGATGAACATCAAACATACCTGGAAATATTAATTCTTAAAGGTTTTTGGAGGAATTCTTGAGTTTATTCTTGATTTCTTGAAAACTAGGGTTTTTCCCTTTGAGAGAGAATGTTTTATTCTTGAGAAAAAGTAAGAAAATAATGATATAACTAGGTTAATTAGGGGTTTAATTTCATGTTAAAGGCTGATTTGGATCTTGAAAAAAGACCCAATTAACCTTGGTAATAATAGAAAATTCATCATTGGAGGCCCGATTTTGGGCCTCACTGTGATGCGATGGCATCGTGGTGATCCACTGTAATATGGCTGGCACTATACAAAAGGGACGACTGGGAAATTGGCTCATGGCGTGATGTAGCACCATTGCGGTGCCTCACTGAAATTTGACAATTCTGAAATTGAGCTTTGGCGCAATGCGCCGCTATCATAGAGCTTTACTGGAAAATGACAATTGCCATTTGGCTGGCCTGCCAATTGGCACACTGTTTTATAAAATATGCTATAACTTCTCACTAGTGTATCGAATTTGGGCGAATTTTATTTTGTTGGAAAGCTAACTGAATTTCCTATGCAATTGTAAGCTCTAAACTAAAAACTTCTGAGTATTATAAAATTTTTACATAGGATAACTTATGTACTGAGAGTTAAGTTAAGCTAGGGAAATATGGGGTATTACAATATCTCCCTCTTGGGAATATTCATCCTCGAATCAGACTTATCAGGTTGAGAAACACTGATAGACTGAGTTTACACACTGAACATGTATATCTAATGCATGAAATACATGACTGAAAGTACTGATAAGCTGAATTTTCATCCTGAACATGCATATCTAATGCATGAAAACATTACTGAACTGGTTCATGAATGCATGACTACCATAAAGATGATATACAATGGTGAAGAATGCCAAGTATATAACTGTAACTGAACATGAAACTGAGTAAATCTAAGGAAGGCTATTACCTTAAGGTAAATCTGAATTTGCGGAGAAGAAGTGAGGATACTTGGTCCGCATATTTGCTTTTGCTTCTCAAGTATCTCCCTCAACGGACTGATTTTACCAAAGAACTTTGACCAAAGAAACTTCATTGTTCCTCAGTCTGTGAATCTGACAATCGAGGATCTAGACTAGAACCTCTTCGAAAGAGAGATCATATCGAATGTCTACGCCCTCTAAGGGAACTATGACTGCTGGGTCACTAATGCATTTCTTTAGCAAGGAGATGTGGAATACTAGATGTGCTGAAGCTAGATTTTAAGGCAACTCAAGCTCATAATCTACCTTTTCAAAATGGCTGGGGATTTTGTAAGGACTGACATATAGGGGACTGAGATTTATTTTCTTGCCGAACCTCCTTACCCCTTTCATGGGAGAGATTTTCAAGTATATAAAATCATCGATCTTAAACTCGAGATCCCTCCTCCTCACATCTGTATATGATTTCTATCGGCTTTGGGCTGCCCTAAGCCTTTCCCTGATCAACTAAACCTTCTCTAAAGCATTAAACTCTAGATCAGGCCCTACTACTGCGGCTTCACCTACTTCAAAACAACCAATTGAAGATCTACATAGCCTACCATAAAGATCCTCAAACGGAGCCATTTGAATACAGGAATGATAGCTGTTATTATATGAGAATTCGATCAAAGGCAAGTGATTATCCCAACTACCTTTAAAATCAAAAATGCATGCTCTTGACATATCTTCTAGAATCTGAATGGTCCTTTCTGCTTGACTATCTATCTGAGGATGGAAAGCTATACTGAGGTGAACTTGGGTACCAAGGCCCTTTTGGAATGTTTTCCAGAAGTAAGAGGTAAACTGGGTACCTCTATCTGAGATGATGGCTACTAAGACTCCATGTAACCTGACCAACTCTCTGATATAGACTTTGGCGTAGTCCTCGGTTGAATTTGAGGTATGAAATGGCAAAAAATAAGTGGAATTGGTCATCTTATCAATGATAACCTAAATCAAATTATGCTGATGACGAGTACGAGGCAAACCCATCACAAAGTCCATGTTCACTTCTTCCCATTTCCATGTGGGAATACTAAACTCCTGCATGGACCCACTAGGATTCTAGTGCTTAATATTAGCCTGATGACACGTATATCACTTAGCTACAAACTCTAAAATGTCTCTCTTTATCCAACTACACCAATAGGTCTCCCACAAATAGCGATAAATCTAAGTGGCCCTTAGATGAATCGAGTAACGCACGTTGTGTGATTCTATAAGAATTCGTAGCCTCAAGTCATCTATACCTAGCACACTTAACCGACCTTGGAAATAAAGCACACCATCTCCCCTTGGGATAAAAACTCTACTTTTTGATCTCTGACTGACTCTTTCAGCTTAACTAGACTGGGGTCTCTGTCCTGCTTTTCCTTTACTTTGGAAACCAGAGATGATTCTGAACTATTCTGCCCCCACACAATACCCTCTATTGAATCGACTAAGTGGAAACCTAGTAAGGCAAGTTGATGAACTTTTTGAAATAACTTTTTCTTATCATTCTCAACATGGGCAACACTACCCATAGACAATCTACTGAGAGCATCTCCCACTACATTGGCCTTGCTTGGATTATAAAAAACATTTATGTCATAATCTATTAACAACTCCAACTATCTCCTCTGATGCAGATTTAAATCTTTCAGAGAGAACACATACTGCAAGCTTTTGTGATCTGGGAACACATCAACATGCACCCCATACAAATAGTGTCTCCATATCTTTAAGTCAAACACTACAACTGCTAACTCAAGGTCACGAGTAGGGTAATTCTTCTCATGGGGCTTAATATGTCTAGAGGCATAGGATACGACCTTACCTCTCTGCATAAATACACAACCCAAACCTACTCTAGATGTATCACAGTACACAACAAACCCATCATAACCATCTAGTAATGTTAGAACTGGGGATGAGGTGAGTCGAGTCTTCAACTTCTAAAAACTTTTCTCGTAGGGATCTAACCACTAAAACTTAACTTTATTCTGAGTCAATATAGACATGGGGGATGTAATAGACAAAAATACTTCAAATAACCATGGTAATAGCCAGCTAAACCCAAGAAACTCCTAATATCTAATGGAGAGATAGGTTTAGACCAGTTTCTCACTGCTTCGATCTTTTGAGGATCAACCCTAATCCTATCCTAGAAATAATATGACCAAGGAATGTTATTGACCTTAGCCAAAATTCGCACTTAGATCATACAAAAATCAATTGGTTCTGTTAAACTAGTTATATGTTGTGTATTATAAATGGTTTCTATATAAGGAGGCAAGATGATATCTTAAGCAAGTGCATATTCAGGACCCTTGACACAAATAGACATGTCAGAAGTTCCATGTAGATTACTTCTCAATACAGTTTCTTTCAAATTCATTAAAATTTCATGTACCAATTCTTGAATGCCTGTTATGGTAGAATATTCATATGGGACTTTCTTAGATTTTACACGTGTGATATATTTTCCTTCTATTTCTCCAAGATTCTCACTACGAGAATAGACAAGAATGTCATCAATGATGACTATGACAAACATATCCAAGTACTGCTTGAAAACCCAGTTCATCAAATCCATGAAGGCTGTTGGGGCATTTGTAAGACAAAGGACATGACTAGAAACTCGAAGTGACCATACTAGGTTTGGAAATCTATTTTTGAAATGTCACTTTCTCTAACTTTAAGATGATGATAACTTGATCTAAGGTCTATCTTAGAAAAGTAACTGGCACCCTGAAGTTGGTCAAACAAGTCATCAATTCTAGGAAGTGGGTATTTGTTATTGACTGTGACTTTGTTCAACTGACGGTAGTCTATACACATTCTAAGAGAATCGTCTTTCTTATGCATGAATAGAACTGGTGCGCCCCATGAGAAAATACTGGACCTGATGAATCCCTTATCTAAAAGAACCTTTAACTGTTCTTTTAACTCTTTGAGTTCTACTGGAGCCATTCTTTATGGCAAAATATATATGGGATGGGTGTCTGGAAGAGGGTCTATTCAAAGTTGATTTCTTGTTCAGGAGGAACTCCAAAAATATCTTCAGGAAACACAGAACTCATACACTACTGGGACTGACTCTGAACTAGAATCTTTGACTTGCACAAGATGATAGACATATCCCTTGGATATTATTTTCCTCTCTCTAATGTATGAAATCAACTGACTCTTAAGAGCTGTAGTACTACCCCTCTATTCAAGGACTGGTTTATTTGGAAAGTAAAAATGAACTATTCTGTTTCTACAATCAACCAAGGCATAGCATGAATGGAGCCAATCTATGCGGAGAATAATGTCAAAATTTGTCATCTCTAATTCTACTAAGTCTGTTGAAGTGAATTTCTGAGATATCATAATCAGACAGTTTCTATATACCTGTCGGGCTATGATAGAATAACCTACTGGGATAGAGACTGAGAAAGGTTATGTTAAGATTTCTGGTCTGACATTGAAGTTGACTGCTATGTAAGGAGTTACAAAAGATAGAGAAGCTCCTAGATCTAATAAGGAATAAATATGTAAATGGAAGATCTGTAACATACCAGTGACCACATCAGGAGAACTTTCCTGATCTTGCCTGGATTGAAGTGCATAAAGCATGTTTGTGCGTTGCCCACTGGTGGCACTAAAAGCGGCACCCTACTGATTCGACCGACTGGACTGAGCTGAAGGATGATTATGCTGATCCTGAGAACCTAATTGAGCACAATCCCTAATTTTATAGCTTGGCTTGCCACACCCGAAACAAATATCACTGCCAACTCTGCAGACACCCTGAAGGTTTTTGCCATATTTCTGACAAAGAGGATTTATTCGAGCACTACTGACACTACATTGTGATTTAGAGCCTGGAAGCCTATCTTTTTTATCGTTCCTAAACTTAGGTACTAGAGCACTGGCTGCGGACAGAGCTAGAACGAAAGATTTAGGAAGAAACTGGGAATGGTTACCACCTTCTGACTTGGGCTGAGTGAAATTAAAGCTACTTGTCATAGCTCTTTTGTTCTCAATCTCTCTCCCCTTATTCTTAGCATTTTCTATCTACTGAACATGGAGCATGATCCTGGACATGTCCATATCCTTAATCAACATCATAGTTCTGCACTCCTTAACCACACTCTCTGATACTCCAGATACAAACTTGCTCATTCTGGACCTACTGTATGCTACTACATGGGGAACATACCTGGATAACTGAGTAAACTTAAGGGAATACTCTTTCACGCTCATGCTACCTTGTCTGATATTGATGAACTCTAACACTTTAGCTTCTCTCAGCTCTAAGAGAAAGAATCTATCTAGAAAATTAGTAGCAAACTCTTCCCACTCTATGGGCTCTGCATCTTTACCCCTATATACCTTCACCTGCTTAAACCACGTATGAGCTACATCTTGTAGCTGATAGGCGGCTAACTTATCACTCTCAATAGATGTCACTTCCATAGTATCTATGAATTTATGAACCTGATTGAGGAACTCTTATGGATCCTCTCCTAACTTAGATCCTGAGAATACTTCTTTTACTAAAACATGAATACTTGAAGCCATATCAAGTAGAGTCTTGTGCATGCAGAATTAATCTAAATTTCCATAAGGTTAAAAATCTATAATACTGATAATAATAACATCTAATAAAACATCTTGAATCCGAATATTGTCTTAACTATTCTAGTCTGAAAAGCCTCTAACTAAAATATCTGAAAGTGGAGTTGATGGGACAAGCCCCAACTAACTCTAACTAATACAATATTGAAGCTACTGTAATACTAACATAAAAGCATATCCTTAATAGATGAGGAATCACTATTGAATCTGATACTGCTGACTGAATTTGGCTAAGCGCGGTCAGGAACTTGAGCGTCTGAACCTATGATATGAGACATTATAGCGTAAAAAGAAAGTATGTGTCAGTACGTAGAATGTACTAGTATGCTAGATGAGGTAAAGCTGAATGCAAGGGTTCATATAACTGAATATAAGAGTACATAAATAATTGAAACTACTGTAAATACTGAGTATGCAATAATGTAGATAAATATACAAGTATATACTGTATCTGGCCTTTTACTAAAGCTGAGTACTTAGTTCTGATAACTGAGTAACTGATATATGAGATTTCTTAACTGAATACTGATTGACTGTGTTTGACAGTCCTGATTCTATAGAACTGAACTAAGTTTTAAACTGATACTGAAACTGATACTGTGGGAAGTAATCATCTAATCGACATGCCCCAAATAAGATAACTGAGGTCCCCAACTGGAAGGGTGTCAGTACCATGCCAAGGGTAAAGACAAAATGAAGAGTCACCCTCATCTGGCAGATACTCTAATGAGAATAATGGAACCCTTAACTGACGGGTTAAAACACCTCATCAACCCTCATCTAGTAGGTTAATGTCTCAACCTACGCTGGCTACGTAGTTTTGGAATGCAAGGACTACTTTTAAGGATCACACACTCTATTGGCAGGTGAGTCCCCATTCTTGGGTTCACTCGGTGCTGAATCCTGCTCCCATCTGAATGACACTGATTATTATACTAATCTAAACTAGACTAATACTGAGTTTTACGAAGTGTTGTAACTTACTGAGTTCATTGAGTTCTGTTAACTGACTGAGTACTACTATTTCATGGCATGACTTAGAATATTCTGTAACTACTGTAGCTCAAGGTAAGAAGATATGGGTATTGAATACCCTCAGGACTTGATAGCATTGAAAGTAAAGAATAGCATGATTTTGAAAAGCATAACAATGTTCACTTGTTCATAATCATTCATAGAGACATTTTATCAAACACTTGTACGGCATGAGCTTATATATATGCTAGCATGTCATGATTTCATCACATGGACATTCTATCAAATACTTGGGGAGCACAACATAATGCATATAAGCATGGGTAACATACAAACATGGTAACTATATCACCCGAACTTGCTAATTCAAGGATTATAACATGGGAATTACACAATTCAATAAACATATTATTTCAATTTCATGGAACTTACAATTAAATAATGGATTGAAAACCCAATTAATACCATGAACATGAATACAATCCAATTTTAAGCATGTAAATTATGAATCAATAAGCTTGTAGTTTTAACAATGGGTTCTTGGACTCTATGGGTGAAAGGAACCCATAGATGGACATCAAACATACTTGGGAATATTAATTCTTGGAGGAATTCTTGAGTTTGTTCTTGATTTTTTGAAAACTATGGTTTTTCCCTTTGAGAGAGAATATTTTAATCTTGAGAGAAAATAAGGAAATAATGATATAACTAGGTTAATTAGGAGTTTAATTTCATGTTAAAAGCTAATTTGAATCTTAGAAAAAGACCCAATTACCCCTGAGAATAATAGCAAAATTCATCACTGGAGGTCCGACTTTGGTCCTCACCATGACGCGGTGGCATCGCGGTGAGCCACTGGAATGTGGCTGGCACTGTACAAAAGGGACGACTGGGAAATTGGCTTATGGTGCGATGCGGTACCATGACAGATCCTCACTAGAATTTGACAATTTTGAAATTGAGCCTTGGTGCGATGCGGCGTTATTGCGGAGCTTTACTGGAAAATGACTATTACCATTTGACTGGCCTCTGCGATGCGGTGATGTGCAATTGGCACAATGTTTTACAAAATATGCTATAACTTCTCACCCCGGTATCGGATTTGGACGAATTTTATATCGTTCAAATGCTGACTAAATTTCCTACGCAATGTTAAGCTCTAAATCAAAAAAATTCTAAGTATTATACAAATTTTATATAGGATAACTCATTTATTGAGAGTTAAATTAAGCTAGGAAAATACAGGATATTATAGGGGTCAATACACAAAAGTACTGGTACGTAGAACATTTCAAAAACAAAATATATTTTTTATATAACATTGTTGAAAGCATTTCATAAAAGAATGTCTGCATAAAACAATTGAAAAATACATGGGCATAATTTAATGAAATTCAAATCATCTTCTAGAACTCATGACTCAACTCTATGTCTTACTTTTGAGCTAGGTGGTACACCTACAATTCTACAATACCATGGCTATATAGAATCCGCTCTTGACTCAGAAGCCAAGCCCCCAACCCAAGTTTGCCACATGGTATGGAGTTTCTAATTCTGATACGCCAAAGGCAACAAGGCTAGCGTATAATCCCTATATTAGGACATAATAAATCGGTATCGACAAAACACAACTTCGAGCAATGAGTTATCTAAAATCCTTCCTTACTTGGGTAACCACCTAACTCTCTTAGAACCCATTATTAACCTTTTTGAAACATGCACCATACTAAAATCATGACCTAAAGTCTAAAAATCTACAGTCTATTTTTGTTCTGAGTCTGTTATGGCATTCATCTATTTTGGTATCGTCAAACCAAGACTTGCAAGTCGCATATATAAGCCATATTATATTATGCTTTAGTTATTTCCATCAAAACATGTCATTTCACCACCAAAGCATTTAAACATAACATGAGAGAGTCTTAGATTTCAAAACAAATAAAAACTCATGAAAAATACTCTCTATTCGATTCTTTGGCAAAGTGTTGTCATCCCTTTCATCCATTTCATGAAAGCTCTTTATTAGTAGGTATGAGCATTTATAAATCAAAGAGAAATCCCCCTCAATTATTTCATGATGCAGTAAAACCCACAAACGTTGGCAAAACACTTCCTTCAACCATGTATGTAAATAATCCTTGACATTGTCAATCAATAGGTTTTGTAACAAGACAGGAAATTCACATAAATATTGCTCTCATACAACTTTTAAATCAATAATGCATGTATACGTGAAAACAAATTAAGTTTGGGAAAATAATCTCATAATCTATGCAAGATTTTATCATAAAATGGATTTACAACACATGTTCTTCACCCTATTCAAAATCCATTTCATGTAGAAAATAATATATATTTAAATTTTGTTTGAAAAATATATTATTCTGACCATGAAGTTTAGGATAGCCCCACGTACCTTAACGATGAAGACACCGTGAAGAAATTGACCCTTTAAACTTGAATGTTCAAACCCTAGGTTGTTTTTCTTTTCTTGTGCTTAAGAGAGATGAAATAGGGATTTGTGATTGCTAATATGTATTTAGGGACCTTGATTTCATCTATAGATGTTTAGGGACAATTATGGAACATGTAAAGACCTTATTGCTCATAAAATAACTCCCAAACAAAGCACTTTTGGCATTATGCAATGACCCAGGCGACGCCCAGCAGATCGCCCAAGCCAAGGTGGGTGTCGCATGGAAAATATCCTAGAACTTTAGTGGGCATCACATGGACAATCGCACACCCTTTCCATTGGCCCTTTGAAATTTGTCAGGCGATGTAAGACCCTTTGTATGGCGATAACTTTTCTCTTGGGTATCGGATTAACGAAAGCTTGCTGGCATTACAAAGAAGACTCGAAGGGTTTAAATTTCATATATAGTAGTTTATGTGAATAATAATATACTAGGAGAAATAGTATTTGTAAGTTTTCCCATGCAGAATCGTCAACTAAAAGTCAGTCGGAAAGTGCCCAGCTTAACTTTTGAGCTAGGCGATTTGTATGGTGTATATTCATCTCCAAAGATGTTCCCACACTAAGGAAATGTTATTCACACTATATATAAGTAAAAGCCATTGTGTTTGGGTCTATAAAAGTAGAAAATATGGTTCAACCTTTACCCAAAAAAGTTGGGTATTACATTATCTCCCCCTTGGGATCATTCATCCCCAAATGTCTAGAAATATGCATATAGGTTGCCTCATCAAAAACCTTACAAGGAAAACCCAGTGGGAAAAAACCTCATAAATGAAAAAGAGTACAACGTGTATTAACTCCCCCTAATAAGAACATCCTTGAATCTTTGCATTCCGATCTGGTGCACCATCTTCTTGAAAGTTGCAGTTGGAAGAGACTTTGTGAATAAATCAGCCACGTTGTCACTTGAACAAATCTATTGTACATTAATAACACCATTCATTTTGAGCTCATGTGTATAGAAGAGCTTTGGCAAAATGTGTTTCGTTCTATCTCCTTTTATGAATCCTCCTTTAAGTTATGCTATGCATGCTGTATTATCTTCATATAAAAAAATGAGTACTTTGTCACATTTCAAGCCATATTTTTCTCGAATAAGGTGTGTTATGAACCTCAAGCACACATAATCTCGGCTTACTTCATGAATAGCTATAATCTCAGCATGATTCAATGAAGTAGCTACGATAGACTGCTTTGTAGATCTTTAAGATATGGAAGTACCCCCACGTATGGGTATAAATCCTATTTGAGATCGAGCTTTATTTGGGTCAGATAAGTACCTATTAGATACCATAATATGTGTTTAATACCATTCCAATGTCTCCTAGTAGGAGAGGAACTATACCTTTCTAACAAATTAACTGAAAAGGCTATATCAGGCCTTGTAGTATTTACAAGATACATTAGTGCACCAATTGCACTAAGATATGGTATTTCAGGATCAAGGAGTTCCTCATTCTTTTATTGAGGTCAGAATGGATCCTTATTCACATCAAGTGTTTGAACAACCATTGGAGTACTAAATGGATGTGCTCCATCCATATAGGATTGTTTCAACACCTTTTCTGTATAGGCAGATTGATGGAAAAAAAATACTGTTTGTCAAATGCTCAATTTGAAAACCTAGGCATAACTTTATATTTTCGAGATCTTTAATCTCAAATTCTTTCTTAAGGTGATCAATTGAGTTCCAATAAGATTTATATCATCGATATAGACAACAAGTATAGCAAACTCCGAAGTTCCTTTCTTTATAATAACACATGGGCAAATTTCATCATTCGTATAACCTTTCTTAAATAAATATTTACTAAGACGGTTATACCATATGCGTCCAGATTGCTTCAAACCATATAATGATATTTGCAATCTAATGGAATACATTTTCCAAGGCTTTGAACTATATGCTTTCGGCATTTTAAATTCTTGGAAAATTTTCATGTATATCTTATTATCAAGTGATCCATATAGATAGTCTGTTACCACATCCATCAAATGTATTTCAAGTCTCTCATGGAAATTGAAACTAATAAGATAATGCAATGTTATTGCATCCATAATTGGTGAATATGTCTCGTAATAATTGACATCAGGCCGTTGTGAAAAAACTTGTGAAACAAGGCATGCCTTATACCTTTGTATTTCATTTTTCTCATTTCTTTTTTGCACAAATACCCATTTATAGACAACAGGCTTAACACCATTAGGTGTTTGAGCTATAGGTCCAAAGACTTCATGTTTCGCAAGTAAATTCAATTCAGATTGAATTGCTTCTTGCCAAATTGGCGAGTCATTTCTTTTTCGACATTCTGTGACAGATCGAGGTTCAAGATCCTCACTCACTTACATGATTTTCATTGCAACATTACATGCAGTGACATAATCTACTACTATTTCAGATTGATTCAGGTTACATTATTTGAATTTATGGATAGTTCCTCATTTTCTTGAGTCTCAGGCTCATTAATTCCTTCAAGAATATTAACATTGCTCAAATCTTGAACTTCCATACGAGGATCTTTCGTAGTGTCATCTTGACCATTTTTTTCTATGATTTCGATCCTTAGAACCTAATGGTTTACCACGCTTCAAGCATGCTTTAGATTCATTAGCCATGACACTAGTGGATGGTCCTTTAGGGAAATCAATTCGAATTGGGACATTCTATGCAGGAATATATGATTTAGTGATCCTTTTAAAATCTGCAAATATGTCTGGCATTTGATTTGTAATTTTCTGCAGATGAATAATCTTTTGTACTTCTTGCTCACAAATAGAAGCACGTGGATCAAGATGAGATAGTGATGGATTTTTTTTCACAAAATTTCTCTTTTGATGTCACTATTTTCTCTTTCTAATTTTGGGAAAACTATCTCATCAAACTGACAATCTGCAAATTGAGCAATGAACATATCTCCCATTAATGGTTCAAGATAGCGAATAATGAATGGTGTTTCAAACCGAACATAAATGCCTAACCTTCTTTGGGGGCCTATCTTAGTGCAATTTGGTGGTCTATAGGCGTATATACACCGCACTGAAAAATTCTCAAATGAGATATATTAGGCTCTTAACCCAAAACCAATTGCAACAGAGAATATTTATGATAATTTGTCGGTATAAGATAAACAAGTATTGCAGCATGCTAAATTGCATGACCCCAAATAGAAGTGGGCAACTTAGTCTTCATAAGCAATGGTCTTGCTATCAACTGCTGATGTTTAGTTAATGACTCGACAAGGCCATTTTGAGTGTGAACAAGGGGTACGAGATGTTTTACTCTTATCCTAATTGATAAGCAACAGTCATTAAATTCTTGGGATGAAAATTCTGTAGCATTATCAAGGTGAATAAGCTTAATTTGATTATCGGGAAATTATGCCCGCAATCATATCATTTGTGCCAATAATTTTGCAAATGCCAAGTTGCAAGATGACAAAAGGCACACATGAGACCATCTAGAAGAAGCATCTATTATGACCATAAAGTATCTAAACGATACACTAGGTGGGTGAATGGGTCCGCAAATATCCCCATGTATGCATTCTAAGAATGCGGGGGACTCAATCCCAACTTTTGTTGGTGATAGCCTAATAAGACTTAATATAAGACTTAAGTATTGATCCAGGATGTCACAGACGATCCTGCCAAAGCACAAAAGTATTGAAATTAGTAAACTTTTGATTTACTATAGAATGTGCCTCAATTACATAAATCTTTGTCCAATACAGGCCAGAAGATAAAGAAGGGAACTTTTCAATAACACATGTTTGCCCAAAGACATTCTTGGTGATACCAAGATATTCAAAATTCATCTCATCAATTGTCTTGATATGATAACCATTTTCACGTGTATCTTTAAAACTCATCAAGTTTCTCTGAGATTTAGGAGGAAATATGACATTATTTATGATGAGTTTAGTTCCCTTGGGCAAGATTATGGTGGCTTTTCCGAAGCCTTCAATCAAATTAGCACTACCAGAAATTGTAGTAACATTATTCTTGCCCATGTTTAGATGAGAAAAATATTTCTCGTCTTTGAATATCGTATGTGTAGTGCCAGAATCAATCAAATAAATATCTTCACAATTGGACAACTTACTTTGAAAATTATACATATCTTCAAATAAAATGACCTACACCACATAAAATATATATTAAATCTTTGTACAAAGTGAAAGCTTATACTGTAAGGAATTGTTAATCACACTTTTCTGAGAAATTAAAAAAAATTCAATTAATACGTGCTAAGCTTAGCTTGGCATTTTATTTTTCAATAATTGAAAATCATTTCCTCTATCAATATGTACCTTCATATTGTTATTAGTTATATATTCATAGATGCCTTTACAACACGACATTATGCAATTTCAATAAGAAGTATGATAACAAATAACTACTTATGTGTTAATAAATATGCATTGAAACGATAATACAATGTATTAACTACAACGTAACTGGCATTGACTATAATACTAAAACATGCAATTAATACAATTATGAACAATTTTTACAAACAACTTGTGCTTATATAAATATTTTATATTCGCATAAATTATATGAATTGATAAATAATATAGCATGTAATAAAAACAGAACAGATAGTATTTTCAATATAATATTACTATTATATTAAGTCTTATATGGAAACAAAACAATCAATCTTTTTATCTTCTTTTGCAGCACCTACCATTAGTTTAATTAATGTATCATTTTTTTTTCAATAAATACCGACAAAATTGAAATTCAATTCAATTCAATAATAAACAACACCAATGTAATTAAACTAATTAATACTAATAAAAAACTAATACTCATGCAAACAACTATTTTTACATGATTTTTATTCACTAACTCTTATCAACAATAAAAAAAATTAAAAATCATTCATTCTTTCATGTTTACGGACCCATCACCAATCAAATAATCAATTTTTCCTTTTGGGTGCTTGAAAAGTGTCTGCTACATCCGAGCATGTGATGTCAATATTATTTTCAGAGAGAAAGTTACCCTCAAAATTTCTTGTGAAATAGAAGGATTGCAGCTTGATAGCTTGCAATCAAGGAGAAGAAGAAGATAAACAGAAGCTGAATTTTCATTATTCTCACTTGAAGCTTTATAGTTATGAGTCTATTTATTGACTTGAGTTAAGATTAGCTAAGAATGAGCTAAGAAGTGAATCATGTATCCAGCTCATTGACAACTCATTGTAACTAACTAATCATTATCTAACAACCTCTAACAATCTATACAGTTGAATCATCTATTTGCTAACTAACTAACTGATGACTAACTACCCTATCAGTTTTGCACATCAATGGAATAGGTAGTCGTATATGTGTTAGTGTATGTAGTATTCAAAACACTCCCCCTCAAGCTGCAGGGTGCATAATGTTTAGCAAACCAAGTTTGCTGAGTAAATGAGTATGTTGAGCAAACATTAGGCCCTTGGTAAGCAGGTCAGCAAGTTGATCACTAGATTGAACATATAGAGCCTTAATCAAGCCATCTTTAATCTTGTACCTAATGAAGTGACAGTCAATCTTAATGTGTTTGGTTCTCTGATGAAATACAGGGTTATTGGCCAGATGAATGGTTGAATTACTATCACTGAAGACTAAAACAAGAAAGGTGACATGAACCCTGAGTTCCTGAAATAAACCTACTAGCCAAGTGAGCTCTGCAACAGCTTAAGCCATGCTTATGTACTCAGCTTCAGCAAAACTCTTGGAAATAATGTGTTGTTTTTTTTATTTCCATTATATTAGTGATTCACCAAAGTGAATGGTATAACCAGTAACTGATCTTCTAGTGTTGGGGCAAGTAGCCCAATCTGAGTCACACCAGCAAGTTAGAGTAGTAGAAGGCTCAGTCTTAAACCAGACACCTTGACCAAAAGAACCTTTAAGGTATCTTACCATCCTAGTAGCTGCTTCCCAGTGAGATTTCTTGGGGTGTTGCATGAATTGGCTGAGAGTTTGAACAACAAAGTTAATGACTGGCTTTGTAATAGTGGCATACATAAGTTTGCCAATAAGTCTTTGGTAAGGTGAAACGTTAGACAAAAACTCATCATCTTGTTCACCTATGGCTTGATCATACTCAATTGAGGTTAACCTGGCATTAGATTCTAGAGTGGTGATAGCCGATTTAGAAACACTAAGCCCTGTGTCAACAATCAACTCAAGAATATAATTCCTTTGGTTCAATATGATCCCTGGTGCTGATCTTAAAACTTTAATTCCTAAAAATACTTGAGATCCCCCAAGTCATTCATTTTAAACTACTGATGCAACTTGATTTTTGTTGCATTGATCAATGATGCACTGCTCCCAGTTATTAACAAATAATCAACATATACAAGCACTATAACAGTATCATTAAATTAATGCAAAGTGAATAGGGAATAGTCATGTACACTCTAGTTAAAACCATCATCAATTAAAGCATGGGTGAGCTTCAGATTGCACTACCTGAAGGCCTACTTAAGACCATATAAGGATTTGATCAACTTATACACCTTGTGCTCCCCTTGTCTTTTAAATCCTTCTGGCATTTTCATGTAGACTTCCTACTCAAATCCCCTTGGAGGAATTCATTATGCACATCCATTTGATGAAGATTCTAACCTTTAGATGCAGTTACTGCAATCAAACATCTGATTGTAACCATCTTAGCCAGTGGTGAGAAGGTTTTATGATAATATAACCCCTTCTATTTGTTATATCCTTTGTCCACTAATCTTTCTTTGAACCTCTCCACTTCACCATTTAAAAGATATTTGATTTTGTATATCTATTTGAAACTAACAGTATTCTTTCTTTTAGGTAGATCAACAATGATCCATGTGTTGTTAGCTTCCAAGGCCTGAATCTCTAACTTCATAGCTTCCACCCACGTTGCATCTTTTGTAGCTTGTTAAATAACATTGATAAGCAAGACTCAAAATTTTGTAAGACAGACAGTTGGCTAATGGATGTTTGCATCTCTGGTTTCTAGAAGTGTAAACATAATCAAGCATCCACACTGGTGGTTTGCTTGTTCTTGTTGGTCTATTGGAAGAGGTTAAGGTAGGGAATAGTCATCTTGATATGTTTCTTCATGAGTGGTGCCAGGTGAAGCTGCACCAGGTACTACAGCATCAAAAATGCTTTCCTCCTAAATTGGAGCTTCTTCAGTAATACTATCAGTAGTTGTCTCAGGAAATATTTCATCATCTATGGGGATCAAGAATTCAGTGATATCTTTTTTAGATGAGGAAGATTGTGTGTTTTGTACTGGTGATGAAGAAAAGGGAAATGCATCTTCATGAAACACAACATCTCTACTAACTAATAGTCTCTTTGAGGTGAAATCTAGCAGCAAATATCCCTTTTGAGACTCTGAATATCCCACCAATACTGCAGGTTTGTCTCTTTCTGTGAATTTATCACCTCTAGGTAGGATAATGACATAGCATAAGCAACCAAATACACTGAGATGATATAGCTTGGGATCCTTGGAAGTCATCAACTGAAATGGGCTCTTACCACTCATAACAGAAGATGGTAACCTGTTTATTAGATATACTGTAGTCTTTACACATAGTCCCCAATACTTAATGGGCAAGTGAGATTGAAACTTAAGTGCTCTGGATATGTTTAATATATTTTTGTGCTTCCTCTCCATAACTCTATTCTGTTGAGGAGTGTGAGGACAGCTGGTCTGATGTAGAATGCCCAGGGACTAGAACAATGTCTTACATTGACAGTTAATAAATTTAGTTCCATTATTAGATCTAATGGTTTTCACCACTATTCCAAACTGAGTTCTAATCAAGGAAATAAATATTTTAATGGCCACCATGGACTCAGACTTTAACTGCAACAGGTGCACCCAAGTGTACCTACTATGGCCATTTACCACAGTCAAGAAATAGCATTTGATGTCAAAAGTAGAAGTTTTATATGGACCCCATAAATCCATGTGGACAAGTTCAAAACAAGTAGAGAATTTAGTAGTACTTGTAGGAAATGACAATCTTGTCTATTTAGCTAGTACATTTATTCAATATATTTACATCACTAGGATTCTTCAGAATGTCCAAACACTTGAGAACCTGAGCAGCAGGGTGTCCAAGTCTTTGGTGCCATAAGCTGCAACTGGAAGTTGAGAATTCTGCAATGAATCTGCAGGTTTTTGATCTGGACTGATTAGTATCTCCTATCCAACCACCTTTAAGAACATATAATCCACTCTCTTGTTTACCAATCCCCTTCATATTTCCATTGAAGAGGTCCTAAAAGATACAAAAATTAGGATAAAAGGATACAAAGTAAGAAAGCTCCTTAGTTATCTTTGTAACAGACAACAAATTGAGTTTGGAGTCTGGAACAGTAGAACATCTTTGATCACATCATCTGTAAAAATGTAAGCTTTTCTAGTATGTGATATTGTCACTTCATCACCTGTTGAGAGGTGCAACTTGTCCGAATATTTAGAGTCTAATATGGTACTTCTTTTGAATAAGTGTCTATGTGCAGACACATGATGTGTAGAACCTGAGTCTATAATCCAACTGTCAGGACATGCTTTGGATAAGAAATAAGTAGTAATACCTGTCATATTTACTTGCTTCATATCTTTTGTATCTTTGCTCAACATGGTCATATTTTGAATGTACTTCTCCTCAGTGAATGTGTGAGGCTAAGACAGTGGTGCCCGAGTCACTTTAGGACTAGAACTAGCAGTATCAACCTGACTAGCTACCATGTTTGGAGCCTGAGAAGCCTTGTTACCAGTATTGACAAAGTTGTTACCACCATTATGTGTGGAGAAGTTATTACTTCCAGTATTCGGTGATCTAAAGTTAGAGTTGTAGCCTTGTTTCTTTTTATTTTTTCCAGTCATTTGTATACCCTACCAACTTATAACAAGTTTCCTTGGTATGACCCAAAAGATGGCAGTAATCACACTTTCTGCCTTTATAGTTAGTGTTGCTTTGTCCAAAATCATAATTTCGATTCACTTGTATAGAAAGTGGTTCTGATCTATTAGTTACAATCATCATATAAGCTGAATGTTGGATTTTATCCTCTATAAGCATAGCATAAGCTTGGTTAAGAGTAGGAGTCACTTCTTTAAGCAATATCTTCCAGCTTGATCATAGGACTCATTTAGGCCACTTAAAATCTGTAAAAGTCTAAGTTAAAACATATGATCTGAGTACTCTCTAGACTTAGGGCAATCACAACTAGGATTTTGCACTAGTACATCATACTCACTCCATAAACTCTTCAATTTGGTAAAATAAGCTGAGATTGAGTCTGTACCTTGAGAGTGCATATTAATTTCATGATGCAATTGATATATATGCATATGATACACCTTGGCACATCTCTCCTTCAAGTCTTCTCAAACTGCACAAGCATTCATGGCATAAATAATTCTAGATAACAGACTTTAACTTACAGCGTTTATGATCCACAAAAGCACAATTGCATTACATATTTCCCACTACTCATGAAGTTCTTCTCTATACCATTCCTTGATGCAGGTTCTAGTGACAAATCCAAACTTTCTCTTCCCTACGAGAGCAATACGCATCGATCGACTCCATAAACTATAATTTTCTAAACCAGTTAACTTGATTGGAACAAGTACAACACTGGAACTATCAGATGCACCAATAAAAAAATGGATCACTTCGATCAATTTTAGGTGCCATGATGGATAGGATGTAATGCAATGTAGATCAAAATTACGAAGAAGAAGAAACTGGAAAACAGGGATCGAAGATGTACTGAAACAGCGATCTCAAATTGCACAGAGAATTTAGTGAAATGCGATAAAAAACACACTTAGTGTTTTGCTCATGGTTCTGATACCATGTGAAATAGAAGGATTGCATATTGATAGCTTGCAATCAAGGAGAAGAAGAAGATAAACGGAAGCTAAATTTTCATTATTCTCACTTGAAGCTTTACAGTTATGAGTCTATTTATAGACTTGAGTTAAGATGAGCTAAGAATGAGATAAGAAGTTAATTATGTATCTAGATCATTGATAGCTCATTGTAACTAACTAATCATTATCTAACAACCTCTAACAATCTATACAGTTTACTCATCTATCGACTAACTAACTAACTGACTAACTACCCTATCAGTTTTACACATCAATGGAACAGGTAGTCGTATATGTGTCAGTGTATGTAGTAGTCAAAACGTTTCTCTCTTTCTTCTTTAGTGATGCTTGTAAAGATCAACCAAGTGCTTGAGAGGACGACAGTCACATGAACAGTGTCCTTTTTTACCACATCAAAAATAAGTAATTGCTTCATGTTTCTCATCTTTTCTCTTTTTGTTCGATGAATGATTAACACCCATTAACACCCAGAACAGGGTTCATTTCTTGGTCATCATCACCATGACCATGACTACGACCACGACCACGTCCACAACCACAATCAAGACCACGACCACGACCACAACCACATCCACGATCAGGGCCACGACCTTTTCCACGCCTTGCATGGTGAGCATGGACATCATTCACCTCAGGTATTGGTGCAGATCCAGTAGGTCTATTCTCGTAAATTTTCATTAACAAATCATTATTTTGTTCAACCACGAGAAGATGAGAACTCAGTTCGTATACTTCTTGAAACCTTTTTCTTGATGTTACTATTGCAATAGTACATTTGATGCATGAAAAGTGGAGAGCGTCTTTTCCATGATAACGTCATCATTGACCGTCTCTCCACATAGTTTCAATTGAGAAAAAATTCTAAACATGACAAAATTGTACTCATGAACAAACTTATAGTCTTGAAACTTTAGATGCATCCATTCATATCGTTCTTTCGGAAGGATGGCCATCTTTAAGTGGTCAAACCTTTCGTTTAGGTTATTCCACAATACGAGTGGATCCTTAGTAGTAAGGTATTCAATTTTCAGAATTTCGTCAAGATGACGGAAGAAAATCATAGACTTAGTACGATTTTGACTAGATGCTGTATTTTCTTTCTTTATGGCATCTCCAAGACCCATAGCATCTAGGTGGATTTCAATATTCAGCACCCATGAAATATAGTTCTTTCCCGAACTTCGAAGGGCAACGAACTCACACTTCGTAAGATTGTTAGACATATGAAAAAGGGAAGAAAAGTAATACCTTAGCCTTCAAAAGGGCAACAAACTCACACTTCGTAAGATTGTTAGACATATGAAAAAGGGAAGACAAATAGTACCTTAGCCTTCAAATTTGAGATGGTGGAGTCTCGTGCTTATAATGTGTTATAAAACAATAAAGAACAAAGAAGAAGAGTAGAGAGAATAGAGAGAATAATTGTTATTTCTCTTCGGGGATGATTTATAATGAAGGAAGCACTTCTATTTATAGAAAAAATTTACTCGTAGTTTCTGAGTAAAAGACAGATACTTCAATAACCTAATAGAAATGAAGTAGATCTTGATAGACATTCACTACAATTGATATACATTAATATAAATATGCAATATTTTTTCTTAAGTAAGAATATTGTTAAATAAACACGTCTTAGTAACATCACGACTCAACCCATATGAAAAAATTAAAATAAAAATCATAATTTGCTAATTTTTGGACAAACTATTAAAAAAATGAGTGGAAAGGTGAATCTCCTAATTTTTTTTTGAAAAACTCAATCCATATGAAAAAATGATAAAAAAAAGAAAAGAAATCATAGTTCGCTGATTTTTGGATAAACTATTAAAAAAATGGATGGAGAGGAGAATCCCCTAATTATTTTGAAAAGTTATTTAGTAAATGGACATTAAGGGAAGTCACAAACAGTTCTTTGATTTTTGGACGTATTGTACCATTTGATATATGTTTTTAGAGAGTGTCCGTTTAGTAAATTGTGGTAAAAAAATTTCCTATTGAAGCTGAACTCCCTTGATTACATATATTTGTGTGTAAAAATTCTAGTGAGGAAATAAGAGTTAATATATTTAGTAATACATATAGTAATTAACAATTTTCTCCGTTTCATTTTAGTTTGCTCTCTTTCTAAAAATATTTATTTTAATTTAGTTATCCCCTTGATAAAATTTAGAGGATTTTATTATGTTCTTCCAATTTTACCCTCAACATTAAATGACTAAACAAAATGTATTTACTTAAATTTATATTTTTAAAGAATAATTAATACGGCATAAAACTTTAATTAATATTTTTTTAATGAGCGTGTAAAGTCCATAGGGGCCAACTAATATGAATCGGAGGAAGTACTAGTTAATAATCTTACTAAGAAAATAGAATGGGATAAAACATTGATTAATAAACAAGAGTAATGTATATATTTTTACTTCTCTGAATAATTGAGACATCACGCAATGTCTAGTAAATGATGTATTCCAATATTGTATATCAACTTTATAAATATTAATGTTGATAATTCCTTGGTGAATAGATCCGTTAAATTATCATTTGAAAAAATTTGTTAAACATCTATTTTATCCTTATTTTAAAGATCATGTTTGAGGAAAAATTTTCCACAAAAAAAGTTTAAATTAGTCGGTAACCATATTTATAATTTTTTTTAAATGTCTAAATCTTTCTCGAAAAATCATTAAATCCTCTCTGATTTTAAATTGAAGGACTTCATTAATATCTTTAAATTATTTTCTTAGTTTTTCAAAATTAATTAGACGGCGACTCTAATTTTTCAATAAATACCCAAGTCATAAAGCAGTTTTGACTAAAAGTAAAAATAATCATAACATCCAACACTCAATTCTTGACGGATCCGACATGTATGTAATGATATTTTTTATGTTACATTTAGTAATACTTTATGTTCATGTGGTTGTGTATCCTTTGTACCCAAATAAATATCTAGGTTCTCTTCAATGATACGATTATATGTGTAAGAGATGTAGGTGTTGATGATGTAAAAGTATGTGGAGTGAATTAAGTGAATGTGGGTTTGTTGCTAGAAGGAATAAGTTGTCTTTCAAAGATGGCCACATGTTGGTAGATCATTTTTCTTTTGGTCTCTAAAATGGTAAATTAAAAATAGGCCTAACCTAACACCATGCCTTTAAGTACGCGCGATCTTTCACTTAGGCATCGCAAGTGGACGTCGCTCACTTTTGGCACCTCAAGTAATCATAAAGTGCATCATTTTGGCACCTTTTGCTGAGTCAGTAAAATAATACTACGTGCGTGTGTTATATGCGCCGATGAGCTGGAAAATAACGAATAAAATGTGGACTGGTGTCATTTTTATCCAAATAATTTATAAATAATTAATTTAAATAAAAAAATAACCCCCTCCCCCTAACTTACCCACCCCACTAGTCTTCTTCTTCAAACACCCCATCCATCCACCACCCCCACCCCACCCACCCCACCATTCTTCTTCTTCAAACATCCCTCCCCTCACCCGCCACCCCTCCACCACCCCACCCCCACCCCACCAGTTTTTTTTGTCAAATAGCCCACCCACCTCGCCAATCTTCTTCCCCTCTTTATCTTCTTCAAAGACCCCGCACCCCCTCCCCATCCCCGTACCCCAGTCATCTTTAATTTTTTCATCGATTTTTAATTTTTCTTCACAGATTTTACTTGGTTTTTAGATTCGATTTTAATTTTTTTTCAAATTTTCTTCAATTTTTAGTTTTTTTTAATTGATTTTGTTTGATTTCAATTTTTCTTCACGGATTTAGCTTTATTTTAATTTTTTTCATCAATTTTCAATATTTCTTCGATGATTTTTCTTGGTTCGATTTTATTTTTTTGATTGATTTTGTTTGATTTCAATCTTTCTTCACTGATTTAGCTTTATTTTTTATTTTTTCTTCATCGATTTTGTTTGATTTTTAGCTTTTCTTCATTGATGTTGCTTATTTTTTATTTTTCTTCATTAATTTTTCCCTTAATGATTAAAAAAAAGATGTTTATTATTTAATCTTCATAAACCTTTAAATGTGTATATAAATTTCTCTCAATAATTCTTACCGTTAAATACATTAAGATTGACAAAAATAACGGATAAAAATGTGAAAGAAGTATAAATTAATGGACGTTGAGTTAATATATTATTTTTGGCAAGACGAACTCCTAAATGTGTATCTAATTTTTAAATATCTCCCAATAATTTTCACCATTAAATAAGCTTAAGATTGACAAAAATGATGGATAAAAATAAGAAAAAAAGTATTAATTAATGAAAATGAGTTAATATACTTTTGGTGGGCCAAATTGGGCGCCATATCAGCCAAAAAAGGGCTTTCACGCGCCTTCATGGAGGTGTAATACACGCACCTTACCAATTTAGCAAAAGGTGCCAAAATGACACACTTTATGTCTACTTGAGGTGCCAAAAGTGAGTGAAGTCCACTTGAGATGCCTAAGTGAAAGGTCACGCGTACTTAAGGGGCCTGGTGATGGGTTTGACCTTTAAAATATCAAAGATAAAAACAGTTTTGTAATTAACTATCTCCAAGTAAGAAAAATTAACAAGTTAGACTAAGGAAAAAAATTAGAAGTAATGAACTAAATATTTAAATTTAATGGAATATATATTATTTTTGCAATGCACTTCAGGGTGCGGCTTAGTGGTTAATGAAGTAGGTTGAAAGTCTGAGGTCTTAGATTTAAATTTTAGTAGAGACAAAAAATACTACGTGATTCTGCATGCTATTGAGAAGCATAAGGCTTTTAGAAGAAATATAATCATTAGCTTAAAATTAAGAATCTATAGCAGAAGAGTTTTAAATAAACTCTAACTATTTCATAATAATAATAATAATAATAATAATAATAATAATAATAATAATAATAATAATAATAACAATAATAATAATAATAATAATAATAATAATAATAACAATAATAATAATAATAATCTATAAAAGATAATAGTAAAAGAAATATATATTATTTTTGCAATGCAAACAAGAGTGTGCCCTAGTAATCAATGAAGTAGGTTGAAAGCATGAGGTCTTAGGTTTGAATCCTAGCAGATACAAAAAATACTAGGTGATTCAAGATATTGAAAGCATGAGGTCTTAGGTTTGAATCCTAGCAGATACAAAAAATACTAGGTGATTCAAGATATTGAGGAGCATAAGACTTTTAGAAGAATAACAATCATTAGCTTAAAATTAAGAATCTATAATTAAAGGGTTTTAAATAAACTCTAACTAGTTAATAATAATGATAATAATAATAGTAATAATAATAATAATAATAATAATCTATATATATTATCCTATATTTAATATTTTTATTAAAGGGTGTGTAAACAAAAAATATGACAAATAAAATGATTCATAAAAAATACTTTTTGTTTTTAATGTATACTACCAAAATAACCAAACATCCTTACATAACTATTATTAGTTCTCTCACTACTTTAAATCAATTATAATATCTCATTTTTTAACAATGTCTTACCAGATTTTTTTTTTTTAAAATTAGGGGTAGGGGAATGGGAATGAGAATGGGAATGGGGGAGGGGATTATAATGTGGGGAGTCGAACCGTCACCAACAAGGTGGAAGTTCAGATAACTAACCAACTAAGCTATTAAGCTTCTCATGTCTTACCAGATTGATGTATCTAATTAATAAAAAATCTCAAAATTCTTTGCTATTCTAAAACCCATGTCACTCCCTCCCACACTGTCTTCTTCATCTCCAATGAGAGCTTTGTCGGAGGATATGGTCACACTCATAGAAAATGGATAAAAAAAATTATATTTTTGTTATAACACAAATTTCTTTTTGATTTACAATGTGAAAATATCTTTTTATAATAGCAGTAGTGCTAGAGTGCATGTGTTTCTCTTCCATAATTATGATTATTGAGGGGCAAATCCACATGGAGTCTAGGGGGTCCTCATTCGGAAAATGTCAATTATATATGAGGTTTAATCTACAGGTTATGTATATGTGTTATGTATTGAATCCTCTCACAGCACTAATATGCAGGGCATCGGTTAAGGGTGGGGTTCAAATCTCCCCATAATGTTTGAGGTCAAACCCTGCTTGATGCAGTTCAATTCGTTTTTATCTAATCTAACACATTAGTTTTCAAATACTATAGCTAGGATCTCCTAAATGAAAATATTGAACCCATCACTGTAATTATGTGTCAGAGGGCTAGGGTTGATGATGTAAAAGTGTGTGGTTGAATTAGGTTTGTTGCATGAAAGGATAAGAGACAGTCTTTCGAAGATGGCCATGAAAGGATATATAAGAGGCAGTCTTTGGAAGATGGCCATCTTGTAACGTAGATCTTTCTTTTCTTTTTCTCTAAATGGTAAACTAAAAATATCAAGATAAAAATAATATACAAAAACAATATTAATTAAATATTTCTAGGCAAAGAAAAATTAACAACAATTTTTCTTTGCAGTTCAATCCATTTTTATCTAATCCAACTCATTAATTTTCAAATACTATAGCTAGGATATTCTAAATGAAAATTTTGAATCCGTCACTGTAATTATGTGTCAAAGGTATAGGGTTGATGATGTAAAAGTGTATGGTTGAATTAGGTTTGTTGCATGAAAGGATAAGAGGCAGTCGAAGATGCCCATCTTGTTAGGCAGATCTTTTTTTTTCTTTTTCTCTAAATGGTAAACTACAAATATCAAGAGAAAAAACAATATACAAAAATAATATTAATTATGTAATGACCTTCAGGTCATTTTACGTATTTTTGCTTATTTTTATCATTAGAGCTTTTTCATAACTGCCTCAAGTCATTTATGACTTGCTGGAATGATAGTTCGGTTCTGGGTAGTTCGTTTGGTTTTTAAAACCAATTTTCCATTTAGAAGTGTTCGTCGATTCCAAATGGCTGCTGAGCAAAAACTTCTATAAAATGATTTCAGGTGCAAATTTCGACTGCACCAACAGCTATGTAACATCAATTTTAGGATAGGTAAACCCTTGGTTCGGATACCACAGCACCCGAGCTCATTTCAACCAATTAGTCAAAAAGTCTAAAATTGGAATATATGAGTGTGGGACCCACAAGTGGCCTAAATGACCTCGGATAGAAAATCCAACTTTACCAATGCATTTGGAATGTCGAATTTAGTGAGGTTACATAGTTCATTTGCAAAAAAACGGAGTTTGAATGAGTCCGGGAGGCCAAAAATAAGTTGTCCTTGCGGACCCATTTAAACTCATATAAAGGGTCCTTTTTGCCGAGTTTTGGGGCATTCTTAACCTTTTTGAGAACCCTCATAGCCATAAAGATTTGTTAACTTAAAAGTTAGTCTTGTGGGTTGATTAGGAGCTTGAATAACTTGTGTAATTTATTTTTTGCTATAAATCTAAGGTAAAATTCCTTCAAATTTGGTATTAATTTCTTGATTTCTAGACCCAAAATCCTAAGTCCTTGAGTCTCAATTATAGCCACAAATGTGATTCATTTACTCATATTTCTTGAGGTTTATAGCTCCCTAATGATGTTCAAACAATAGGTTGGTCTCGAAAACACATTTTCCGAAGGTGGGACCCACTTGGGGGTTTATGTCATTTTGGACCCATGGCATAACGGTGCCATAATGGGTGCTTTTGTTCTTGTAATAATGTTTATATTATGTTGTTGATAGCTTGACTCGTGGAAGTGGAAGCTTCAAGAAAAGGGAAGGAAAAGCTTGTTGGTTCGTTAGCAATTGGACTCAAGGTAGGTTAGGCTTATTTGTAGATAGATTGAGCTTGATTGTAGTATAATTATTAATATCTTGTTAGATTGGGCGGGGTTTTTAGATGATAAATGGTTGAATGATGATGCTT
>NC_061121.1:11154089-11220844 GCF_002878395.1 Capsicum annuum
TGTAAGAGTATGATTGTTGACCTTTAGCTTAGAACCTTAGATAGTTCAACATATAGGCTCATAAATAGTATGAGAACACTTTAGTTTCTCTACTAGATAAGAATGATGTTTAATTACCTTAAAAGTATTTTGATCTAGTTATTCCTTAATTATGAAATTCCTTGGTGTTGGTTTGACTTAGAAAGAATACTTGAAGAGGATTTTCACTTATAGGCTTGGTAATGATTGATGAGCCCTTATGGTATGACTTAGATAACCTAGCCTAAATCTGAGTAAAAGTTATTCTTGTAGAAGCATCTTTAGTGTTATTGGGTGTTAGAAATGGGATTTCACCCACCTTAAGCTTGAACTATGTAACTCCTTGGTAACCTAGATACTTGATGAGCGTCTAAATTACATTATTGAGATTATAAGGGTTAAACCTTGTTGTTGGTTTATGAATAAGGTCGATGGTTGGAAAATGTGTATACTTGATTGGTTGTGTTATTGCCATGTTATGGATATCCATGGAAAGATGGTAATCATGTATATCATCTTGATACTCATGCTTATGCTCCTACTCACATATTGGTGTCAAAGCTTAGGTTTCACCGGTATTATTGGTTCAAGAGCAAGTGTCTAATAGTGTTGAGATAGTTGAGAAGTGTCTAATAGGTTTCACCGGCATTATGGTATTGATTGAATAGTTGAGAAGTGTTTATCATTTTAAACGATGTGATAACACTTTATAAGTATAAATATATATGTTTGTACACTCATCTCTCTGGTATAGGACGGAGAACGATGCGGTATGATGCTTATTAGTCCATTGATTGGATATGTAACACCTCAATAATTCTTAATATTTATTTTAATATTTTAGACGAGTATAACTCTTAATCTATGAAGCATTGCATGACAGAATATTGGTGACAACATACATAGATTCAAAACGTTCATGATTATTTACCATTATAAATAATGTGATTATATCTGAAATGTGATCTTATAACGACTCTTCTTGTTAGACGGTTAAGTTATGTGGTAACTAGTTGTCTATTAGGAGACTATAACACTTGATGGCTAGGAATCTAATGTATTAGTTAATGAATCTTGCTTAGCTGAAACATGGTAGCTAAAGATTGTTGGTTAAGGAATAATGTCAGTTAATAAAAGATGGTTGGGTGACAAGTAGTAATGTTTTATCTAGTAATAATTAACGGATATAGGTTGAGTAATTGATAATAATGAATGGTGGATAAATGATGATTTTTGTCTAATGATGAACCTTGACTAGATGTTAGATATTGACTATTACATAAATAGTGGTTAGTTCTTATCTCGTGAGTAAGGATTATGTGAAGGGTGAGGTTTGGGCTAATAACTAGAGGTTATGTGATAACTAGCAGACTAGTGATTCTATTATAATAAATGTTGGTTAACTAATAACTAGTGGTGGGAAGTATTCACTAGATAGATATTCTATGGTGATATGATTATGCTTATGAGTATTTTAGTGTATGTTATTCGGTAATGACTATTGTGATACTCATACCCAGTAAGGCTGGAGGATATATTGATTATGAGTTGATACCCAGCAAGGCCGGAGGTTGATTATGATGATGATGGTCCTGATGAGGACATTTATGATAAGTTGTGATATTTATTGTGTACCTTGCGTTCATTCCTGCATGCGCATTGCCTATCACCAGTATGCACTATGTCTATTATCCAGTATGGGATAGTAGTATAGATATGGGTAAAGAATATGCCTTGTGTTGTTGTATGTTGATTGAACCTTTCAAGCTTAGGGTGGTGGGAGTACACATAGACTCAGCTAGGTATTTGGTTGTCTGGAGTATCCAGTTATTCACGCCATTATTGATATTGTTGTTATGATTATTATGATCACTATTATTGCTAGCTTATGACAGATTGGTCATTGATTCGGTATCGGGATTTAAGGTATGTTTTCGGCCTCTCCTAACTTATGATTGCATTATTATGCATGATTATTTCATGTCTAGCCATGTGGATTACAAACCTCGAGTATGATAGTATTTAAATCTCGATAAGTATTATAATGAGGTCTTAAATGAGAATATAACGATATAGGTTATGCTTGGATATGACCTTATGTTTATATATATATATATATTACTATATATATATATATATTATATATGTATATATATATATATATTATATATGTATAGCTATATGAAGACATGGTACTACCGCATTTCCCTTCCTTCGTTGTTCATTTTGTATAGTCGTTACTTCGCCTTTTATATTACTATATATCTTTCTTTTGCTCCATATTCATATATATACCTGAGATATATGGTATAGCATTGACGAACATTGAATGTAGCTGGAATAAGATAGTTCGCCCTTTTGAGGTTCTCCATGCATTGGGCGAGGTGGCCTATGAGTTAGCTTTACCTCCAGATTTTGTAGCTGTTCATCCAATTTTGCACGTCTCCATGCTGCGGAAGTATATTCCTGACCTATCCTATGAGCTAAGGTGGGACTCAGTCCAGTTAGATGGGCAGTTGGCCTTTGTAAGGAGCCCGTGCTCATTTTGGCTAGTGATGTGAGACGATTGCATACTAGAGAGATTTCTGTAGTTAAGATTCAGTGGATGCACCGCCCAGTGGAGGAGGACACTTAGGATTTAGAGAGGGAGATGTAAGCCCAGAATGCTCACTTGTTTGAGACTTCAGGCATTCCCTAATCTTTAATTTTCGAGGATGAAAGTTCCTTAGTAGTGGATGTTGTAATGGCCCTTCAGGTCATTAGCCGTGTTCTTGCTTATCTTCGCCAATATAGCTCATCCATAGCCGTTTCAAGTCATTAGTGACTTGCTGGAATCGATAGTTTGGTTATCGGACGGTTCATTTATTTTTTAGAACCACTTTCCAATTTGAAGCCTTCATCGATTCCAAATGGCCGTCGAGCAAAAACTTTAGTAAAACAATTTTGGATGCAAATTTTGACTATGCCAATGGATATGTAATATCGATTTTAGGACAGTTAGACCCTTAGTTCGGATCCCACAACACCCGAGCTCATTTCGATCCATTAGTCGAAAAGTCAAAAATTAAAATATATGGGTGTGGACCAGCAACTAGACTAAATAACCTTGGATGGAAAATACGACTTCATCAATGCGTCTAAAATGTCAAATTTAGTGGGGTTACATAGTTTGTTTGCAAAAAATGAAGTCCGAATGAGTTCGGGAGGTCAAAAATAAGTTTTGACCTTGCGGGCCCATTTTCACTCGCATAAAAGGCCTTTTAGGACGATTTTAGGGGCATTATTCATTTCTTTGAGAACCCTAGCAGCCATGAGAGATTTTTGACTAAAAAATGAGTCTTGTGGGTTGATTAAGAGCTTGAATAACTTGTGTAGTTTATTTTTTTGCTAGTTTATTTTTTTGCTACAAATCTAAGGTAAGATTCATTCAAATTTGGTATTAATTTCTTGATTTCTAGACCCAAAAAATCTAAATCTTTGAGGCTCAATTGTAGCCACAAATGTGATTGATATACTCAAATTTCTAGAGGGTTTTAGCACCCTTATGATATTTAGACATGGGTTGGTCTCGAAAACTCATTTTTCGAAGGTGGGACCCACATGGGGGGTTTTGTGTCATTTCGGATCCATGGAATGATGGTGCCATAATGGGTGTTGTTGTTCTTGTATTAATTCTTAGATTATGTTGTTGATAGCTAGGCTCGTGGAAGAAGAAGCTTCAAGAAAATAGAAGGCAAAGCTTGTTGGTTTGTGAGCAATTGGACTCAAAGTAGGTTAGGCTTACCCGTAGTTAGATTGAGCTTGGTTGTAATATAATTATTGATATCTTGTGAGATTGGGCGGGGTTTTTAGATGATAAATGGTTGAATTATGAAGCTTGGGATTAGTTGATTCTCATAGGTTGTTAAAATTGTAAAAGTATGATTGTTGACCTTTAGCTTAGAACCTTGGATAGTTCTACGTATAGTCTCATAAATAGTATGAGAACACTTTAGTTGCTCTACTAGAAGAGAATGATGTTGTGTAATGACCTTAACAGTATTTTGACCGAGTTATTGCTTAATTATGAAATGACTTGGTGTTGGGTTAACTTAGAAAGAATACTTGTAGAGGATTTTACCTTATAAGCCTAGTGATGATTGATAAGCCCTTATGGTGTGACTTAGATAACCTATCCTAAATCTGGGTAGAAGTTAGTCTTATAGAACTAAATTTAGTATTATTGGGTGTTAGAAGTAGGACTTGACCCACCTTAATCTTGAACTATGTAACTCTTTAGTAACCTAGATACTTGATGAGCGTCTAAATTACGTAATTGATATTATAAGGGTTAAACCCGATTGTTGGTTTATGAATAAGTTTGATGGTTGGAAAATGTGTAAACTTGATTGGTTGTCTTCTTGCCATGTCATGGATATCCATGGAAAGATGGTAATTGTGTATATCATCTAGATACTTATGCTTATGCTCCTACTCACATATCATGATGATGACTAGTAATAAAGTGTGATGGTTTATGTAGCTTACATCTCTATTACTCAATTATTGTAAGCTTGTGTATGTTTATTGATTTGGGACATATATGTGTGTATGTTATTGTCTTGGAAAATATTGATACTATGAACGATGCCCGGTGAATCCAAAGGAAATATTGATACTATAATGATGCTCGGTGAATTCAGAGGAAATATTGATACTATGATGATGCCCGGTGAATCCGGAGGAAATATTGATGCTATAATGATGCCCGGTGAATTCGGAGGAAATATTGATGCTATGATGATGCCAGGTGAATTTGGAGGAGATATTAATACTATGATGATGCCCGGTTAATTTGGAAAAAATATTGATACTATGATGATGCATGGTAAATTCGAAGTTAATATTGATACTATGATAATGCCCGATAAATTTGGAGGTAATATTGATACTATGATGGTGCCCGGTGTATTCGAAGGAAATATTGATACTCTGAAGATGCCTGGTGAATCTGGAGGAAATATTGATACTATGATGATGGCCAATTAATTCGGAGGAAATATTGATAATATGATTTGCCCAGTGAATCCAGAGAAAATATTGATAATATGATGATTCTCGATGAATTCGGAGGAAATATTGATACTATGATGATGCCCTGTGAATCCGGCAAAAATATTGATAATTTGATGATGCCTGGGGAATTCAGAGGAAATGTTGATGTGATGATGATGTCCGGTGAATTCGAAAGAGGTAATGATGTTATGATGCCATGTGGGGCAACTTTATATGAGTGCATGTGCATATATATGTAAGGTTATGCCATGTGTGGCTAACCATTGATGTACTCGAGACATGATGTCTTTCATGGTAATTAATACTCATCCTTCATCACTAATCACTAAATAAGGGGTGTGGCCATTGTTGACTATAGTTTGTAACTAATGATAAGTTAAGCTAAATATTGGGTTAAATCCACATGATCGGATAATCATGTGTAAAATTAAGGGCTCACCTAGTAATCTTCTTGACTTGAATAAATGGTTAAATTATGGAATTTCGCCTAGTAAAGTAGCATATGTAACAACTAGTTGTTTCGAATAAATGGCTATGACTTGTGGGCTAGAAACCTAGTAAACTAGTTGGTGGATCTTACTTGGTTAAAATATGGAAACTAGACATTAAAGTTATAATATGCCTAATGATATTGGTTTTAGGATTGTATGATGAATAGTTAAGTTGACTTCTAGCATGTGACACCGTGGTGTCTTAAATGACGACTTATATAATGAGATTGCTAACTAGATAATGCCCAGGAGATAGGTGAAGCAATAATGGTGTTGGTAACTTGTAGCTTTTCCTTATTTAATAATTAGTAAACTATAAGACTTGTAAACTAGTGCTTCATAGATTTGGTAATTAGCTAATATAGACTAGACTTGGAGTTCATTAATGTAATAGAGAATAAGTGACTATACAACTATGTTATGGTGATCTCATTTTCGTTGTATATAAATGTGGTTTTGATGATGACTGTAGACCTCAGTAAGAAGCCATGGTGGGAATGTGGACCCGTAGTTTTGGGTAAGTGATTATGTAATTGTGCCTTTATATATTGTTGGTTTGATCTTTTGGTGTACTCTCCAAGGATATGGTACGCCGTGATAAGTTCTTGTATTGTATTCTTTTGGTGTACTCTCCGGTGGTATGGGATACTGTGATGATTTCTTTATTGTGTTCTTTTGCGTGTACTTTTTGGCTGTATGGGACATCGTGGAAAGTTCTTATGATTTATATTCTAATGATGGTTGGTGTTGATTATGATAAATACATGGTTGTTATTGTATATTTATGTGGCTTTATGCTTCCAAAACAATTACTCATGTTGTATGAAAGTTATGGTGTATGATGATATGGAATATCGTACTATTGATATAGTTGATTAGTATTTATACAGTGATATTGAAGAAGATTTAGGTTCGATCCTATACTTCGCTTTAAGTTATTTTCTTACCCTATATCGTCCTTATATTATAATTTAGCTCAATCAGCCGATGATGCCTACAAAGTACCCGTGTTTTGGTACTCATACTACACTTCTATACCATTTTTGTGTAGACCTAAGTTACAGTTGCCGTCGTTGAGTCGGGATCATGCCACATTAACCAACCAGAGATAGGGTGAGCTCTTGGAGTTTGAGTTGCCCACTTTTCCTTCTATCTTTACTTGTCTTTTTGTAGTCGAGATAATTATATAAGATTATTTAAGTTGTCAGAATTTGAATTGTAATTTCTGTTGTCGGATTTAGAGTTGCTCCTGTGCTTATACTATCAGGTCATAGGATTGGTATTCAAATGTTAGTTGTTTTATTTGTGGAATGTTGTTGTAATATCGTGTTCCTATATAAGGTCCATGTTGGACGTTTCCACCAAGGTAACCCAATGCATTAGCTTCGGGTTATGGTGTTGGTTTACCTACTGGTGGGTTATGGTAGGTGTCATCATGACTCAGAAATTGGGTCAGGACAATTATGTAGTGATGACTAATTGTAAAGTATGATGATATGTGTTACCTTGCATCACTTATACTATATTATTATGGCTTGTACATGTTTATTGATTTGACTACATATGTATGTGAATGTCAGTTACCTTGGGAGATGTGCTAATAATATGATGATGCACGGTGAATCCGAAGGATGTGTTGATATTGTGATGATTCCCAATTATTCTGGAAGAGGTAATGATGTTGTGATGATACTCGATGAATCAGGATGATATAATAATGTTATGATGATGCCCAGTGAATCTGGAGGATATATGGATATTATGATAATGCCTGGTTAATTAGGAAGAGGTAGTGATGTTATGATGATATTCGGTGAATTCAGAGGATATAATAATGTTATGATGATGCCTGGTTAATACGAAAGAGGTAATACTATTATGATAATACCCAGTGAATTCTGAGGCTATAATGATGTTATGATGATGCCCGACAAATTTAGAGGATATGTTGATATTCTGATGATGCCCATTTAATCTGGAGGAGATAACGATGTTGTGATGATACCGTGTATGGTGAGTATATATATGAATATATGGACATATGTGGGGTTATGCCGTGTTTGGCTAAACCTGTTTGTCTACTTGGGACATGATGTGTTCCTTGGTTGATTATTAATCATTCTTCATCACTAATCACTAGTTAAGAGGTGTGATCCATATTAATTATAATTAGTAACTAGTAGTGGATTATGCCGAGTATTGGGTAAAGGCTAATTTATATGTGTAATCTTGTGTAGAACCAAGGGCTCACCTAGTAAATCTACTTGACTTGAATAAATGGTCATGTTATGGAATTTTGCCTAATATAGTGGCTTATGTGATAACTAGTTGTCTCTAATAAATGACTATGACTTGTGGGCTAGGAGCTTAGTAAACTAGTTGGTGGTCCTTACTTGGTTAAAATGTGGAATCTAGTCCTTAAGGTTGTAACATGCCTAATGATATTGGTCTTAGTATTGTATGAATAGTTAAGTTGACATCTAGCATGTGATGTTGTGATGGCTTAATTGATGACTTATATAATAAGGCTGCTAACTAGAAAATGGCTGTTAGATAGGTGAATAAATAATAGTGTTGGTAACTTGTAGCTTTTTCTTATTTGATGTCTAGTAAGCAATAAGACTTGCAAACTAGTGTTTCATGGATTTAAAATTTCGCTAATATAGACTAGACTTGTTGTTCATCAATGAAATGGAGAATAAGTAACTATATAACTATGCTATGGTGATATTGGTTTTGTTGTGCTAAATTGTGGTATTGATAATGATTGCAGACCTCAATAAGAGGCTATGATGGGAATGTGCAAGCCACGGCTTTGGTGAGTTGCTTGTGTAGTTGTGCCTTGATAGTTTATTGGATTGATCTTTTGGTATACTCTCTGGTGGTATGGGATATCGTAATGAGTTCTTTATTCTGTTATTTTGCGTGTACATCCCAATGGTATGGGACATCATGCTAAGTTCTTGTGCTTTATATTCTAATAATGGTTGGTGCTGATCATGGTAAATACATGGTTGTTATTGTATATATGTGGCTTTATACTTCCGAAATAGTTACCTATTTGTATGACGATTATGGTATATGTTGATATGATACGTGATGCTATTGGCCTAGTAGATTAGTAATTTTATACAGTGATATCGAATAAGATACACATTTGATCCTATACCTTGACTTTAAGTTCTTGTCTTAATTTATATCATCCTTATATTATAAATTAGCCCAGTCGGCTGATGATGCCTACTGAGTACCTGTGTTTTGGTACTCATACTACACTTCTATACCTTTTGGTTCAGACCTGAGTTTTAGTTTCCGCCGTTGAGTCGACGTCGTGCCGTGTTGATCATCAAAAGATAGGGTGAGCTCTTGGAGTTTAAGTTGCCCTCTTTTCCTTCTATCCTTTGTCTTTTGTATTCGAGATAATTGTATAAAACTATTTAAGTTTATGAGACTTCGAGTTGTAATTTCTGTTATTGAATTTAGATTTACTCTTGTATTTATACTATCAGGTCATGGGATTGGTATTCGAGTGTTAGTTGTTTCTTTTGTGGAATATTGTTGTTAGATTGTGTTCCTATATAGGGTCCATGTTGTCTGATTCCACCAAGGTAACCCATTGCGTTAGCTCTGGGCTATGGTGTTGTCTTACCTATTGGTGGGTTATGGAAGGTGCCATCATAACTCAGAAATTAGGTTGCAACAAATTGGTATCAGAGCTTAGGTTTCACCGGTATTGTTGGTACCAGAGAAAGTGTCTAGTAAAGTCCTGCGGATCGGAATGTTGATGTCCGTTTCCTATCTTTGGGAGGCTATGTGGAATTCTTAGGAGTCGTTCATTTTTATCATTTAGAATGTGCTAAGAGTCTGAGTTGGTTTGTAGCATATTTTCTTGTCTTTACTCTTTCAAAAATATCGTGGAGACGTGCTGCCCTGTGCAAGGTGTGGGTCTCAAGATTGGGCCCTGGAATCCTACTTTTATTTGTAGATGACCTTGATGTTTAGGAAGACCTTGTGATGTGTCCCTAGCTAGAGGCCAGGATAGGCCGCCTTCCTCGGAACCTATCCCTGCACTTGAGCCAGAGATTCCTCTGCCACGGCCAGCGGTGGGTCCGGGACTAGACCAGGCTCCACTAGGTTTCATTCCTTCTCCATTGCTTACAGATGCCTGATTCAGATGTTGAGTATGGTTGGTGGTGTTCCATCTAATGGTGCACAGACTTTTGGGATTGGGGCGCTGCCTGCAGCTGCAGTTACCAGCGTTGTGATTACTCTTTTGCTAGTAGTTGTTCAACCGATAGCCACGCCACCAGTTGTGACCCAGCCTACTATTTCTGCCGATGAGCAAAAGATGTTGGGTAGATTTTTTAGGTTCTCTCCACCTAGGTTTTCTGGTTCTCCTAGGGAGGATCCATTAAAAGTTTTTACTGCTTGTGAGGATAAGCTTCATGGTTTAGGCCTTGTTGAGACTCTTGGTATGGATTACACCATATTTTAGTTGGATTTTTCTGCTCATCACTGGTGAAGGGGTTTCCTATATTCTAGACTAGTTGGATCTTCACCCTTGTCATGGATTTTGTTCTCCGAGATGTTCTTTGAGAAGTATATACTGTGTAGTCTTAGAGATCGACTGAGGGATCAGTTCTCTAGACTGGAGTAGGGCTCCATGACAGTTGGCGAGTATAAGGTTCATTTTTATGAGTTAGCCAGACATGCAACTTTTATTTTGGATGCTGAGTATGTGAGAGTTCTATGCTTTGTCAGAGGGTCGAGACTCCCTATTCAAATGTCTACTCAGAGTCTAGTTGTTGTGGGTAGGACTTTTGCTGAGGTTTCTGATTATGCTTTAGTGATGGAGGAGATTTACAAGAAGAGTCATAGGGGCCGTGATAAGAAGCCTAGATTTTAGGGTAGATTCAGTAGGAGTCATAGTAGTTCCCGCTTCAGAGGTGGTTGTTCTCATGTTGGGTATCCTTCGAATCCATCTTCTAAGCTTCAGAGTCAGCCTAGTCGACCAGTTCAAGCAGCTCTTTAGACTACTGGCAAAGGTCAGTTTGGTGCTAGTGGTTGCCCTAGTAAGGGCAGTGATCAGTCCTCGCGGGGTTCATTTTTGAGTCATACTAGAAGTGGTGATTATTTTGGTACAGCTAATTTTGTGAGTTCTAGTTTTGCTCGTGATTTTTGTTATACTTATGGGCTTCCCATTCATTTCTTGAGAGATTGCCCTAGTCGTGGGGTGATGGTTATTTTAGCCAGGGTGATACTCTTTTTAGGGTAGTTTATCCCTCAGGTAGAGGTGGTCCACGAGGTTGTAGGGGTAGTTACTAGGGTGCTCGAGGTAGTATTCATGTAGGAAGGATAAAAGGTTAGTCAGGTGCCTAGTCAGGTGGCGGGTATGGTTAGTTATATGCAGTACTTGCTAGACCCGAGGCTGAGACCTCAGATACTGTAGTGATAAGTACAATTTTGGTGTGCCACAAGTTGGTTCTTACTTTATTTGATCCCGAATCCACTTATTCTTATATATCTTCTTATTATGCACCATGGTTGGATTTGACTAGTGATTTATTGTCTGTGTCATTGTGCGTATCTACTCCCTTGGGTGATTCTTTAGTAGTGGATTGAGTGTTCAAATCATGTGTTGTGACAGTTAGTGATGTTGATACTTATGTTAATCTTGTTGTTCTGGATATGCTAGATTTCGATGTGATACTTGGCATGGACTAGTATCTCACTGTCATGTGGTCATGGATTATTTTTCCAAGAGCATTACCTTAGCCATGCCCGTCATATCCCCAGTCTTGCAGGGGGAGCAGTTAGCCGCAAGCTGATATGGATTATTTCCTATATTTGTTCTAGGAGACTTTTATCAAGAGGCTGCAAGTCTTATCTCACTTATATAAGTGATGCCCTCACAGAGAGTCCGACGTTTGACTCTATTCCTATTATGTGTGTGTTTCTTGATGTGTTTTCTGATGATATGCCTGGTATTCCCCCTGGCTGTCAGATTGAGTTTGCTATTTACCTTGAGCCTGGCGCCCAAACTATTTCTATGGACCCTACCGTATAGCTCCTGCCAATATTAAGGACTTGAATTCTTAACTTCAGGATCTTCTTAATAAGGGTTTTATTAGATAGAATGTGTCCTCATGGGCAGCTTCTGTTTTGTTTGTAAATAAGAAAGATGGTTCGATGCATATGTGTATTGATTATAAGCAGCTTAATAAAGAGATGGGAAGAACCGTTATCCTATGCCTCGCATTGATGATTTGTTTGACCAACTTCAAGGTGCAGTAGTGTTTTCTAAGATTGACTTGAGATCTCGTTACCATCAACAGAGGATTCGGGCTGAGGATATTTCTAAAATGGCCTTTAGGAACCGTTATGGTCACTATGAGTTCTCGGTGATGTCTTTTGGGATGAGTAATGCCCCCACTGCATTTATGGACTTGATGAACCGTGTATTCAGACCGTATGTAGAGTCCTTTGTTAGTATGTTCATTGATGATATTCTTGTGTACTCGAGGAGTAGAGAGGAGCATACACAACACATGAGGATTATGTTCTAGGTTTTGTGAGGGCATGTGCTTTTTGGCAAGTTCTCCAAGTGTGAGTTTTGTCTTGAGTCAGTGTCTTTTCTTTGACACATGGTGTCTAAGGCAGGTATTATGGTAGACCCTGCTAAGAACTCAGCGATTCGTGATTAGACTAGGCCTACGTCTCCGACTGAGGTTCATAGTTTTATTAGTTTGGCTTCTTACTATAGACGCTTTGTTGAGAGCTTTGCTACCATATTAGCCCCTATGACTAGATTGACTCAAAAGGAAGTTCCTTTCCGATGGTCCGAGAAGTGTGAGTTAAGCTTTGGGAAGTTTAAGGATTGTCTCACTTCAGCCTCAATATTAGCTCTACTAGTTGAGGATGAGGGATTCACAGTGTTTTGGGATGCTTCTAGTGTTGGACTAGGATGTGTTTTGATAAAGCAGGGTCGTGTCATTGCCTATGCATCTAGGAAGCTTAAGGTGCGTGAGCGCAACTACCCCACTCATAATTTAGAGTTGGAGGCGGTAGTTATCGCGCTTATGATTTGGAGGCATTAATTGTTTGGTGTGCATTGTGAGATTTTCATCGATCATCAAAGCTTTCAGCATCTTATAACCGAGCAAGAGCTTAATGCTCGCCCACACAGATTTATGGAGTTGCTAAAGAACTACCATATTTCCATCTTATATCATCAGGGTAAGGCAAATGTCATGGTTGATTCCTTGAGTCGCAAAGCAGTGATTATGGGTAGTTTGGTGTGCATATCAGTTTCTCAGAGGCCCTTGGCAAGGGACATTTAGTGTGCCATTTTGGAGAAACTGATATGCACACCAATTTTGGATCCTACGAGGATTTTGGCTTATGTGGTGAGGTCCTCTCTATTTGGGAAGATTTGTGATCGTCAGTATGAGGATAGCAAGTTGTGCTTTTTCTATGACCAGGCAATTAGTGGTGAGTCTAGGAGGCACACAGTAGATTCTGAGGGTATTATGAGATTTCAGGGTTGTATTTGTGTTCCTTGGCTTTATGAATTAATTAAGTCAATTCTTCATGAGGCTAATAGTTCTATATATTTCACTCATCCCGGTACAGTTAAGATGCATAGAGATTTGGGACAACATTACTGGTGGGATTGATGAAGAGAGATATGGCAGACTTTGTGGCTCACTGCCTATGTTGTTAGAAAGTTAAGGTCGAGCATCAACGTCTAAGTAAATTGACTCAGAGGTTGCCCACTCCCGAGTAGAAATGGGAACATATTACTATGGTCTTCATTAGCGGTTTAACTCGTACTCCCCATGGTCATGATATTGTTTGGGTTATTGTGGATCGTTTGACCAAGTCAGTACATTTTATCCTATTCAAATGACCTTCAGTGTTAAGAGATTATACAAGATTTATGTGCGAAAGATAGTTCATTTGTATGGGGTCCCTGTGTCTATCACATTAGTCGTGATTCTGTATTTACTTTAGGATTTTGGAGGGTATTTCAGGAGGAGTTGGGTACTCGAGTGCATTTGAGTACAACTTTCCATCTGCATACAGATGATTAGTGCGAGCAAATTATTCAGGTGCTCGAGGATATGCTTCGATCCTGTGTTATGGATTTTAGAAGACAGTAGGATCAACACTTAGCGTTGGCAGAGTTCACCTACAACAATAGTTGATATTCAAGTATTGAGATGGTGCCTTATGAGACTTTGTATGGTTGGAGGTGTCGTTCTCCTATAGCATGGTTGAGACCTCCAGGTTAGACCTTGTGGTATGAATTTTCTTCAGGACTCGCTGGATAGAGTCAGGGTGATCAGGATAGGTTGAGAGTAGCTCAGAGTAGGCAGAAGGCCTATGCAGATCGTCGACTTTGAGAGTTAAGATTCGGAGTTAGTGTGTTCCTTCGTGTTTCACCTATGACGGGTGTGATGAGGTTTGGAAGAAAGGGTAAGCTCATCCCTTGGTATATTAGCCCTTTTTACGTTCTCCGCGCAGTGTGCAAGGTGGCCTATGAGTTAGCTTTACCTCCAGATTTGTCAGTTGTTCATCCAGTTTTCCATGTCTCCATATTGCATAAGTATATTCCTGACCCATCTCATATGCTTAGGTGGGACTCATTCTAATTAGACGAACAATTGACCTTTGTGGAGGAGCCTGTTCTTATTTTGGATAGTGATGTGAGACGACTGCGTAATAGAGAGATTCTGGTAGTCAAGGTTCAGTGGAGACACCGCCTAGCAGAGGAAGCTACTTAGGAAATCGAGATTGAGATGCAGGCTCGGTATTCTCACCTATTCGAGACTTCAGATATTTCGTATTCTTTAACTTTTGGGGACGAAAGTTCCTTAGTAATGGATGTTGTAATGACCCTTCAAGTCATTTTATGTATTCTCATTTATTTTCACCATGATAGATTTTCCATAGCTTCGCCAAGTCATTTATGACTTTCTGGAACTGATAGTTTAGTTACCGTGGAGTTATTTGATTTTTAGAGCCAATTTCCCATTTAGAAGTCTTCGTCGATTCCAAATGGCCGCTGAGTGAAAACTTCAGTAAAATAATTTTGGATGCAAATTTTGATTGCGCCAGCAGCTATGTAATATCGATTTTAAGATTAGTAAACCCTTGGTTCGGATCCCACAACACCCGAGCTCATTTCAACCCATTATCGAAAAGTCAAAAATCAAAATATATGAGTGTCGGACCCACAAGTTGACTAAATTACGTTGGATGGAAAATTCAACTTTACCTATGCATTCGGAATATCGAATTAAGTGTGATTACATAGTTCGTTTGCAAAAAACGAAGTCCGAATGAGTCCAGGAGGCCAAAAATAAGTTTTGACCTTACGGGCCCATCTAAAATCGTATAAAAGGTCCTTTAGGCCGATTTTTAGGGCATTCTTCACCTTTTTGAGAACCCTAGAAACCATTAAGATTTATTGACTTAAAAGTGAGTCTTGTGGGTTGATTAGGAGCTTGAATAACTTGTGTAATCCATTTTTTCACTACAAATCTAAGGTAAGATTCCTCCAAATTTGGTATTAATTTCTTGATTTCTAGATCCAAAATCCTAAGTCCTTGAGGCTCAATTGTAGCCACAAATGTGATTGATTTACTCAAATTTCTTGAGGGTTATGGCTCCCTAATGATGTTTGAACAATGGATTGGTCTCGAAAATTCATTTTTTGAAGATGGGACCCACTTTGGGGTTTGGTGTCATTTTGGACCCATGACATAATGGTGCCATAATGGGTGTTGTTTTTTTTAATGATGCTTAGATTATGTTGTTGATAGCTTGGCTCGTGGAAGAAGAAGCTTCAAGAAAAGGAAAGTCAAAGTTTGTTTGTTCATGAGCAATTGGATTTAAGGTAGGTTAGGCTTACTTGTAGATAGATTGAGCTTGATTGCAGTATAATTATTGATATCTTGTGAGATTTTGTGGGGTTTTTAAGGATAAATAGAGGACTGGCAATACTTGGTATTAGTTATTTTTTGTAGGCTACTAAACTTGTAAAGTGTGATGTTTGACCTTTGGCCTAGAACCTTGGCTAGCATGAGAATACTTTAGTTGCTCTAGTAGTTGAGAACTATGTTGTTGGATAACCTTAAGAGTATGTAACCTAATTATGACTAGTTATAAAATTGCTTTAGTGTTTAGGGTGACATAGGAATGTTGCTTGAAGAAGATTTTTCCCTTATAGGCCTAGTAATGATTGATAAGCCCTTATGGTGTGATTTAGATAACCTAGCCTAATTCTAGGTAGAAGTTATCCTTGTAGAAGTTAACTTTAGCATTATTGGGATTTAGGTGTGGAAATTGACCCACCTTAATATTTAACGATGAATTCCCTAGTGACCTAGATATTTGACAAACATCTAAATCACTTTATTGAGATTATAATGGTTAAACCCGGTTATCGGTTTGTGTATGTAGATGATGGTTGGATAATATGTATACTTAATTGATTATCTTATTGTCATGATATGGAGATCCTTGGAAAGTCTTGTGAATTGAACTTATGGTTATGCTATCGATTGACTTATCGATTAGTTCACCAAGTGAACCTCGAATTATGTTACCACTCTTGCTAAGAACCAAGTGTAATGATTATTTAATGCTTATGTGAATGATTTCCCTTTTGGGTTAGTATTGTGAAATGTGGGAATAAAAGAAGTGACTAGCAAGCATGCACTTGACTTTTAATTGACTTGCTAATAAACATGATAACCTTGAAAAGGTGTGATTGCGTATATCATTTAGATATTCATGCTCATGCATCTACTTATATTATGTAGTGATAACTATTAGTAAAGTATGATGATATGTGTTACTTTGTATCACTTATACTTTATTATTGTGGCTTGTACACGTTCATTGATTTGACTACATATGTATGTTAATGTTGGTTGGCTTGGGAGATATGCTAATGATATTACGATGCCCAGTGAATCTGCAGGATTTGTTGATATTATGATGATGTCCGATTAATTCGGAAGAGGTAATGATGTTATAATGATACCTGGTGAATCCGGAGGATATAATGATATTATGATGATGCCCGATGAATTTGAAGGATATATTGGTATTATGATGATGCCTAATTAATCCAAAAGAGGTAATGATATTATGATGGTACCCGGTGAATCTGAAGGATATAATGACGTTAAGATAATGTCTAGTTAATTCGGAAGATGTAATAATGTAATGATGATACCCGGGTAATTCAGAGGATATAATGATGTTATGATGATGCCCGATAAATTCGGAGGATATGTTGATATTGTGATGATGCCCGGTTAATCTAGAAGAGATAATGATGTTGTGATGATACCATGTATGGTGAGAATATATATATATATATAAATATATGGACATATGTGGGGTTATGCCGAGTGTGGCTAAACCCGTTCGTGTACTTGGTACATGATGCATTCATTGGCAAATTATTAATCATTTTTCGTCCCTAATCACTAGTTAAGTTTTGTGACCCATAATAATGTAATTAGTAAGTAGAAGTGGATTATGTCGAGTATTGGGTTAAGACCAATTGATATGTGTAATCTTGTGTAGAACGAAGGGCTCACTTAGTAAATCTACTTGACTTGGATAAGTGGTTATGTTATGGAATTTCGACTAATAAAGTGGCTTATGTGATAACTAGTTGTCTCTGATAAATGACTATGACTTGTAGGCTAGAAGCCTAGTAAACTAGTTGGTGTGACCTTGCTTGGTTAAAATGTGGAAACTAGTCCTTAAGGTTGTAACATGCCTAATGATATTGGTCTTAGTATTGTATGATGAATAGTTAAGTTGACATCTAGCATGTGATGCCGTGGTGGCTTAATTGATCACTTATATAATGAGGATGCTAACTAGAAAATAGCCTTGAGATAGGTGAATAAAGAATAGTAGTGGTAACTTGTAACTTTTCCTTATTTGAAGTCTGGTAAACTATAAGACTTGTAAAGTAGTTTTTCATGGATTTAGAGATTAGCTAATATTGACTAGACTTTGAGTTCATCAATGAAATAGAAAATAAGTAACTATATAACTATGCTATTGTGATATCGGTTTCATTGTGCTAAATTGCAGTATTGATAATGATTGTAGACCTCGGTAAGAGGCCATGGCGGAAATGTGCAACCCGCAGCTTTGGTGAGTTGCTTGTGTAGTTTTACCTTTATATATTGATGAATTGATCTTTTAGTGTTCTCTCCGGTGGTATGGAATGTCATGATGAGTTTCTTGTTATGTTCTTTTGCGTGTACTTTCTGGCAGTATGAGACGTCGTAGTAAGTTCTTGTGCTTTATATTCTAATGATGGTTTGTGTTGATCATGGTAAATACATAGTAGTTATTGTATATATGTGGCTTTACACTTCCAAAATGATTAGCATTTGTATGATGATTATGGTATATGTTGATATGATATATGATGCTATTGCCCTAGTAGATTAGTTATTTTATACAGTTTTATCGAAAAAGATTCAGGTTCGATCTTGTGCCTTAAGTTATTGTCTTACTTTATATCATCCTTATATTATAATTTAGCTCAGTCGGCCGATGATGCCTACTAAGTACCCATGTTTTGGTACTCATACTACATTGCTGTACCTTTTAGGATAGACCTGAGTTTTAGTTTCCGTTATTGAGTCGACGTCGTGCCGTGTTGATCATCAGGAGACAGGGTGAGCTCTTGGAGTTGGAGTTGCCCTCTTTCCCTTCTATCCTTTGTCTTTTTTATTCGAGACAATTGTAAAAGACTATTAAAGTTTATCAGACTCCGAGTTGTAATTCCTGTTGTCGAATATAGAGTTGCTCTTGTACTTATACTATCAGGTCATGGGATTTGTATTCGAATGTTAGTTGTTTCATTTGTGGAATATTGTGTTCCTATATAGGGTCCATGTTGAACAATTCCACCAAGGTAACCCATCGCGTTAGCTCCGTGTTACCGTGTCGACTTACCTATTGGTGGTTATGGTAGGTCCCATCATGACTTAGAAATCGGGTTGTGACAAATTAACTATCTCTAGGCACAGAAAAATTAACAACAATTTTTCTTTGTGGTTCAAGTCGTGTTTATCTAATCCAACTCATTAATTTCCAAATACTATAGCTAGGATCTCCTAAGTGAAAATTTTAAATCCGACATTGTAATTATGTGTCAGAGGGCTAGGGTTGATGATGTAAAAGTGTGTGGTTGAATTGGATTTGTTGCATGAAAGGATAAGAGTCAGTCTTTCAAAGATGGTCATCTTGTTATGTAGATCTTTCTTTTCTTTTTCTCTAAATGGTAAACTTAAAATATCAAGATAAAAACAATAATAATTAACTATCTCTAGGCAAAGAAAAGTTAACAACTTAGGTTAAAGAAAAAATTTAATAGTAATTAACTACAAGCTAGACTAAAAGAATTTTATTGTTATACTTGTTTCAAGTTTTTAAAAATATACAAATTTTAAAGGATTCAATATGCATCTAATGACATTTTAAAAGAGTGCAACATAAATTATGTGAGTGTATTTTCTATGTGTAAAACGTGTTGTACTATCATACTTTGTATGCCCAAAGAAAAATGTAGAGTGGGATGATTTGATGGTGTAAGGCTTATGATGTAAGAAAAGATAAAGAGGAGGAGTCTTCACAGATACTTTATCTTATTGGTAGATCTTTCTTCTCCTTCTTCTTTACCTAGAATGGTAAACTAAAAATATAAAGATAAAAACAAATTTAGTTGAACAATTAACAAGTTAGATTAAGAAAGAAATTCAAAGTAATTAACTAAAAATCTATATTAAAATAATAATATATTTCTTATAATTTCATTCATTTGGAAATGAAATAAAAATCGTATTGTTAGAGTTGTGACCTTAATTTTGTTAATCAGGCTCAGAAAGTTTTGCAGTGCAACCCATGTTGGTTATTTTCAATGGGGTCAGTGGTGGTAGCGTAGGGATCGATCGACAGGCATGATATGGACCTTTATCTTTTTAGGCCTAGGACTTATTTGTATGCACATATTATATAAGTTCATTTAGTGGGTTGTTTTGGGCATTTCAAAAAATTCAGCCTTCTCTACATTATACTCTCTCTCCATTATAGTGAAACCTCCTTTGCCTTTGTCCGTGATTTTCCCCGCAAGGGTTTTCACGTAAATCTGTGTGTTGTTCTTGTTCTCTTTTACTTATGGTTTGCTTACTCTGTCCGAATCATAACAAATTGATATCAGAGCCTGTTCGATTATTTTCTCGGAGATGTCAATAATGAAGTATGACATTTCGCTGTTGGATCGAAACACCAAATTTTGGTTATGATAGGTTAAGATGTGGGTTGTGCTCACGCAGATAGATTTGGACGATGCTCTATTATGGTTTGATAAGATGCCCTCATTATGGATGGACGACGACAAATAACATAAGGATCGGAAGGCTCTATCTCAAATCCACCAACATTTATACAATCAGATTCTATAGGATGTTTTGAAGGAGACCACTGCCGCTGCATTGTGGTTGAAATTGGAAGCGTTGTGTATAACGAAGAGCCTGACAAGTAGGTTGCATCTCAAACAACGACTTTATTCCCATCGTATGTCTGAGGGTGCGTTTTTTAGAAGATCACTTATCTGTCTTGAAAGAAATCATATTTGATTTAGAGACTCTGGAGGTTAAGTACGAGGAGGAAGATTTAGGGTTGATTCTGTTGTGTTGACTGCCTGCATCATACAAGAACTGTAGGGATACAATTTTATATAGTCGTGATACCCTGATGATTGATGAAGTCTATGATGTGTTGTTCTCTAAGAAGAAGATGAAACATCTTATGAATGGGTCGAAGACTCAAGAAAATGGTCTCATTATTAGAGGAGGAAGGACTCGTGAGAGGAATTCTGGGAGTAATGATAGGAATAGGTCAAAATCCAAAAACAGAAATAAAACCTATAATTACCACAAGAAGAAGGGTCATATCAAATCCAAGTGTTAGAAGCTACAGAATGGAGAGAAAAAGAAGCACCAAAACCGAAGGAAAACCAATTAGAGAAGTCCGGTGAATCCAGTTTTATGGAAGATGGCGATAGTAATGGACAACTCTTGGTAGTTTCTGATGGTAACTCCAAACTTTATGAGGATTGAATTCTTGATTGAGCTTGCACGTTTCATATATGTTGTAATTCGGATGAGTTTACAACATATGAAACAGTCTCTAAAGGTGCTGTGCTGATAGGAAATAACACATCTTGTAAGATAGCTGGTATTTCAACAATTAGGATCAAGATATTTGATAGGGTTGTGAGGACACTTGGTGATGTGTGCTATGTCCCAGACCTGAAGAGAAATCTTATTTCCTTGAGTACCCTTGATTCGAACGGTTATAGGTACACTGTTGAAGGTGGAGTCCTAAAGGTTGCTAAAGGTGCTCTTATTGTGATGAAGGGACAGAGAAAGTCTGCAAATTTGTATGTCCTGAAAGGCTCTACTATTATAGGTGATGCAGCTATTTCTACCTCCTCTCTATTAGAAAGTGACGTTGCTAAACTTTGGCATATGCGCCTAGGGCATATGAGTGAAAATGGGATGGCTGAACTAAGTAGGAGAGGACTTCTTGATGGGCAGAGTATTACCAAATTGGAGTTTTGTGAGCACTACGTATTCGGGAAGCAGAAGAGAGTCAGATTCACTAAAGGCATCCACTCAACTAAGGCACACTTAATTATCTTCATTCTAATCTATGGGTCCTTCTAGAGTACCTTCTATAGAAGGCGCTAATTACTTGTTGACTATTATTGATGACTATTCTAAAAAAAGTTTGGGTGTTCTTTCTAAAGCAAAAGAATAATGTGTTGCCTACTTTCAATCAGTGGAAGACTATGATTGAAAAGCAGACAGGGAAGCAAGTAAAATGCCTTCGAACCGATAATGGTTTAGAGTTCTGTTCTAATGTATTTAATGCTTTGTGGAAGTAAGAATTTGTGAGGCAGATAACAGTTCGTCATACTCCGCAGCAGAATGGTGTAGCCGAATGAATTAATAAGACTATAATGGAGAAGGTGCATTGTATGCTCTCTAATGCTGGTTTACCCAAGTCTTTTTAGGCTGAAGCTACTTCCACAACTTGTCTTCTTATTAACCGCTCTCCCTCAGTCGCGATTAATAAAAAGACTCCACAAGAGGTATGGTATGGTACTCCTGTCAGTTATTCTGGTTTGAGGATATTTGGATGTACTGCGTATGCTCATATTGATAATGGAAAGTTAGAACCTAGATCTGTCAAATGCTTATTTATAGGTTATAAGCCTGGTGTTAAAGGTTATAGGCTTTGGTGTCTAGAAAGTAGAAAGGTTATAATTAGCAGGGATGTTGTGTTTGATAAAACTGCCATTCTTTGTGCTTCCTCCAAATCTAGTGCTTTGCCCTCAGATGAGCTTAGTGAAATGAATCAGCAAAAGTCAAGCACCCATGTTGAATTGCAGATTGGAGCAAAGTCTACACCAGTGCCTACCTCTTAGTCGATCCCAGAGATACAGAGTGATAATATTACTTTTTCACCACCAGTGGCACCACAATATTCTATTACTAAAGACAGGCCTAGAAGAGAGATTAGACCTCCTCAGAAGTATACTAGAGCTGATTTGGTTGCTTATGCATTGAGTATAGCAGAAGGTATTGATTCTGGTGAAGATCCTTCTTCTTACCCAGAGGCAGTTAGTTGCGATGCTTCCGGTCGATGGATGATTGCTATGTAGGAGGAGATGGAATCACTTCATAAAATGGCACATAGGATCTGGTAAAATTGCCTAAAGATAAGAACGTTGTCCTTTGCAAGTGGGTATTCAAAAAGAAAGAAGAAACATCGAGAGTTGGAGATACAAGGTACAAAGAAAGACTAGTTGCTAAAGGCTACAGTCAGGTTCTAGGTATTGACTTCACAGATGTGTTTTCTCCAATTGTAAAGCATAGTTCAATTTGAGCCTTTCTTGGTAGTGTGGCCATGCAGAATCTTGAGCTTGAGCAGTTAGATGTCAAAACTGTATTCTTACATAGAGAACTTGAGGAGGAAATCAATATGCAGCGATCAGAGGGTTTTGTAGTCTCAGGAAAGGAGGACTATGTATGCTTACTGAAAAAGTCTCTTTATGGCTTAAAATAGTCTCCCAGGTAGTGGTATAAGAGGTTTGAATCTTCTATAACCTCTTATATGTTTCAAAGGAGTAGCTATGATAGTTGTGTCTACTTCAAGGAGGTAACTGATAGTTCATTCATGTATCTTCTCTTGTATATTGATGATATACTGATTGTAGTAAAGGATATGAGAGAGATAATAAAAGTCAAAGACCAACTCAGTAAGAAGTTTGATATGAAGGATCTAGGAGTATCAAACAAGATTCTTGGCATGGAGATTTTGAGGGATAGAAAGAATTATAAGTTATACTTGAGTCAGAAAAGGTATATTGAGAAAGACCTTCCCAGGTTCAATATGCAAAATCCCAAACTTGTAAGTACTTCATTGGTAGCTCATTTCAAATTCTCGGCCACTTTATCTCCAAAGACATATGATGAGTGTGACTATATGTCTCAAGTTCCACACTTTAGCACTGTAGGGTCTCTTATGTATGCGATGGTGTGTTCCCGACCAGATTTATCTTATGCCATCAGTGTAGTTAGTAGATACATGGCAAATCCTGGCAGAAAACATTGGAAAGCAGTTCAGTGGATTTTCAGATACTTGCATGGATCTGCTAATATTTGTTTGCAGTTTGGGCGAAATAGAGATGGAGTAATCAGGTATGTTGATTCTGATTTTATAGGAGATCCCTTACAGTCTATGTTTTCACCATTGGTGGTTGTGATATTAGTTGAAAAGATACCTTACAGACTACAGTTGCTTTGTCAACTATTGAGGTAGAGTATATATCTATTATAGAGGCTTTCAAGAAAGCTATTTGGTGAGGGGTCTGTTTGGTTAACTTAGTAAAGACTTACAGATTATGGTCTTTTGTGATAGTCAGAGTGCTATCTTTCTTATGAAATATCAGATGTTTCACGAAAGAACAAAGCACATCGATGTTCGATATCATTTTATGTGTGAAATTATTGCATGTGGTGATATTGTGGTGAGCAAGATTAGTACTCATGATAATCCTACTGATATGATGACCAAGACACTACCAAGTGCCAAGTTTGAGCATTTCTTGGACTTGTTTAGTGTTAGCTGTTAAGATGTGCCCTTAGGGGCCTTTGTGGAAGAGGTGGAGAGTTTGTTTTGAAATGGATTTGAGTTTTGAATTAGAATCAAGGTGAAGATTGTTAGAGTTGTGACCTAAATTTTGTTGATTTGTCCCAGAAAGTTTTACGGTGCAACCCAGGTTGGTGATTTTCAATGGGGTCTGTGGTGGTAAGGCCCGATATGGACCTTTATGTTTTTGGGCCTAGGACTTATTTATATGCACATATTATATAAGTGCATTTAGTGGGTTGTTTTGGGTATTTTAAAAAATTCAGCCTTCTCCACATTGTACTCTCTCTCCATTATAGTGAAACCTCTTTGGCCTCTGCCCGTGGTTTTTTCTGCAAGGATTTTCACGTAAATCTGTGTGTTGTTCTTGTTCTCTTTTACTTGTGGTTTGCTTACTCTGTCCGAATCATAACACGTATTTTAAAAGTTCTCTTGTTATAATTAAATGAGAAAAGATATACAGACATTATTGAAGTTGCCTTAAAATTTTGACAATTTCCAAGGATGGAATAAGATCATGAGGGTGTTTGAAAAGTAAAGGATTATTTCATTCAAAAATAAGATATTTCTTTCGATTGACTAGAATAAATAAAAGTGATTTTAACCAAGTGGCTCCTGATTTAGGAAATGTAACAAGGAAGATATCACCATCTTGAGTTTGAAATTGTTGTTAACATGCAATCACACCTTGGATTATTCTTGGTTCTATCCAAAAACCTTGGTAGTTGTAGAGATTTGATTCTATCCATCCTTTTTCTCTGGGTAGGATAGACAGTAATTTCTTACACTCTTCACTTAGACCATCCTCTTGTAAATATTTGGGAAGAAGTAGTGGAGAAGTTTGAGATATTGTCATGATTTTGAGGATTGAGTATTTTTTTCTATGTCTAGTTTGCATGATAGAAGATTTTCTCATAAGGGTATAGAGAGAGATATGAAACTAAACTAATTATATTATACACCTAACAAAGTTGTTGCTGTGGGTTGTGTCAACTTCCCAAAGGTGTGATAATGTCCTTTATGTTGTGGATGCTTTCTAATTCATAATGATCTGCCCCTACAAATCATTGGACTTTCCAACTTGAAAATAATAGCAGCATCAAGTTAGATTTGACAAGACCTACTACTGGAATTGGTGAGATAATGTCCAATTTCCTTTGCTTGTAGTTATCCTCAATTACGATTAATTACTCTTAATAAAAGGTCGATAGACACTATATACTATCTACTGGTATAAATTTCCCCAAAAATCAATTAATAAGACCGATAATTAGAACCCATGAGGTAAGGCGTAGTCCCTTTGCTTTGTACTTATCCTTAAATAAATAGATTAGGCCACTGAAACATTATGTGTCACGTGTTACAAATTCGCTAAAAAAATAATTCACAAGACGCTTTTATAACCACAAAAAATGCCATGGATGCCAACATGTGTATGTCGTCAAGTTGTGAGGTTCTATTAATATGATAATGTGGATGGAAATTAATTTTTCTCAAACTACCTATCAAATCTAATGTAATGTTGTGTTGCTATTATTTCTAGGTTAGAAAGTCCGAAAGAGTCATCGGTGCGGATTATGCATTAGAAAGCATCAATAACATAAAGGAAACAATACCAAAACTTTGGGAAGTTGACAAGGTGACTGAAGTTAACTACTCTAGTGTTGCTGTGGAGATCTGTTATATCTTAGAATGTCTCTAATCTTTATCTCTAATTTCTAATCTCTATCTCTACTATATTAGAAGTGTGAAGGATTTTAAAAATATTATTTGAATTTTTCGCTCTTCATTAAAATTCCAAGCAATAGATAAAATCATATTCATTAATATATATGAGTCTTAAAATAAATGAAAAGAACGTAATAGAATAAATATACAAGTTTTTTTCTTTTCCTTTTTACCGTCTTGTCGAAAAGTCATTGTAGATGAAGTAGTAGTCATTAATAAAAACTATGAAGCACATTGGTGTTTGGTTGTGCTTATGTCTGAATTAGTAAATCCTGTCCCGTTTCTGAACTTCTTCTCCATTATATGAAGTTAAGATTCTTTATCAAGATGGAGCAAGGATCATTCAACCATGACAACTTTTGAGAACCTTTGAGACGTCTTTTCACATGCTTTACTATTTGATTAACGCTTGAATAACTTTTTCTCTTTATACAATTTAATTTTAAGGTGAAGATAAAGAAAAAATAATTTGAAAAACAATAAGTTGATTTCGATCATTAAATATTAACGTCAATGTTTATTTAATTAAAAACGGTACTATAAATTCTTGATGCGTCAAAATGTTTTTTATAGTTGAATCTTGATAAAATAATAACAAATGGAAAATGTTTAAGACGTTTTCAAGATGTTCCAGATTTTATTAAATAATTTTGATTAAATAATTAAATAAAATTTTGATTAAATGGACGATTAGAGTTAGTTGAATCTTGTTCATGATGTTTTCTTCCTCACTCAAATAAATCAAAATTTTAATTAATCAAGATGTTCAAGATGTTCTGCTTTGAGGATTAGGCTTAGTTCAATATTGTTAAATTCTTGTGTTATTTCTTCTCTCCATTTTCTTTGAGTGTGGAAGGGAAGCCTTGAAGTTAATGGTAAATTTGTTTTCATGTTATCTAGAGGACACAGGATAAAGCCGTGAAACAACCTCTAGCATAAATATATGGTAATCAGTCACGACTCAATTTCTCAGGTCATGATGGCGTCTGTCATCACCCACCAGTAGGCAAGCAAACCTGTAGTCCGAAACGGTTAGTAACAGACTACTCAATGATATAAGAAAAAAATGTGAAATAAATGACATAAGGATCAATACATAATAGAATCCCAAAACCTGGTGGTATCAGTACAAGAGTTTCTAAATATAATAAGAGTACAAAAGTGAACTATTGAGAGAATTACCCTGATACAACTTATCTCTGCATGCAACATAGAGATTAGTCTAAGACATAAGAGAGAGATAAGTAAAACTCCGAACATCAGGAGCTCACTCTAAGTCTCTAAACCATGGCTGTTCCGCACGAGACACACATCAACGGCGATAACTCGTACGATGATCTACAAGCTGCTGAAGTGTAGTATGAGTACCCAACGAATGATACTTAGTAGGCAATTTCCAACTGAGCAACAAAGATAAAGAAGATATATACAATATATAAACAGAATGAAAACTACCCGCAAGAGTCCAGAAATCATATCACAAGTCAATGAGATAATAAGGAACAACTATCTTGTTTAAGTCCAAGAGACTAACATAATAAGACTAAGGAAGCATCAAGGATGAACTATTAGATTTGAGTTACATTCAATAGACGTCAATGCTATACTGTATAGCCAAAGATAATATATGAATAAAGGGCGAATGAAAGATATATAGCAATATACAAGGCGAATAAATGAATATACAGTAAAAACAAACGAAGGAAGGGATATACGATAATGCCATATATATATATATATATATATATATATAGAGAGAGAGAGAGAGAGAGAGAGAGAGAGAGAGGTGAGGCCATCCCAAAGCAGAACCTAGATCATCATATTCTCATATTAAGACCTCATTAGAATACTATCAGGATTTAATACCATCATACTCAGGGTTTCTAATCTACATGGATAGACATGATATAATCGTGCATAATAATGCAATCATAAGATAGAAGAGGCCGAATACATACCTCAAATCCCAATACTAGATCAATGATCAATCTATCATAAGTTAACCATAGTAATGATCATAACAATGATAATAACAATATCAATATTAGCGTGAATAACTGGATACTCCGGACAACCAAATACTTAGCCGAGCATATGCGTACCCCCACCGCCCCAGATTCGGAAAGTTCAATCAACACACAACAAGACAAGGCATACTCTTCACCTATATCTATGCAACCGTCCCATACCGGCTGATAGACATAGGCACATACTAGTGCTATGCGATGTGCATGTAGGAATGAATGAAAGGTACATAATCAATATCACAACTAATCATAACTGTCTTCGTCATGACCATTATCATCTTAATCAACCTCCTACCTTGTCGAGTATCAATATCTTATCATAGTATCATCTGGCCTTGCCGGGTATCAATGTATCACAATAGTATCCTCCGGCTTTGTCGGATATCAATATATCATTATAGTATTCTCCAGCCTTGTCGGGTATCAATATATCATCATTGTATCCTCTAGTCTTGCTGGGTATCAATATATCATTATAGTATCCTCCGGCCTTGCCAGGTATAAATATATCATCATCAATTACTGTAAAAGTATAACATAAATCAAGTACTCATAACATAGATGTAACAGCATAAGGATAACTATCTCATCAATATATTCTATCTACCCATTGTTAACTAACCAGTACTAATTATTGCATCTCTAATTAACTAGTCATCATCTAGCAAAAGACCACTATCATCATTCAAACACTTATCAACCTATATTCGTTAATCATTATTAACTAGTGATCTCTTATCACTAACCACTTTTATTATCTAACCTCATTAATACAAAAATCCTTGTTGAACAACTAAACGACATCGTAAACTTAGTCATTAATAACAACTAATCTTCATCTATGCTAAACTTGACAACACCATTAACCATGCATCAACTATTGCTTGGTACCATAATTCAACTAAGAAAGGTTCATTAGCTAGTTCTTTACTCCTAGTCATCAAGTGCTAGTCATCTAATAGGCAACTAATTACCACGTAGCTTAAACCTTAATTAGGAAGAACAGTCATAAGATCACATCATATATAGAATCTCATCAATTATTTCTATAATAATCATGAATGTACCGAATCTATACATTCCATCACCAGTATTCAATCAGTGGAACAATAAACATCACAACGCATCTTTCTTTGTCCCATATCGGAGAGATGTGTTTATGCACATACATATAAATTCATACACTATAACTACATCCTTTACAAGGATAAACACTTTCAGGATATCCCACCAATATCTTAACATGGTCTTCGACCCAATAATATGTTTGAAATAATCACAATAACATAATCACAGACTTCGGCCCATATACATATCCAGAACTCATATCTGTAATCATATTTATAAGCCATAGCATATCTCTAATCATCTCCCATATAGGAGGCATCTCGCATAAATGAGGAATGGTCTTAATAAGCATATAATTATCTCTCACATAGAATATCTGATATCAATAGTTCATATATCATGACTATAAGGAATATCACCTCTCTAGGCCAATCATCATATGTAAGAGGAATATTATCTCTATAGGTCTTATATCATATCTAAGAGGAAATAGCATCTCTAAAGGTACAATATCGCATCTAAGAGGAATTAACATTTCTTATGCCATTAATCATAATTTGAAAAAAGTCATCATAATTTATTAATCCACCAAACAAATCTCACAAATAAGGCTCATTAGTCTCAACTTGGCCTAACATCCATAACTAAGTCCATAAGGGCTTATACAAGTTTTGGCCTAAGTGGGCCGGACGAACCCGCTTCTAATCCTCTATTTCCATAGTTAGGTAATCTACACCCTCAAGCTAGGCTAAGGTATCTAGTTCACTTTTAGATGTCAAGTAAGCCATAACCAATTCTAAAATAGGAACTTCGTCTAAAAACATAAGCATTTAAGTAAACTCTATCCAAATTACGGTTTCAAGACCACTAGACTAGCCCAACTAAGGTTAATCATACTTACCATGATTTCAATACTTTAACCACATCCAAAACGTAGCATCATATCATATTTATGCTACAAATTAGTCCAATCTTGGGAGAAGGCAATAGGATTCTAAAAGATCATAAGGGATAAGGTACTGGGCCTGAAAGTCACTACTAAAAGGACTTTCGTCACTGAAATTCAACGAATAAACAGAATCTCAAAGGCTCGAAGGGATGAGGTACTGGGCTCGCATGCTCCAAGCATGATTTCCCAGATAACCTCGGTGGAGAGAAAACATTTTTGAGGGATTTTACAACGGGTATCTTTTTTTTACCAGTACTTTCATTCTACTTTCAAACAGCCAAAACTTAACTCATTTGTTAACTGGCCTCAAATTGAACCAAGAAAGTTAATGCATACTGAACCACATTACGTTGATACCATCTCTATACCCGCATAAATCAACAAAGGCTCATCTGAGCCAAGGCCAACCCAAATCATGAATCATGCCACCAAATCCAAATCCAAATATATACGCTCCATTTATCATTTGCACATGCTATCTACTCTAGCCAGGAGGAAAATCACTTGAGGCTCGTCCACACAGTCTCATCACAGAGAACTCAAAGAACTTAAGTTTATCCGTTGAAATTCCATACGGGAAACAAGAAAATAAGCTCATAAGGCACTGTATAAGCACACCAATGGAGAAAACCAAGAAATGCAATCCATGACAATGTTGTAACCAGTTCGGATGACAATCAAACAGAAATCTTGAAGTCCAAGGTATAACTACTAATCAATGAATATTCTGCTCCAGGATATCTCATTCACCGAGAATGAAATACTGAATCCAACTCGAGAATATTACTCCCATTTAGTAAATCATCCAAAATTCTCAAAGAAAACTAAAGTTTGAGGTCAAAACTGAAAGAACCCATACGAAGCCCATGGGCTATCATTTAAACATATATCAACTATAATCCAAACGACGTCGAGAAGACCGAATAGGCAATCACAGAGTAGGCTCAACCAACCTATAAATCAAATCTGTACAAAGGCAAGTCTAAAACAAAAGATACATGCAAGGTCAACAACACCAAGCTAAAATCTCAATACCAAGGTTGAATCGCTCGGTCTCAAATATCTAAACAAAAACAAAAAATGGGTAGGCATTAATGTTCCAAATCTATCATACTTCCAAATCGTCATTCCAAGGCGTCAAATCAAAACTAATCTAATAAGGCTATATCAATGTAAACTATCTCAAATCGACTCTAGTATCTAAGTCTGACATACCCGAGACAAGTCATACCAAGCCACCGTCTGGACATATCTTAAGAGAAAAATCACTACAGGGATAACCGCTGGCTAATAACACAAGTAATTAACTCTATATCAGTTGGAGGGCACAAAGTATAGTTGCAAAATAGAAATCATAAAAAAAGATACATCACTAGATGAAAATGCATATAACCCACTCCATAACCGCTGGAGGGTAAGAACTATCCAAACATGCTAAAAAATTTCCCAAAGATGAAAACTACTACAGTATTGGCAAAAACTATAGCAACCCGAAGAAATGCAACTTTAGTCGACAATTAATCAATCTAACACTCTATCATAGCAAAGAATATCCACAGGCACATATCATCAAGGATAAATACTCCACTAAGCCTCATTAGACCGAACAAACTCTGAAATGAGGATTTTCCAAGACCACCACCAGAAAATAAATAGTTCAAGATGAAGAATTTCTAATTTTTTAACTTAAGAAGCGATCACAGGAAAGGCCACCTTCCTCTAAATTTCCAACTCCACTAACAAAACCATATCACAATAACAATGGAGTATCCAACCTCCACACTAGCAACGGGGAAACCTATCCCAAGGGAACGAGCCCAACACACCTACAAGATGAATCCACGATATCTCAACACAATATCAAAATCGCTATCAGACGAAGAAATAGCCACAAACAAGAATGGACCTCAAACTGGTCTATTTCACAAACAGGGCGTGCCGGAAGAGATAGCCAAAGTGAAAACATTCGCAATGCAGGAGGCAAGTCTAAGAATCTCGAACTCATAATTGGCAATATAACTAAATTGCAATTGTAGGTCATTATAGAGCCAAAAAAGGTCAACCTACCTTTCGATATCACAATACATCCTCGAATCAATCTAATACAACTAACTAAGAGGGAACACAGTCAACCTCGCCATGGTAGAGAAATCATCAAATCGGGCTATATCTACTCGAGCCACCAAACAATATCACAAGAAAATGGAAGTCTAACTAGATAACTTTAGTTTATACTGCTACCCAGCAAGAATCAATTACATCAAGTAATAACATCAAGTGATAATATCATGTAATACCAGTAGCCTCGCGCAGTGGGATCAATAACAACAGTAATATCAATATTAATCATACTGAATAGGAGGTACCAAAATGAAAATCAATATCATGTACCACTCAAGGGCCATAATAGGGATAATGTGCCAAGATAAATAGGACTCGAACCCAAACCACACCTATAGGGCAACAACATTAATATAGATCTACTCTATCTACTACTAAAGGAAATAAACAACAGAGTAGTAACATAATCATAAATTTAATAGCAAGGCACATAATAATCAATATCAACTGATCAAGGCATATAATCACCAATAGGTATGAAAATCTCAATACATAGAATAAGAGATAAAGACGGGAAGTAAAAGCACACCAATCTTGAAAACATCCACAATCATATGTCCGACGGGCATGGGGAAAATAAATCTGAATGGGTCCGACTCGAACCAACTGACTGAATCATCAATTGAGGTGCCACGCATACTACCTCTAACTGAGGATGCCATAATATCATGAGGCTGATGTGAATGAGCTGAATGACTGTAAATCTCATGCCAAGGACACTCTCTAGACTAATAGTTAGTCTCTCTAAAGTCAAAGAAAACTTCTGAAGCACTAACATGGTGAGAATACAACTGAGCCCAAATGGCTGGCTAGCTGACATTGAGAGAATCCATAAAAATTATGTCCACACTTTTGAAATCACAGCCTGTCTCAGGAACTCTAGGCTGGCGAAGAGTACGTGCTAACTCTGGCTGATCACCTATTTCATACTTGGGGGCATTCTCTAAACCAATGTCTTATCATAACACAATCAAATCAAGATCCTGGAATATATCGAGATACTGCCTCTCATAATCCAAAATGGTTGTCATGGCCAGAAGAACCATACCACACTCCGCAAGTCTGATGGGGACTCTTCCCACTATGATCATCATGATTAATTTGAAAAAATACTCATAGTATGGAATACTATCTGCATAGAGCTAGTGGACTGCAGATGAAGGTGAACTCTACCGGAGGGATCCTTACTCCCTAATAAAATACCAATAATGCTATACTGATGGCATGCCTCTTGTCGCCCTTTCTATAAATCTTAATACTCGACCTTTCTATGGTTCTCTCATGATCAACACCCTGAGGGAAGGAAGATTCTACTACTATCAAGTGCTTCAATGCTAAACGATGACAATACTACCCCTCTAACACATCCATGCACCAAAATCTGACTAAAAATAATATGGAATGGGAAAATACGTGAACCACATGAGAGATCCAATCTCGTACTCTAAACTAGTAAAGAACCCTGATGATCACCAATAGACCCATTTCTAGTCTGAGAGCTGATCGATGAATCAAACATCATCTACGGTTGAGAGCGATTTACAACATAACTCGAATTCCAAATAACCAAACCTCGAAGTTTGATGTAGTCACGAGCTCAACTGGAGCCTAAGCTGGACCAAATACTTTTTGGTTGCCACTGAAGATATTCAATATTCATCTCTGACTCTCTCATCCGATGCTGCACTGAAACTCTAGAAACGCATGTTAAAGTCTCATCTATATCTGTCGACAAGGTTGCATCATCCTCCGAGGATAGAATAGAGTCAAAGAAGGTGTTCAAAGTTCATAGGAAATGCAGACACACAATAAGGAGTCAAGAAGTGAATTTCCTAAAATGTCCCTATAGCATCCCAAAGATAGGTAACAGACGTCTCCGCAGGACTCTACTAACACTTAACTTTTGTACTAATACACCGATAAAACCTAGGATCTGATTCTAATTTTTCATGACCCAATTTCTGAGGTCATGATGGTGCCTACCATAACCCACCAGTAGGAAAGCCAACCCATAGTCTGGAATGGCTAGTAACGGACAACTCAATGATATAAGGAAAAAAATCCGAAATAAATGACATAAAGATCAATACATAATAGAATCCCAAAACCTGGTGGGATCAGTACAAGAGCTTCTAAATATAATAAGAGTACAAAAGTGAACTATCGAGAGAATTATCCTGATGCAACTTATCTCTGCATGCAACATAGAGATTAGTCTAATACATAAGAGAGAGATGAGTAATACTCCGAACGTTAGGAGCTCACTCTAAGTCTCTAAATCATGGTTGCTCTGCACGAGACACACGCCAATAAAGATAACTAGTAATATGATCTGCAACCTGCTGAAGTGTAGTATGAGTACAAAATTAATGGTACTCAGTAGCCAACTGCTAGCTGAGCCCCAATGATAAAGCAAATATATACACCATATAAATAGAATGAAAACTACACCCAAGAGTCTAGAAATCATATCACAAGTCAATTAGATAATAAGGAACAACTATCCTGTTTAGGTCCAAGAGACTAACATAATAAGACTAAGGAAGCATCAAGGGTGAACTATTCTATTCGAGCTACATTCAATAGACGTCAATGTTATACTATATATCCCAAGTCATTATATGAATAAAGGGCAAATGAAAGATATATAGCAATATACAAGGCGAAGAAACAAATCTATAGTAAGAACAAATGAAGGGGGGATATGCAATAATTCCATAGCTTCATATAGCTATACATATATATACATATATATATATATACATACATATATAGACGTAAGGCCATCTCAAAGCATAACCTAGATCATCATATTCTCATTTTAAGACCTTATTAGAATACTATCAGGATTTAATACCATCATACTAAAGGTTTCTAACCCACATGGCTAGACATGATATAATCATGCATAACAATGCAATCACAAGATAGAAGAGGCCGAATACATACCTTAAATCCCAATACTAGATCAATGACTAATCTATCATAAGTTAGCCATATAATAACAATATCAATATCAGTGTGAATAATCGGCTACTCCGAACAACCGAATACCTAGCCGAGCATATGCGTACCCCCACCTCCCCAGACTAGAAAGTTTCAATCAACACACAACAACACAAGGCATATTCTTCACCCATATCTATGCAACCATTTCATACCGATTGAAAGACATAAGAGCATACTGGTGATAGGCGATGCGCATGTAGGAATGAATGCAACGTACATAATCAATATCATAACTTATCATAACTGTCATCATCATGACCATTATCATCGTAATCAACGTCTGGCCTTGTCAGGTATTAATATCTCATCATAGTATCATCTGGCATTGCCGGGTATCAATGTATCACAATAGTATCTTCCGACCTTGTCGGGCATCAATATATCACCATAGTATCCTCCGGACTTGTTAGGTATCAATATATCATCATAGTATCCTTCGGCCTTACCGGATATCACTATATTGTTATAGTATCCTCCGACCTTGCCGGGTATCAATATATCATCATCAATTAACGTAAAAGAATAACGTAAATCAAGTACTCATAACCATAAACGTAACACCATAAAGATAACTATCTTATCAATATATTCTATCTACCCATTGTTAACTAACTAGTAATCACTATTGTATTGTTAATTCACTATCCATCATCTAGTAAAATATCACTATCATCATTCAAACACTTATTAACCTATATTCGTTAATCATTATTAACTAGTGATCTCTTATTACTAACCTCATTAATACACAAATCCTCGTTTAATAACTAAACGACATCGTAAACTTAGTCATTAATAACAACTAATCTTCACCTATGCTAAACTCGACAACACCATTAACCATACATCAACTATCGCTAGGTACCATAATTCAACTAAGCAAGGTCCATTAGACTCCTAGTCATCAAGTGCTATAGTCATCTAATAGAAAACTAATTACTACGTAGCTTAACCCTTAATTAGGAAGAACAGTCATAAAATCACATTGTATATAGAATTGCATCAATTATTGATATAATAATCATGAATGTACCGAATCTATGTATGCCATCACCAGTATTCAATTTGTGAAAAAATAAGCATCATACCGCATCTTCCTCCATCCCATACTGGAGAGATGTGTATATGCACATACATATAAAATTATACCGCATCATACCGCATCGGAGTTGTTTTGAATATTAAATTGATGAAAAACTAGTAATTCTAAGATAAGAATATTATTCAAGTGAAAAGGAGTGAAATTGAGGTTTAAAATCAAGCCCTAAGATTTTTGGGGTTTTGAGGAATTAATCAATAAATTTTACCGAAAAGGGTGAATTCTTACCTTAAATTCGTAAAAGAATCAAGAAATAGATGCTAATCTAGCTTTTCGAACTTCCACTAGTTTCACTTTTAAGCTCCGACACTATTTTAGGGTTTAACTCTCAAGAGGAAAGATGAAAAATAAGCAAAATGAGCTCAAAACTACTTTAAATAGTGTAGAAAAATCTGCACAGCTTTTCCCCCTTCCGAGACGGACTTCGACGAGGTGCCCGGAATTCATTCGGAGTCCAATATACGCAAACGAACTATGTAACCATACTAAATTCGACGCTCCAAACTCAATGACAGTATCAAATTTTTGAAAAAATATCGTTTTCAAAAAATTGACCCCCAAAACTCGAAATCACAATTTTCCAAATCGTGGGTCGAAATGAGCTCGGTGCATTGTGATCCGAACAACAGGTCTATCTAACCTAAAATCGACATTCTAGATTTGTTGGTGCAATTGAAATTTGCATTCGAGATTGTTTCACTAAAGTTTTCTCCCGGTGGCAATTTGAAACCAACAAAGAATTCAAAACAAGAAATTGGCTCTAAAACCAAATAAATTGCCCGGTAATCGAACCGTCAGTTCCAACAAGTCATAAATGACTTGGGACATCTATGGAGAAGCTCAAATGACGGAAATAAGTGTAAATATGAAAAATGACCTGAAGAATCATTACATAAGCATATAATAAGTTCTTGTGATCCGGCCTTCCTTAATCCCCAGTCCCCAAATTTTAGTGCACCGGATTTTTTCTTTTTAATCATCGTTCTTTGAGCCCAATTTATTTCTACATTTTAGGTAAAAAGATCCGACATGTATACAATGATATTTTTCCAGTGACATGCAATACTTTGTGTGCATATAGTTGTTTGTCCTTTGTGCCCAAAGAAATATCTAGGGTGGTTCTGATCTTCAATGATATGATTTTATGTGTGTAGAGTTGATTTGTGTAAAACGTGATCTGCACCCCTCTAGTTCTCTAATCTCTTTCCGTTTTGTTATACTTTTGCTGGATTTTTAAAAATACACCATTTTTAAAGATCCCGACATGCAGCTAATGATATTTTAGAAGATTGCCAACATAAATTATGCCAATGTATTTTCAAAGATGGCCACCTTGTTGGTTGGTCTTTTGTTTTTCTGAAATGGTAAACTAAAAATATCAAGATAAAAAATAATATTAATTAATTATATATCTCTGCGCTAAGAAAAATTAATCTAAGTTGGAGAGATGGTATATGGGTTGGCTTTAATTACCTTCGAGTCTTTCTGTTGTCCATCCTGTATTTCATATTTGAATACGGCAGTACCTTTTAGATGTTGTTATGGAATTCGGTTGACTTGGGATCATTTTTGAATTTAGAGGAGGAGCCTATATTCGTTTTAAATAGGCGCAGTAGGAAGTTGAGGTTGAAGAGTATTTGATTCAGTGAAAAGTCAATGATATTCTTTATGACGAAATCGACCCCTTCAACGTCATTGATATTATTGTAGTACTAAGATCCAAAATCCCTCCAATGATATTATTGTAATACTATATGTGCATGTATTGTATGTCCTTTGTGCCAGAAGACATATCTAGAGTGTATGGTTCTCTTCAATGATATGATTATGTGTAAGAGGTGTAAGGTGTTGGGTTGATGGTGTAAAAGTGTGTGGAGTTCTTTCAAAGATGGGCATCTTGTTGGTAGATCTTTTTTTTCCTCTCTCTAAATAGTAAACCAAAAATATCAAGATAAAAACAATATAAATTATCTAAATTGTAAACTAAAAATATCAAGATAAAAATAATATAAATTAACTATCTCTCGGCTAAGAAAGTTAACAATTTAACAACAACAACAAACCCAGTGTATTCCCACCTGGTGGGGTCTGGGGGGTAGGATGTACGCAGTCCATACCTCTACCTCTGAAGAAGTAGAAAGACTGTTTCCGATAGACCCCCGGCTCGAGACACGCGGTACCACACAAACACATAGTAAAGCACAGCACAAGGTTACAAGGTTACAAGATTACATAACATAAATACGGCACCCATAAGTAATATAAAACAGAGGAAAGCACACAGCTTCATAATAAAACATGGGACACGGACTCCTAATAGGAATAAACCCCCACCAAGTAGTTCCCTATACTAGCGACTCAGACTGGCCCTAGTCCACTGCCCTGATTCGCGTCCTCCAGACCTTCCTATCTAGGGTCATGTCCTCGGTGAGCTGTAACTGCTCCATGTCTCGCCTAATCACCTCCCCCCAGTACTTCTTCGGCCTACCCCTACCCCGCTTAAAACCATTCAACGCTAGCCTCTCACACCTACGGACCGGGGCATCCACGCCTCTCCTCTTCACGTGTCCGAACCATCTCAATCGGGCTTCCCGCATCTTGCACTCCACTGGTGTCACACCAACCTTCTCCCGGATGTTCTCATTCCGAACTCTATCCCCTCTAGTCAGCCCACACATCCAGCGCAACATCCGCATTTCTGCCACCCTCATCTTTTGGATGTGGCAGTTCTTAACTGGCCAACACTCCGCTCCATACAACATGGCCGGCCGGACTACCGCCCTGTAGAATTTGCCTTTAAGCTTAGGCGGCACCTTCTAAAGTTAACAATTTAGATAAATGAAAAATTAAAAATTGTTGTAAAACTAATAAGTGTGGATATCTACTATTTTAGAAATTATTCTCACTACTTATCTCCATTACTCTCCTCTATTATGAAGATAACCTTCACTGTTCATGACCATTATTCCTATAACCTTACACATTCATAACCTTCTCCATTATGTTAATGGTTAATGTCATGTTTACGACAATCTTTTGCCAACCTCTATATGATACTATAAATAGAGGCATAAGTATTCAAATTATATATATTTGATATTTGGAATAATGAAAAATTTTCATCTCTTATCTCCTTTTTTTTGTTTTGTTTACTTCTTTCATATTGCTAATCTTTTAGATTCATTTTAATAAAATCTAATTAACCAAAAAGCTAGATTAAAAGAATATATACATATATTGTAATTTTCTTTCTTTCATACAAAAATGAAATAAAATCGGTACCTTAAAATATATTTCTTTTTGTTGTAAATTAAGTTATTACTATTGTGAATGTACATAATTCTTAGGGGTAATTACCCTCATTAATTTGATAATTAACTCTCACACCCCCATTATGTCGCACCTCAATTACCTTTCCTTAATATTCTCCATTTTCTCAATGCTTAGTTCCAATGTTAGATGTTGCTCGATGTATCCATATAAATGATTTATTCCAACATTTGATGTTGCTCGATGTATCCCTTTTCTCCAATTTTGTTGTAAATTAAGTTATTACTATCCATACTACTTATGGTAACCACTACTACACCACCAACAGTCCTGTTGAGCCATGATGCCCATAAACACCGAACTAGTTTTATGCATTCTTTTATTTTCTCAAACAACAAGGCTATCACGATTTTACAATAATAATGTGACAACAAACTTCTCAATTTTAAATGTAGAATGACAACTATTAGGTACTGCATGAAATAGTTGGCAAAACAGAACACTCAATCAAATATACTAATTACTAAAAGCTTAAACCAGAACCTTGAAACTTTTGTTCAATAAGATGATTGAGTTTCTCACTCATCTCTATAGTGAATTAATTTTTTCAATCTCCAACTTCCCCTTTACGAAAGAACGATTTATTTGCCACTCCAGTTGAAATTTTTCCATGTATATTCACCTCCAAATTGCTCAAATTCTCAAAACTACACATTCTTAATATTTCATCCACCACTCCACTGTTTTCTTCCTCTATGGAAAATGAACATTCCAAGAATTCAACCAAGCATTTAAGTTGAATTTTGGGTTGTTTTTTAATTTCTTCATACATCAAGAAAAGTTCTTTGTTTGACTTTTCTATGCTTTTTTCCCAATAATTCAACACGTGATTCCAAAACGGACCATAAAGACTCACACCCTTGCAAAAAAGCTCAAACATTTCTTCAATGGATCAGGTATAGGTGTGATCAAGTCTTAAATCGTTTGCAAAATGCCACAGAGAAATAAAAATGTCCTTAGGATTCCTACATAAGTAAAAAAGTTTGGTTATTGAATCTTGGACAGATTTTGGCAATGAAGCAACGGGTAAATGAGTTGACAAGAGTCTAGGTGTGGTGAAGGATGAAAAATTAGGGACTTGTCCATCGACATGGAGTGTTTGATCCAAGTATGGAACAAGATCTTGAGGGTTCTTGACAAGTAAAGGGTGATTTTGTTCAAAAACAGGATGTTTCACACGGTTTACAAGGACAAATAAAAATGATTTTAGCCAAGTTGTTCCTGATTTTGGAGTTGTAGCAAGGATGATATCACTATCTTGAGCTTGAAATTATCGTTGGCATGCAATCACACCTTATAGTAGTCTTGGTGATAACCAAAATCCTTGGTAATTATAGGTATCTGATATAACCACCCTCTTTCTTTTGGTAGAGCTAAGAGCAACTTCTTACATTCATTACTAAGATCATCCTCACTTAAATCCTTGGGGAAAATTTGAGGAGAAGTTTGAGATGTTGACATTGGTTTAAAGTGGATATATATAAATGGAGTGTTTGTTTTAGTTTGTAGGATTAAGATCTATCTATCTTGCTATACATATATAGAGAGAGAGCGCTAAATCACCAAACTTGTGATAGGTAGATGGTGATTTAGTGTCACACCCCTTTTTTTTCAACTCTAAAAAGATAATTCAAAGTTTGAAAGGGTTTTTATTATTAAAGTGACAAAAGATTGAAAGTTTGTTTCGAAAAAGGATTATTTTTACATTCAAAATCAGAGTCGCCACTTGGCATAATCCGGTGTGCCAAGTTACCATTCGAAAATCCTTTTCAAAACCATTTGACTCTTGAAACTGGTTTGCGAACAGAGATTCCGGCTAAGGAATTTTGTTGACTGAGGAGAAGGTGTTAGATACCCCTTGATCCCGTGGTTCGACCACGGTCGATTGGTAGAGCGTATCGGCTAACTTTGACATTATAAGTGTATAAACCACACAAAAGCACATAACATCAATCAAACACATGAAAAAAAACAAATCCAAACTGCAGTGTTCAGTCTGAATTATATAGTTCCAAAATAAAAATGCAGAAATATAAATCCGATTCTATTCTAAACTAAACTCCACCCGACGTCCGGGCCTTGACCTTGCGCCATTTTCCGGTACAACTTTCTCGAGGCATTCCCTGGATAAGGCAATACAGATACCTCGGGGCATTCTCCGGCCAAATAAATACATTTTAATCCAGATGCGATAAACTAGAAAACATTCAACCAATTTCAACACTCACGCATTCAACAACACATCATTCCTAAATTTTGACTACCCCTATTACTTGCCTATCCTTTTCAACGTACCATAATTCCATCACATTCCGACAATATTCGTGCGTATTCCAAATAAAGAAAATCGACAACAAACTCAAAATTAATCTACATTCAAACTTTATTCAATTTCTTAACCCCACCCCCAAATGGATTCCTTTTATCAATCAATGATTAACAAATTCCTCGGTTCAAATCACCTTTCACAGTCCCAAAACCAACATCCATACATCCACCCAACGACAAATCAAACATACTACGCGCATGAATCCTTCATACCCACAACAACAGTTAATGCTACTAAAAATATTCAAAACCACGTCAAAAATCAAGACAAATCCACATTCGAGATAATACAAAAAAGTAGAGTTAAGAGATGGACCTTTGAAGAACGATTTCATTGATAATAAAGTTTGAGAGAACCTGGAATTGAAACCCCAAATAGAATACCTCGACGGCGACGAACCAAACTCGGTATCGAGAAATTTGAAACCCTAAGATGGAGAACAACGAGTCGATCGGGAAAGAAGCTAAATCCCCAAAATCAGTACGGAAACCGATGAAGCCCAAACAGAATTCACACCAAAACAAATGAACCCGAACGTGATTTTTGTAAGAAAACAATTCCATAAGCCGATTCAAATAGAAATTGGTTGTTAGTTCTTATTTTTAGACAGCAAAGACCAAAATTTGAGTTAGCGGTGTTTGAATCATTTGAACAACAATGGATTCCAGCGAGTTTCAACTGAAAACCATGAAAAAGAAGTGACTATCGTCTTAGATTCAGATCGACCTGAGGTTGGGGTCGTTATTTTGCGTCGTTGGAACTCCGACAAACTCAAGAAATGAAGAAAACAACAAAAAATAGACCAAATTCCGACCGCGCTTAGGCAAAATCGCTAGAACAGTACTCTATTTTTCGGTTCTCTCTTCCCTTCTTAGATCATCTCTCTCGAATCTCCTCCCTAATCTCTACCCGTTCTTTATCTCCTCATCTTCTTCTTCTTTTTCTCCTCTCTCTGTTTTATCAATGTGTAAGTGTGTGTGATTGTGACAGTGATGGTGAGTTTCTGTGTGTGCTTCTCCCTTTTGTTATATTCCCTTTTTGTTGAAATGAAACGTGGGGTAGGGGTATGGTAAGTAGGTAGAGGGTGGGGTGGTGAGGTATCATTTTTTAGTTGGAGGAGTTGTTAGGATAGAATAATATTAGTTAGGGATTGTTATTTTTGTATTTTGTGGGGACATAATAACATAGATGACGGTTCATGGTAGGATAAGGTAAAAATGGGTAAAATGATATTGGGGAGGGACGAAATTAGGTGTCTGCATCATGCCCCCTTTGAATGTAAACACGTAGTGTTTTCAAACAAAGAAGTACACAACAAGACAGAATTTTTTCCCGACCATTATTCAAAGGAAGAAACAAAAGGAAGAATGACAACCGAGTTGGAGAGTCGAGTAAGGCTCCATTGAGGTTTCGATCCTCGGCTCTTTCATTACATCAAAAATGAAAATTACAAGTTAAAAACATAAACAAAATTACAAAATCCTATCTATGTAGCTTCTTCTGGACTTTTGACTTGATTTTCATCACCCTATTCTTCAGGTGGGCTCCTGACTTGCAATTTCCTCAACTTGTTGTTTGGCTTTCAATTGTTTCACCTCGTTGATTAACTTTTCATTTATTCACCCTGTGCTTTGGGTGGGCTGTTGATTTGATATTTCATCACCCTGTTTTTCATGCGGGCTCCTGACTTGCAATTTCCTCACCCTATTCTTCAGGCGGGCTCCTGACTTGCTATTTTTTCAATCTATTAGCTTTCAACTTTTCACCTTGTTGCTTTGTTTTCAATTTATTCACCTTGTTGCTTGAATTTTAATTTCTTCACTTTGTTGTTTGACTTTCCATTTATTGACCCTGTTCTTCAGGTGGACTCCTAAAATCACATCAAAACTAAAAAAAAAAAAGAAAAATTATCCCAAACAAAGATTATTATAAAGAGAAATTCCGTTTTCCGGAAAACTAAAGTTTCAAAAACAGAAATTAAATTTTTTTCCCCAGTTTATCATCAGAAGACTTTTGGAAAAGTCACATCACACCTACTTGCATGTTGCAATGATGAATCAAGACTCTGACCAAGAAATGCATCTCTTGAGAGTAAAATTGAATAACCAAGACTAGGAAGTGCGTCTCCTAAGAATTAAAGTGAGGGATTCTAACTAGAAAGTGCGTCTTCTAGAGATACAAGTTTAAGTTAAAAAGTGTGCCACCTAACAAATGAAAACTAGCAAGGAAGTGCGCCTCCTTAGGGTTAAGTGCGATAACTAGACTAGAAAGTGCATTTTCTATGAATCAGGACTTAAGTTAGGAAGTTCATCACCTAAAAAGCAAAATTCAAATTACCCAATCAAGGAAGTGCATCTCCTTACCAATGTTGCTTGAATTACCAAAATAAGGAAGTGTGTCTCCTTACCAATGCCGCTTGAATTACTCAAATAAGGAAGAACGTCTCCTTAGGGTTAAGTACAATAACTCGACTAGAAAGTGCATCTTCTAGGAATCAAGACTTAATTTAGGAAGTGCATCACCAATTCCTCTTGAATTACTCAAACAAGGAAGTGCGTCTCCTCACAAATGTTTCTTGAATTAACCAAAAAAGGAAGTGCGTCTCCTCACAAATGTTTCTTGAATTAATCAAATCAGGAAGTGCTTCTCCTTACAAATATTGTTCGAATTGCCCCAAAAAAGGAAGTGCGTCTCCTTACAAATATTGTTTGAATTAACCAAACAAGGAAGTGCTTCTCCTTACAAATGTTGCTCGAATTGCCTAAACAAGGAAGTGTGTCTCCTTACAAATATTTCTTGAATTAACCAAACAAGGAAATGCTTCTCCTTATCAACATCGCTTGAATTACTAAAACAAGGAAGTGTGTCTCCTTTGGAAGTGCGTCTCTTTATGATAGCGCTTGAATTAAGGAAGTGCATCTCCTTACAAATGTTGCTCGAATTGCCTAAAGCAGGAAGTACGTCTTCTTACAGATGTTTCTTGAATTGTCCAAACAAGGAAGTGCGTCTCCTTACAAATGTTGCTTGAATTACCTAAATAAGAAAGTGTGTCTCCTTATCAAATGCCGCTTGAATTACCTAAACAAGGAAGTGTGTCTCCTTTGGAAGTGTGTCTCCTTATGATAGCGCTTGAATTACCAAACATAGGAAGTGTGTCTCCTTTGGAAGTGAGTCTCCTTCTGATAGCGCTTCAATTAAGGAAGTGCATCTCCTTACAAATGTTGCTCGAATTTCCCAAACCAGGAAGTGTGTCTCCTTACAAATGTTGCTTAAATTTTCCAAATAAGGAAATGCGTTTTCTTACAAATGTTGCTTGAGTTACCTAAACAAAGAAGTGCTTCTCCTTACAAATACCACTTAAATTACCAAACAAAGAAGTGCATTTTCTCACAAATATTGCTGGAATTACCCAAACAAGGAAGTGCATTTCCATGGCTTTGAATATCAAATATGTGCAGCAATATTGCCTGTTGCATTTGAAAAAGTGAGAATGTTACGGCCTTTGATGTTTAGGCTTTGAAATCCTTGATTCGAATGAAGCATTTGTTCCTGTTTCATACAAAGAAAACTTGTTAGTTTAAAAACATGGTGGCTGGTTTGTGGCTTTGGCTTTCGTGGAAATCGCTCTTTCCCCTGTCACATTAATCTTGCTTTCAACCCTTAGCATATGTCATTGACTTGCTGTATTATTGATCCGAACTCAGATTATTAAGAGTGACTCTGAAACAAACACAGTATTTCTGCTTTGCCATGCTTCTTAGATAAACCCTTTGAACCTTGGTATTTCTGTGAGTTCCCAGACTTGTCGGTTGAAATTATTTCAGCTCACAATTATGTCTCTTTCATATGTTGGTCTTTTATCTTGCTTTGTGTAATTGAAGAAGTTGGTAGTTAGTTTTGAAATCTTTTCTCACTTGTTTTGATATGGACTTGAATCAAAGACAAGATAAAAATGGCAATGACTTTTATTTGGACCACTGACTCAAGAAAACAAAATAAAAATAAAGAGAAGAAAGAAAAGACAATGAATGTCCCCGTTTGAAACAAAGAAATGAAAAATTTATCTGAAATGACAATCAACTCTAATGATTATGCCATGCATATCAGATTAAATTGCATGATATTTCCATCCAAAACCTTCTATCAATTGTTGTTGAGTTAATGACCTCGAAATTGAGTTGCTTCCTTAGGCCAATTGTATTTAAGACCTCATTCGGCTAGTGGCGCCTTGAAAGGTTTTTGCCAACAAGCCTCCCTCATTTTCTTTTCCCAGCTCACCATTGCCCTATGGTATCTGTGAAAGTTTTTCACTAATGAGACTCTCTTATTTTCATTTGTCTCAACTCACCGTTGTTTTACAGTGCCCGTGAGGGTTTTCATCGATAAGACTCTCTCATTGTTATCTCTCTCAGTTCACCATCGTCTCACGATGCCCATGAGGATTTTCATCGATAAGACTCATTTTTATCTCTCTCCTGATTCCTTACACCAAGGAATACAAGTAGTTACCAAAATGCGTCATAACATCTATTGCATGCTTAGTCTTAACATTCTCAAAGATTGATTTGAAGGTCTTTCTTTGGTTGTAACTTGGCTTTTTGGATAGGGTTAGAAAAAAAGGATGGCATGGGGCCCAAACTACACTTGATGTGGATGACTCTAAATTGTTTATTGGGTGGGACTTACAACTTTTGGAATCGACTCAAACAATGAGGATTACCTCATGTCCCATTTTTTTTGACTGGGCAATTCTAAATTATTTATTTGGTTGGACCGAACCCTTAGTAGGGCAGCCTACTTATCTCATCCCTGAGAGATGAGAATCAGGTCATGCGTAGTTCTGGCAGTTTGTTCTTTTGCTTGATTCTGATTTTTTTTTCTGACTCTATTTTACCTGACACTTTTTCTTTTCCTTCTTTTTGACACATTTTTTTTTGAAACTTTTGACTCTATTCTTTTGCTCGACACTTATCTTTTGAGATTTGTTGACTGTATCTTGATTCGAAAAGAGGGGTATGAAAGAAAATAAAACTAAGGCTCAAATGGGGTACATAAAGGATGACATAATATATGGATAATAGAATGAAATGCCTTCATTATATCAATCCTTGAAGATGCTAGTACATAGCATGCAATGTGAAAGTACACAGTCAATATCACTTATGACATATTTTACAACACTAACTTGCCCTGACCATATGTGTCACCTCTTCTTTTAGACTTGTCGAACATACAACTCCACCTTTGTTGTACATCCCTTACATTGAATGACTCATGCTTTTGTGGAGTTGATTTTTGTTCTGCTCCTCGGGAGCACACATCCGCTATTTGACCTAATTGAGCTTTGTTTTTCAATTGATGACCAAGTTATTCTTGTAATTCTCAAAATAATTGCTTTAATTTTGAAAGAAGGCTTCAACATAGTCACCAAATGTGTCAACACTCTATCAATTTTTCTTAGATGCTTTTTCTTACCTTAACCCTCTAATTTAATGTTTCATGGTTAAATTGGACATTAAGATCTAGCTGAAAATTTCGCAAGTATGTCATATCACTAGAGTCAATATAAAATGTACTGTATAAAGAAAAAAAACGAATAACATATAAGGGTTTGAACATAAACGACAAAAGAACAAAACAAGATAGATCCCGAACTACAACCTTGAAATAATTCAAAAAATAGAAAAAAAAAAACAAACTACCAGACCTCTTCCTAGTAGGGAGAGGGTGACTTCTCAATTGCTCAGCCTGACAACTTAGCCACTGGTTTGCATATCAGCATGACTAGATCTTTTCTCACTGTCAATGTTCTATACCGTGATTGATTTATCTTGAATCATCTTTTCAATTTATCTTTTCAAAGCACGACAATCTTCAATACTGTAACCCTGAACATCAGAATGATATGCACATCGTACATTAGGATCAAAACTTCCTTGAATGTAGGTCAGGAGTATACCCAAGGAGAGGAGTGATCAGGTCCTACTGTACTAATCTCTGGAATAAACTTGGATACGGCTCTCCAATCGGTGTGAAGTTATCCATCGAATTCTCTCATTTCATTATTTGTCTTAAATTGAAAACCAGACCTAGAAGGGCTTCGGTATTATGTGGAGCTAGAGGATAACTCACAGAGTTGGCGCGCTCCAGTGTGGGTAAAATGGGGGTTGAACATATGGTTGCGCATTATACACTTGATATAGAGATGGGGGAATGAAATATAATGGATTTTGGGAAAGATTCTATGGAACTTGGCCATAAACTTGGGTTTGAGCCTATGGGTAATGATGGTATGGTCCTCTTACCCGTGCCTGTTGTCCAACTATAATGGAAGATGAATCTTCCTCATTCTTATTTCCTCCAACACTTCCCGAACCTTTTTGAATTGCTTGAGTAGTGTCTTTCAATGTTGCAAAACTCACAATGCGACCGGTCTTAACTCCATCCTCTATCATCTCCCTCATTTCGAGGACCTCAATAAATAGCTTGCCTAATGTAGGTAATAAATGTTGATAATATGTTTCATCCCGCACTTGAATAAATGCCTCCACTATCTTACTTTCTTTCATTAGCAGTTTCACCCGAGTAGCTTGTTCACGCCATCTAATTGCATACTCTCTAAGAGTTTCAGTACTCTTTTTCTTCATATTAGTCAGGGATTTTTCATCAGGAATCAACTCCATATTGTATTGAAATTGTTGCACGAATTCATTAGTAAGGTTATCCCAGTTGTTCCACTTGTCGATGTCTTGGTCAACAAACCATTCTGAAGCTAGACCTGAAAGACTCACTGAAATATGCCATGAGTAATTCTTCCTTCCCTCCAGCGCCCCTTAGCTGGTTGTAATGGCATCTCAAATGTGCTATAGGATCGTCATGTCCATCATACTTCTCAAACTTTGGCATTTTAAAACAAAGAGGAAGATGTACACCAGGAAACATGCACAGATCTTTATATGAGACACTTTTGTACCCCCCAAGTCCTTGTAAGTTTTTCATAGTTAGATCCAAACTTCTTAATTTTCTGGCTATTTCCTCTTGTTCTTCTGTCATAACAGGCTTCTCAGTGTTAGGAGGAAATTCAGGCAGTTAAGGGAAATCGTAAGTACCAGTCGACTTAAATGTGGGCTCAAGAGCATAATGCTAATCACTAAAAATATCCAATGCAGGCTCTCTTGTAGAGTAGGGAGGCACAACTTGTGGATAAACATCAAAAGTAGGAGCTTCAGGTGGGGGTGGCACCCCAAAATCATGAACAGCAGCTGGAGCCGAGTATGTGGTAGTGTTGGATTGGGGAGTGAGGAAATGAACATTGGAAGTGGTTTGATATTATTGCCCCGGATTCAATCTCGATGCATGTTGTGGCATATCAAAAAAAATGGGAAATTGTGCATGTGACACGGGAGGCAAGCTAGAAAGATATTCCAAATTATCAGTGGGAACTAGAGGAGGAGGCAACCCATTAGCCTAAGCTTGATGCATTTCTATTATTTGTTGCCTTAATTTCCAAATCTCTTCATTATCTCCTACATTCTCATTCCTCGAAAACCCTATCTGATTAGTGATAACTAACTCGGTATCCTTGTTGGCCATAACTTCCTCTGTGACTGGGAGCAATATGGAGGACCAGCCAAAATGACACAAACCAACCACCTTAAACTAACTGGACAAGAGATAGCAAATGGTTAGAGTTCAACAGTTTTTCGAAACCTGCTTTTTTTACTTGAAAAGATCACCAAACCCAAGAAGGGTGCCTACGTATCTCACTCCTGAAAGAGGAGAATTAAGTGTGCGTAGTTCGTGAAGTCTTGCCAAAATGGCCAAATTAAACTCTTTTCTTATCTTTTTCTTGAAACTTTAAGAAGAAAAGAAAATAACAATTTGTCGAAAATCTTTTGGTATTTTTTAGGTTTAAACACCCCTATACAAAATGAAATCTATGATTACCAAAGAAAAATACTTTTGGATTTTCAATTTTGGTTTTCATATGAAAATGAAACTTGACCCTATTAAAGAAAACTAATCTTTTTGTAGTTTTCTTTTATTCATGTATATGACACCTACTCTAAATGAAGAGTGAAGAAAAATATTTTTGAATTTTTAAAATAAGATCTCCGAACCCACAATAGGTTGCCTACGTATCTTACTCCTGATAGAGGAGAATCAGGGGTGCGTAGTTCGTCCAAATTGGACAATTAAGGATTAAAACAAACTAAAACTTGGCTTGAGAGACGCGATTACAGACGGACGATGAAAATAAAATCTTTTTGGGGTTTTCAATTAGATACATCATACAAAACTGACACCAACAACTATGAAAGAAAAATCTTTTTAAAAATTTCGTTATATAAAATGTACAAAACTTCTACTTTTTTTTTAATTCTTCTTTTATAAAAACTCCTATGAATGAAAAATCTATTTTAGAATTTTTGAATTGTGAATGGATGGTAAAGGAAACTCTTTTTGATGTTTTTGAGAAATTGAGTGCGAAAGGTAAAAAAAATCTTTTTGAATTTTGAGATTGTGAAAGAAAAATCAAAAGCCAAAAAGAACTCTACAAACCTATGAAACTCATTTTTTTCTTTTCGACTCACTTTTTTTCTAGTTTTTTTTCAACATTTCTTGCCTACGCACTTTACTTCTAACACATGTTTTCCCCAAATCAGTCCATCAAATTACCACGTTATCCTCAAAGATGCAACGCTTAGTACGTAGGGATGCTTTAGAGGTGAGTCTCCTACAAAGGGCCACGTGGGTCCTGCTAGGTCTCAATATGATGCAAATAAACATGACCTAAAGGCTGACCTACGCTGGGGTTCACTAACAAGGCTGTTCGGGGGAGCGTATGATCGATAGTGGCTGCTTTAGCTTTCCACCCACTCCATACCAGCCAATGGCTCCCTCCCTAAGATAAGGGTGACTCAACAATAGGTCGTGTACAAAGCGTGAACTACGAACTTGTTGCAGAAAGAAGGCCTGGGGGTAGCAAATGATGCCAGATATAAAGCGGTAACAAATAAGATAAAAATTGTAAACAAAGAGCACGTAGAAACTCAACAATGATAAAATGAGAACACAAAACAACACAAACAAAATGTCTATACACCTATAGTGCTAAACTAAACCGATACAACTCCAAAAAATAAGCTCGAATTCTGAAAATCTCCCCAGCAAAGTCGCCAGAGCTGGCACACCCCTTTTTTTCAACTCCAAAAAGATAATTCAAAGTTTGAAAGGGTTTTTATTATTTAAGTGACAAAAGATTAAAAGTTTATTTCAAAAAAGGATTATTTTTACATTCAAAATCAGAGTCGCCACTTGGCATAATCCGGTGTGCCAAGTCACCATTGGAAAATCCTTTTCAAAATCATTTGACTCTTGAAACTGGTTTGCGAACAGAGATTCCGGCTAAGGAATTTTGTTGATCTAGGAGAAGGTGTTAGGCACCTCTCGATCCCGTGGTTCGACCACGGTCGCTTTGTAGAGTGTATCGGATAACTTTGACATTATAAGTGGATAAACCACACAAAAGCACATAACAATCAATCAAACACACGAAAAAAAATAAATCCAAAATGCAGTGTTCAGTCTGATTTATACAGTTCCAAAATAAAAATGCAGAAATATAAATCTTATTCTATTCTAAACTAAACTCCACCTGACGTTCCGAGCCTTGACCGTGCGCCATCTTCCGGTACAACATTCTCGAGGCATTCCCCGGATAAGGCAATACAGATACCTCGGGGCATTCCTCGGCCAAATAAATATATTTTAATTCAGATGCGATAAACTGGAAAACATTCAACCAATTTCAACACTCACGCATTCAACAACACATCATTCCTAAATTTTGCCTACCCTTATTACTTGCCTATCCTTTTCAACGTAACATAATTCCATCATATTCTGACAATATTCGTGCATATTTCAAATAAAACAAATCAACAACAAACTCAAAATTAATCTACGTTCAAACTTTATTCAATTTCTTAACCTCACCCCCAAATGGATTCCTTTTATCAATCAATGATTAACATATTCCTTGGTTCAAATCACCTTTGACAGTCCCAAAACCAACAGCCATACATCCACCCAACGACAAATCAAACATACTAAGCACATGAATCCTTCATACCCACAACAACAGTTAATGCTACTAAAAATATTCAAAATCACGTCAAAAATCAAGACAAAGCCACATTCGAGATAATAAAAAAAAGTTGAGTTAAGAGATGGACCTTTGAAGAACGATTTCGTTGATAATAAAGTTTGAGATAACCTGGACTTGAAACACCAAATAGAATACCTCGACGGTGATGAACCAAACTCGGTATCGGGAAATTTGAAACCCTAAGATGGAGAACGACGAGTCAATCGGGAAAGAAGCTAAATCCTTAAAATTAGTAAGGAAACTAATGAACCCCAGACAGAAATCACGCCAAAACAAATGAACCTGAATGTGATTTTTGTAAGAAAACAATTCCACAAGCCGATTCAACTAGAAATTGGTTGTTAGTTCTTATTTTTAGACAGCAAAGACCGAAATTTGAGTTAGCGATGTTTGAATCAGTCGAACAGCAATGGATTTTGGCGAGTTTCAATGGAAAACTAGGGAACAAAGCGACTATCGTCTTAGATTTGGATCGACCTGAGGTTGGGGTTGTTATTTTGCGTTGCTAGAGCTCCGAAGAACTCAAGCAACAACGATAACCACAAAAAATAGACCGGATTCCAGCCGCACTTAGGCAAAATTGCCAGAACAGTACTCCATTTTCCGGTTCTCTCCTCCCTTCTCAGATCATCTCTCTCGAATCTCCTCCCTAATCTCTACCCGTTCTTCATCTCCATAGCTTCTTCTTCTTTTTCTCCTCTCTCTTTTTCGTCTATGTGTAAGTATGTGTGATTGTGAGAGTGATGGTGAGTTTCTGTGTGTGCTCCTCCCTTTTATTATATTCCCTTTTTGTTGAAATGAAACGTGGGGTAGGGGTAAGTTAAGCAAGTAGAGGGTGGGGTGGTGAGGGTATGGGTAGGGCTGAGGTGTCATTTTTAATTGGAGGAATTGTTAGGATAGAATAATATTAGTTAGGGATTGTTATTTTTGTATTTTGTGGGGACATAATAACATAGATGAGGGTGCACGGTAGGATAAGGTAAAAATGGGTAAAATGATGCTGGGGAGGGACGAAATTAGGTGTCGACATTTAGTTGGTTGCATGTTTGTTATAACCTATCTGGAATAGTTGTCATAATCTTAAAATAAATTCATTTGGGACCAATTTCATTCTTTGACTTCAGATAAGTACATAGTTTTCCTAATTAATTATGCTTATGTATGGTTAACCAATATAAATTTCATTACTATAGGAGCTAATTATTACTCCATTTTCCATAAGTTTCATTATTAAATAATGTATCATTAAAATATGACACGGATATATTATGCAATCATGATACATAGTTAGTTTTGAATACATTGTAGCAATTATAATCCTCCAGATACATGCGGATATACATGATTAAGGTGACTAAAATCATTCACGCAAGTTGGTGCAATCATTTTTGATCGTGCTACATTTTAATAATCAATATTCAAGAGAAATGTGTAATACCCTATTGGGCATACAAGTCATTAGATCCAAAAGAAAACTAAACCCAAATACAAAGAAATAATACAAGACCATAGTAAAAATAAATGAAGAAAAAGAGATGTTGATGCCCATAATCCTTAAATAAGACAAAGTGGCACAACTAATCAATTTCTGGTATTATGAAGTTTTTGCACGGATTGCACCTATTTTGAGTACTTTTATTTTTTATTTTACTGCTTATTTAATGAAAATTTATGGACAAAATTATATATCTTTACCAATCTAGACAATTTTTCTCGGCATAAGTTTAGCGAATTTTTGCTTCACTTGCCATAATTAGTTTAGTTTTCTAGTAATCAAGTTATGCGGCACATGTGTGGCTCGTTGTGCTTTTTCTGGTCGGAAATATATTATGTAAAAATAACATAAATTCTAACCTTATTAGAATTATTTACACTCTCTTCCACTTTCTTAATTACTTTATTCTCTCTCCCGACTCATATACATAACAAGGTCGACGTATACATAGAAACATTTGTATATGACAAGGCCGACATATACATAACACGGCCGATTCATATACATAACAAGTATGACAAGGCCAGCATATACATAACAAAGCCGATTCATAAACATAATAGGGCCAACATATACGCAGAAAGCTATGTATACGTATTTTTAGAGGAAAATGGGATTTTTGTAAAATGTTTGGAGAGATGAGATTTTTTGTAATAAGTGGAACTTAAGTTGTGGATTTGTGTAATCTTTAGATATATTATTTGGCCTCCTGGCATATGACATACTAATATTTAAGGCATTTTATAGAGTTTTACGGCATAACTTAGAGGGATATGTCCTCTAGGCATGCAATATAACTTGGTGAGGTATTACAACACGAACATATAAACTTATATTGTAAAAAAAATATAGACAAACATAATTTCTACTTCACTTCAGACATTAAATTTTTATGACAAAATGATGCTCGCTAAATTACCCTTTTCATCGCCGCTAGCCTTCCTTCTCAATGAAAGTAGAGTTGAAAGAAAAAAAATTAAAAAAAAAAGATAATTTATTATTTTTTTCATTTTTATTTATTTAGTAGACTAAAGAAAATTTTTTTTTTATTTGTTTACTTTGAAAAATCAAAGAATATACATTATTTGTGGACTTAAATAATCTCAAAATTGAACACTCCTCCCACCATGTGTATGAAATAACTTATTCCATCAATATGATGTAAGTGATGGGATATATAATCGCGAGAGTAACTAGTACCTCACACCAAACATGGGATGAGGATTTGCCGTGAAACTATAACTATAAGAAGTGATTGCTCGCAACCAAATAGAGAATACGAATTTATTACATATTTTTCAACAATTTGAGTTGTGAACATTTAAAATAGTACTACTACTACAATTGAACTTTTGTAGTTTGTTCTTGTTACGTTACTCTCAAACACAAACGCAACATTGATTTTTTTCAAAATAAATAACCGCATTCAATAGAAAAATAGCATATTAATGCCTAATCAAATGTACAAAAACCTTAATTCAGATCTTTGGAATTTTTGTTCAATAACATGATTGAGTTTTTCAGTCATCTCTGTAGTAAAATAATTCTTTCAATCTCCAACTTCTCCTTTACAAAAGAACTCTTTATTTTCCAGTCCAGTTAGCAATTTTCCATTTGTATTCACCTATAAATTGCACAAATTCTCAAAACTACACATTCTTAATATTTCATCCACCACTCCACAATTTTCTTCTGTTGGGTTCAATTGGTGTAAATGAAAAATGAAGGGACACAACCTTTTATGAAAAGACATATTATTTTGGAAAAGGAGTTATTGTTCACATAGTTGTGTCTGTTCAAAAAAACACACAATGTTTGGAATAAACAGACATGACTCTTCCGAAGGATACACCTTTTCGGATTAACCATTGCCACCTTTAGGAAGGGACACTTGATGGGTATATAAACCTGCATTAATCCACAAGTTTTGGTATGAAAAATTTTCTGAAATACAAACTCTTCTTGTATTCAAAACATTCTTTGTGATCAATCAAATAGTTGAGTGAGTTCGACGAATCCAATTATTTGAGGTACCACTATAGTTGGATTGAAAGACATTTTATCCTGTGAGGAAGATTCCAAAACCTCGGGTACAGTGAGGAAAATTTTTCCTTAAGGACACTCCGTGAAGTCGGGGGACTTAGCTTTACATTTCTATTTCATCTTAATTTCTAAAAAAAATAAAGCACACTTCTTAGAAAGATCATTTTGATCTTGTGTTGAGGGTGTTTTTGTACTTCATAGTGTTCTAATTTTAAACTTGAATTAGCATTGAAGTTATTGTGTCAAATTATAGATTCTTGTACCCGAAAACATTGAAAAACAACAATCTTAATGAATAAAAAAAAAAAAATTTCTTGTTTGGTGAAATTTTCTTTTCACTATAGTTTTTTTTCTCGAATCTGTATAGCTTGGTTTCTGGAGATTAATTATCTTTCTACTCCGATTGAACTTAATTAGTGATTTGAAGAAATAAAATCTTCATCACAAGTTAAAGATCACTCGGTTGATGATTGGAAGTCATAAAGACTTCATCATTAAACTAGAAACAAGAAGTGTTTAAAGTTGCTGCAATTTTTTAATAAGTATTTCGATATACTTAAAGTACTGTCTTGTGGTGATAGTAAAATGACGATTGATAGTCAAATGCATGATGCTGGAACGACTATGACGGTAACTAGTATTGCCACAATGAGTCATACTAATGCTCCGCAAGCTATGGCACTGGCGTAGAAACCCAAAAATTTCACGGGTATTGACTTCAAGAGATGGTAGCTGAAAATGTTCTTCTACCTCACAACTCTGTGTCTTCAAAGGTTCATGGTTGAGGAAGCTCCGGAGGCGTCCGAGAGAACCTCTGCAAAAGAATGCTTCATGATTGAGGAGGCTTGGAAACACTCAAATTTCCTTTATAGGAATTATATCTTGAGTGGTCTCCAAGATGACCTTTACAATGTGTATAGTGGAACCAAGACTACAAAAGAGTTATGGGGAGCGCTAGAACCGAAGTACAAGACGGAGGATGCTGGAACCAAAAAGTTCTTTATTGCAAGATTCCTAGAGTACAAAATGATAGACAACAAGTCTGTTGTTTCTTAAGTGCAGGAACTGCAAGTGATCATCCATGATCTCCTAGCAGAAGGTATAATTTTGACAAATACCGTTGTTGAACAATTTAAAAATGTTCTTAGTATTCACATGAACATTATTGTAGGTTTGATTGTGAATAAAACATTTCAACTAGTGGAAATAATAGAGAAACTACCACCTATGTGGAAAGACTTCAAAAACTATTTGAAACACAAACGTAAGAAGATGTTAGTCGAAGATCTGATTGTACGACTATGTATTGAAGAAGATAAAAAGGCTGCAGAAAGAAGGTCAAGAGGCAATTCTACAATAAGTGGGGAAAACATTGTAGCAGATGACCAAAACAACTCTAAAAAGCAAAAGAAAGATAGAAATGAAAGGAATCAACCTAAGAAGAAATTCAAGGAAAAGTGCTTCAAATGTGAAAAGATTGGCCACAAGTCTACAGATTGTCGTGCCCTGAAGAAAGGGAAGAAGAAGGACCAAGCAAATCTAGCTGAGTCTAAGAAAGAAATGGGTAATCTGTGTGCTATGCTTTCCGAATGCAACTTGTTGGAAAATCCTCACGAATGGTGGATGGATTCTGGTGCCACCCACCATGTTTGTACTAACAAGGAGTTATTTTCGACGTTCGCTTCGGCTCAAGTTGAAGAAAAAATCGACATGGCAAACTCCGCTACTGCAAAAGTGGAAGGAACAGGAATAGTGTGCTTGAAGATGACTTCCGGCAAAGTGTTGACACTTAACAATGTCTTGTATGTTCCTGAGTTACGAAAGAACTTGATTTCTGTTTCACTTCTAGACAAGAATGGATTCAAACGTGTATTTATTTCCAGAAAAAATTATACTTAGTAAAGGAGAAGTGTATAGGAAAAGGCTACCTCAATGAGGTCCTATTCAAAATGAATGTAATAAATATTAAAATCAATAAAAGTTCAAATTCTTCTTACTTGCTTAAGTCTCCTAATTTGTGGCATGAACGTTTAGGCTATGTTAATTACAAAACATTATGAAAATTGATTAACTTAAAAGTTTTTCCAAACTTTGAGTGTAATAAATCAAAATATCAAATGTGTGTGGAATCAAAGTATGCTAAGCATCCGTATAAGTCCGTTGAAAGGAATTCAAATCCCTTAGACTTAATCCACACAGACATTTTTGATATGAATTCAACATCATCTCGTGGTGGAAAAAAGTATTTTATAACTTTTATTGACGATTGCACTAGATATTATTATGTCTATTTTTTAACAGCAAGGATGAAGCAATAGATGCGTTTAGAAAATATAAAATAGAAGTTGAAAATCAGTTAGAGAAAAAAATCAAAACGATAAGAAATGATAGGGGCGAAGAATATGAATATGCCTATGCACAAATATGTGTAGAGAATGAAATTGTCCATCAAACTACGACCCCGTATTTACCTCAGTATAATGGTATTGCGAAAAGAAAAAACCAAACCTTCAAGGAAATGATGAATGTCTTACAAATAAGTTTAGGTTTACTGCAAAACTTGCGGGGGGAATCTATCCTTACAGCTAACTAAATACTCAATAGAGTGCCCTATAATAAGACACAATTAATTCCATATGACAATGGAAAGAAAGGAAACTCAAATTGAAATATTTCAAAGTGTGGGGGTGTCTAGCAAAGGTCCAAATTCCTATTCCTAAAAGTGTTAAGATAGGACCTAAGAAGGTGGACTGCGTGTTCATAGGATATGGTAAAAGTAGTAAAGCATGTCGGTTTTTGGTTCATAAATCCAAACATTTGGATATTAATGAAAATATGATAATTGAATTGCTGAATTCTTTAAAAACATTTATCCATATAATACTAGACATGAATAGTCTAGTAGGGGGTCTAAACGACCTCGAGATAAACCAAGTGAGAATGTACATAATGATGAGAATCCAAGACGTAGTACATGTCAAAGAATGTCAACTTCGTTTGGATCAAATTTTGTGGCATTTCTCTTAGAAAATGAGCCTCAAACATTTAAGGAAGCAATAGCTTCTTCGGACTCATCCTTTTGGAAAAAGGAAGTCGATAATGAGATTGATTCAATCTTTAGCAACCATATGTAGGAATTGGTCGGTTTTCCTCCAGGAAACAAACCTTTAGGATCTAAATAGATCTTCAAAAGGAAAATGAAAATGGATGGTACTATTGACAAATACAAGGAAAGAATTGTAGTAAAAGGCTTTAAACAAAAAGAAGGCCTTGATTACTTTGATACATACTCATCGGTAACAAGGATAACATTGATTCGAATGTTAATTGCCTTGGTGGCGATATGTGATCTTGAAATCCATCAAATGAATTTGAAAACTGCATTCCTAAATGGAGAATGGGAGAAAGAAATTTACATGGAACAACCTGAGAGTTTTGTGGTTCCAGAAAAAGATCATAAGGTGTGTAAACTTGTTAAGTCACTTTATGGACTAAAACAAACACCTAAGCAATGACATGCAAAGTTTGACCAAACCATATTGAAAAATGGATTTAAAATTAATGAATGTGATAAATGTGTTTATATTAAAGACACTCCAAATCACCAAGTCATTGTGTGTTTATATGTGGATGATATGTTGATCATCATTAGAGATATTTCAGACATAAATGCAATGAAATGCATGCTCGAGAGAAAGTTCAATATGAAAGACTTTGAATTTTCAGATATGATCTTAGGGATAAGAATCCATAGAATGCCACAAGGGTTGGCATTGTCAAGGTACTTGACAAATTCAAGTATATGAAATTTGGTATTGCCAAGACTCCATTGGATATGAGCTTAGCAATTTGAAAGAATGAAGGTGAAAGTAACTTATAATTGTAGTACGCAAGAGTATTAGGATGTTTAATAAATATAATGAACTGTACACGAGCAGACATAACATGCGTTATTAGTAAGTTGAGTCGGTACACGAGTAATCCTAATAAAACTCATTGGATGACAATGAAAAGAGTTTTGGGGTATCTTAAATATACTCAAGACTACACTTTGCATTAAAATAAATATGCTACGGTACTTGAAGGATATAGTAATGTAAATTGGATCACTGGATTGAACGAAATAAAATCCACGAGTGGATATGCATTTGCTATCAGTGGAAGAGCGGTGTCTTGAAAATCATCCAAACAAACTTGTATTGCTCACTCTATAATAGAATCTGAATTTATCGTATTAGATAAAGTCGGTGAAGAAGTAGAAAGGCTTCAGAATTTCTTGGAAGATATTCCTTATTGGCCCAAACCAGTGGCACCAGTATGTATACACTGTAATAGCCAAGCGGCAATAGGTAGGGAAAGGAGCATGATGTATAATGGTAAATCTCATCACATAAGACGGAGACATAATACCATTATAGAACTTGTCTCTAGTGGAATTATCACTGTTGACTATGTGAAGTCAAAGGATAATGTGTTGGATCCATTTACAAAAGGCCTATCTAGAGAAGGAGTTGAGAGAACATCCAAAGAAAAGGGTTTAAGAACTAGGACAAGTCAGTATGGTGGTAAATCGACCTAGCAGACTGGAGATTCCAAGAGTTACATCCAAGGAGATCAAACAAAGTTGTGTCTGACAGGTTCAACATTGTCAAAATACTAAACTATTCTCATGATGTAGACAATGTTTAGTAAACAAGGATAAAACTTAAGGTGAAAAGTCTTTTAATGATTATATAAATTTAGCAGATTTGACCAAATAGTTTAATCTATAGGATTGAACATTTAGAAATCACCTATGTGAGGGTAAAGTGGAAGCCGCTTCAAGGAAAATGTTAGTAAAGGTCTATTCTCTAAGCACTCATGAAACTGGGACGTGTTCATGGCTGAAAAGAAGAAAACCATGAGAACTATAAATGGTAAAAGGTTGGTTGTGTGACATGTGGTGTCTAGGTGTATATTAAAGCTCGACGGTTCAAAGATATCAAATCTACCGATTGACCGAGTGCATCCGATGCATGTTCACTATGGAAAGTTCAAAGGGAAACCCACTTATCCTATTGCAATCAGTCTTTGCTTGATGATCACATATTTGTCCGTAAGGTTTTACAAAGAATAGTCATTCCCCATTCATTTAGGGGATTTTTGGGTTCAATTGGTGTGAATGAAAAATGGAGGGACACAACCTTTTATGAAAAGATATATTATTTTGGAAAAGGAGTGACTGTTCAGATAGTTGTGTCTGTTTACAAAAAGACACAATGTTTCAAATGATCAGACATGACTCTTCCAAAGAATACACCTTTTCAGATGAACCATTGCCTCCTTTTGAAAGGAGCACTTGATGGCTATATAAACATGCATTTATCCACAGGTTTTGGTTTGAAAAATTTTCTGAAATACAAACTCTTCTTGTCTTCATAAAATTCCTTGTGATCAATCAAATCGTTGAGTGAGTTTGACGAATCCAATTATTTGAGGTACCACTATAGTTGGATTCAAAGTCATTTTATCCTATGAGGAAGATTCCAAAATCTCGGGTATAGTGAGGGGAATTATTCTTTAAGGAAACTCTGTGAAGTCGGGGGACTTGGTTTTACATTTCTGTTTCATCTTAATTTCTGAAAAAACAAAACACTTCATAGAAAGATCACTTTGATCTTGTGTTGAGGGTGTTGTTGTACTTCATAGTGTTCTTGTTTTAAACTTGAACTAGTGTTGAAGTTATTGTGTCAAATTACAGATTATTCTTGTACCCGAAAAAGTTGAAAAACAACATCTTCCTCTATGGAAAATGAACATTCCAACAAATCAGCCAAGCGTTTAAGTTGATGTTTGGGTTGTGATTTAATTTCTTCATACATCAAGAAAAGCACTTTCTTAGGCTTTTCTATGCTTTGTTTCCAATAATCTAATATGTGATTCCAATACGGACCATAAAGGCTCACCCCCTTACAAAAAAGATCAAATATTTTTTCTATAGAATTGGTATCTATATGATGAAGTCTTAACTTGTTTGTAAAATTCCATATAGAGATAAAAATGTCCCTCGGATTCCTACATATAAACAAGTTTGGTTCTTGAATCTTGGACAGATTTTGGCAAGGAAGAAAAAAGGCACATGAGTTGACAAGAGTCAAGGTGAAGTGAATGATGAAAAATCAGGGACTTTTCCATCCACTTAGAGTCTAAGTTCCAAGAATGTAACGAGATCGTGAGGGTTCTTGACAACTAAAGGATGAATTTGTTCAAAAATAGGGTGTTTCATTCGATTCAATAAAACAAATAAAAGTTACTTTAACCAAGTGGTTCCTGATTTAGGAGATGTAACAAGGATGATATGTAATGCCCCAAAATATCATCTCGAGACGCCACACGGTGCCCAAGGCTACACGTAGCCTCAAGCTAACCCTTTAAGACAAAAAACTACCCTTGGGTTCCAACATAACAACATACACGCTACGCTAAGGATATATATATAAGTACATATCATATCACCTCGCACATGGCACGGGATATTGTTAGACTGTACATATATGAAATGTCTATACACAAACCAACCCAACAATACACTAGTCTGACATAGCCTCTGTACAGCAAAATCAATGAGCCATTGGGACAAACCCCCAACTGACTCAACAGACCAAAGGGATCACAAAACAACAACACCAAAACTAGCAACTTGGTCCTCGAACCATAAGGACTCACCACTGAAGGAATGTAGATGCGGCACTCCGATATCACTATCGCGGCTGCGACTGAGTACCTTAACCTACATCATGGTAAGAATGTAGCCTATAGAGAAATATGTAGGTCAGCACAAGATACATACTGAGTATGTGGGGGCACATGCAAAATATAAATAATATCATAAATTTTGTAAGAACGTACATACGGACCATAATGACACACCTGGCTTGAGTCACATTGAATCATGTAACTCATAACATCTTAGATACGAAATGTAGGAGAAAAACCTCATAAATCATTATAGATCATCATAGGAAACTTGATTACCACATCAAAACTCGGAGTGACTAGGTATTTCAATAAACATGACTCTTATGGACAGGGGAGTTTCCTATAACCGACAATCCCACGTGAGCTACGTGGAATACCAATATTTGAAACCCCCGTTGGCGGGAGTGTCATACTATTTGCCGGGGAGTGCGACCTTAAAACTACAATAATCACAATCGGGCTCTCTGGCTAATAATATCATTATCAAACAACCCTACGATGGCACATAGGTTTGGGGAAATACCAAATTTCCCTCTCGGTGCTAAGTACTACTCCCCAACAAGCTCAGAACATGTTAGGAAATCCACCACAACATCACAAGGGTCTATCATAAAGACCAAATCAAATCTCTTTCCCATTTATCAAATCATATCAATTTGTGGATTCCTAACTCAACATATTTTAGCTCAAAATATTTTAATCTTCCTCAACATCAACAAGGTATCAATGCATTGAATCATAACCGACTCGACATTTGGACAAGGATATGAAGACTCAATACATAATATTTTCAATAATTTAACTCATCAAAATCATCCGAAAAATACCAAGACTCATTGCAACTTCAATATCAACATTTCTCAATTTGCCATCCAACTCTCATTTAAAGGTACTTGAGACATCAGCCCATAGTAGGGATATAGAATTTCCAATATCAATTATAAATTCATAATAAGGAAATAGTGGAATGATAGTATAAATCAAGGCTTACCAAATTAAATCATCATACTCTCATAATCAAATACTTTTTGGACATAATTCCATCTCAACATCATACACATATTGGATAACATAATCCCATAGCTCATGGACCATAATATAAGATATAAAACCATATTTTCAATTCATGGTAAAACATGTAAAATCTCATGTCAATGTAATTCAACAAAAATACCGGGCATAAGATCGAAAGGATAATCTTGTTCAAAGCTCCACATACCTAAAATGGAAGATGAATATGAACTTCCAACTCCGGAACTTTATTCACGAAAATAAAGGGTGCTTCTCGAAGCCCTTAACATGATCAACTCGAATCCCAAATCAATTTGAAATTTCTACGGTTCAATCAAGAGACATAGAATGATGAAATTTGGAGTAGTAGGGTTGGGGTTTGAGCCTTAGGAAATTTTGGAGAAAAATGACCTACTGAATGCTCTTAATGGACTTAAATCTATGGTTTACCCAGATGGATTGGAGTGGGAATGACCAAAATACCCTTAAAAATCAAATAATGTCAAATCTGTCCTTTGGTGGACTGTTTTGATATGCTGAAGTAGATCGACCATAACTTTTTGTTCCGATGGCCAAATTGGATGAAACCAATTTCATTAGAAAGAAGACTTTCAGAGATTTCTGTTGATATATAGTAGCTCACCCGGATCATTATGTACAAGGAGTTATGATCGTTTGAAGTTGACCCTAAAATTCGCCTGACCTTAGTATTTTTTTTCCTGCACATTTACTGTTCACCACTATTCACGATTAGATCGGAATGATCAGAACTCATCGCTCGAGTGTCCGTTTTGGATGATCCACATATCGTTGGAAAGCTTATTCGATGCTCTACGCGATGACGGGTCGCATATCCCGAAATTCTACACAGAAAAATTATTAATCACGATAAAGAATAGAATTCAACACATTTTAGTCCGAGATCTTAACGGAAAATTTTTCCGGGGCATCACATGATATCACTATATTGAGCTTGAAATTGTTGTTGACATACAATCACACCTTGAATTGTTCTTGTGAATGCACAAAAACCTTGGTACTTGTACATATATGATCCCATCCATCCTTTTCTTTTGGTAGGACTGAGAAAAATTTCCTATACTCTTCATTTACGCCTTCTAGGTCTTGTAAATATTTGGGAAAAGATGTTTGAGAAGTTGGCATAATACAGTTTTGAAGATTGTAGTATTTTCTTCTAGTTGATATGATGAAGGTTTACTCTTAAGGGCATGTATATAGATGGGACTTACATTACATAAAGAAGGTTGTTGTTGTGGGGTGCATGTATGTTTATCACGTCTACTTCACTAGTTTTGTTAGAAAATATTTTTTTCTTCCAACTAAAAAAATTGAAAGTAAAACAGGAAAAAAGAGTCCAACATATATTTTAGTACTGTTTCTGATGAAAACATCACGTAATGTCTAGCAGATGACACAAACATTGATCTTGTATACCAACTTCTTACGTATTGAGCTTAACTATACCTTGGTGAATAGATCTGTTAAATTAGCACTTAGACGGAATTGTTGAATATCTATTTCACCTTTCTTTTTAAGGTCATGAATAAAAAATACTTACTAAACAAGTATCTGAATCAAACCGAGACTCTTCCAAACTATCTAAGTCCTAAATCACCAACTGCATCTTGTAGAAACTTTCAAACATCCATTACTAGTTAATTTACCTTAAATTTTCATATTTTAAACCTACGAAAAGTGTCATTTAGGCGATCAAAATGATTCTTATACTCAAAACAACCGAACAGATCGTTAAATGAGAGCCCCTTTTTGAGTCTTGGCGGAAAAGTACAAGTGCACTTGAAAATGTGCTTATAAGCTTAGTCTAACAGTCCCTAGAAGACTTAGTTTTACAATTCATTTACTAACATATTTAGATGATTTATAATTAACAGCAGTGATATGATCCTTCTATTTTTATTGTTTTTTTAAATTGTACAAATAAAAATGAACGAAGAAAATACTCAAAATAAAAAAAATGCATGCAAGTCAGCAAAATAAACAAAATCACCACACGTCTTTCCTCACTCTTTTACACTTTGGAGATGCTAATAGTCTTTTCTACTTGATCACCTCAAAATTTTCTATTATTTAAGAATCATAAGAGCTTCAATTCGATCCATCGAATTCTAGAGAAAAATCTAAATAAAATTTAAGTGGATTAACAATAGAAGGGCAGTAGGAAAACTAATAATTTCGATTTTATGATACACTAATGTAGATTATTATATGAATAGCTCAATTTAACACATAGGTTAGTTATTATTGTCTTTTTATCTCTAGTCATTATTGTCTTTTTATTTCCTATCTTTAGCACATTATTACACGTTAATAAAATTAAATAAAAGGAGAAGAGAAGATCACCACAACATATCTTTATTGCCTTCACAAATTCTTAATTTGTAGGTTATTACATGAGTATGACTCTTCATTTCTTTCATTTATTCTTTATAATTACTTATAGTTATTATAAATCAAATACTTAACAAATTAATGATAAATTTAAGCTAACACTCATTCGTGCTTCTTCTTCTTGTTTCTTCCTATGTTTCTGCTTCTTCTTATTTCTTCTTCTTGTTTCTTCTTCTACTTCTATTTCCTTCTTCGGCTTCTTCCTGCTTTTGCTTCTTGTGCACCTCTTCTTTTTGCATTCTCGAATGTCGATAATATATATATATATAAGTTTGCTATCATCCATAATATAAGTATATAAGTATAATAAATGAAAATGTGATCAAACACATAAAAGATGCAAAGAAAGATTCTGAAAAACAAATTTTTCTTACCTTTATTTTGTCTTTTTCTTTCACACATTGATTAATTCACAAGTTATATGGTGATGGAGAAGAGAAACAATAATCTTGAATGAGAATTTTGATGAAATAAACTATGAATTTACATAGGCAAAATGGAGGAATGCCGTAAGGTGTCATAAACTTATAAATGAAATTTTGGGGGTTATGAAGATTAAAATGTTGGATTTATTGTTATTATTAAGAGTATAATTAAAGAGGTATGATTTATAAATAATTACTTTTATTAAAGACATTAAATACAAAAAGATGAAAATATTCAAATATTAGGAAAACATAGCCAAAAAAGACCACAAAAAAAGATAAATAGAATTGGAGGTCTCTAAGACATGACACATAGGATGGGCTAAGAGTCTCCTTTATATATATACTAGTTAATTTATCCGCGCGAATTTTCTAGTGCTAAAAATTTCTTAAGGGATCATTTTAGTTTTCATTCATTTTAAATTCCAACCAATTATATACACTCTTAAGTATATATATGTATTTTTATGTGAATTTTCATCACTTAAGTATTTTCAGTCTTCTAAAAATTTAATTTATATATAATATATTCTAAGTGAAACAATAATTTCATTTTTCTTAAAAGAAAGTAGAGGAAAAAAAGATTTCATAAAATTGAATTTATTTTCATGCCTAGTTTTAATAAGTTTTAAACTTGTTTATTATTTATATATATAACACAAATCTAATTATATGAATCTCATTTTTTAAATCTTGTTTTATCCTTTTCATTTCTCTTTCAACTATAAAATGTGAAAAATCAAAAACTACAATTTAATGAATCAGTAAACAACTTTCTTATGAATTAAAATGTCATTTGAAAATAATAAACTAATGTTACATTCTCAGATTTTGTCAAAAGATTTACTAAAGTCGATGTACGTAATTGCGGAAGGATACATAGATACTTTCTTAAGTAGCACACGTATGCGTTTGCCTCCTTTCATTGCTTTTACTCTAGAAAATAAACAC
>NC_061121.1:11223844-11306780 GCF_002878395.1 Capsicum annuum
GTATGCGTTTGCCTCCTTTCATTGCTTTTACTCTAGAAAATAAACACTATCTAGACATGAACATAAAAAATAGACCTCACCAATGAAAAAACCCAGAAAAATGATTAACTAAATTAATATAAACATTTGAAAATGTTACATTGTGAATTGAAGAGGAAAAAAGAACTATTACACATATAAATAATTTCTCTCAAAAGAATTTTAAATAGTAATAGTTAGATTCTTGTCATCTCAATATTCTACTTCATTTGTATGTCAATTGAACCTTAAAAGAGTACAAAAGAGAGAGAGAGAGAGAGAAACTAAGTGCTGCATGAAATGAAAAAGAAGGACAATTTAATTGGTAACTAAAAGTGCTAAGAGTAGTTGAAGATGAAATTTAATAAATCAAAAATATCAAAAATAGTGCACTTTGAACTATATCTTGATCGGTGAGATCTTTTTTTTTTTGTTGCTATATGGTATGTCTCATACCCATAGTGAGATGAGGACAAGAAAAACTGTCATGACAATAATTTTCTTTTCATCTACATTAAAATTTTAATGAGATTAAGAGAAAGAGAAATACAAGATTGCAAAAAATTAATTAATGAACCTATAACATAAAAGAAAGTTGCTCTAATAAAGTAATACATAACTCGTTGTTCTTCCTCTAATTGTTTCATCGTCTTTTAATAGGTGTTGTATGCCGATGCTTCACCGACAATTATTTGAGTTTTAAACAATTATAATGTATAGATCTTTGGTTATGACCAAACGGAAACAAACAAAACATTCACCATGGAGGGTATAAAAGAGAATAGAGGGTAAAACATTCAAATTTGATTGTTGTTGACAAAGCTCTAATCAAATTAATTCAATAACTAATACATCAACCAGGAAAATTGTAACGACCTAAAAATTTGATGAAATATGTAAAATTTGTGATTTTGTGTGATTTGACTGTTTTACCCCTCTCCGTAGTTGCATTATAATATTTTTGGGGTGTGAGAGTGATTGACATGATTTTCAATGCATTTTTGTATCATTTATGCAATATTGTGGTTTTTGATGGCTTTGAGAGCCTTATTTTGGACTTATATGGATATCTTTTCATCCGTGCGATGGATGACGAAACAGACTGCGCCAGCAGCTCCGCAATAATAATTTTAGTCTAGGTAGACCTAGATATAATTACCAACAAATTAAATTTTTTTGTGGCTAAAAGTGATGTTATTTATTTTATTTTATTTTTAAAAAAGAAAGGGAGTTTCCAAGATTGTTTGTTTTGAAATGATCTCTAATTACTTCACTAATTTAACTCGTGAAATAGTTGGCATGCATGACAGTTTTGTGGTTATAATTAATCTTTGAAATAGTTGAAATAGTCAAACAATGTTCTGCACTGGCTAGGATATCTGAAAGCTTGTATGGTTCACTATCATTAAGGAATCAGGTCCTTGACATAGAGAATTAGACAGTAAAACTAATCAACAAGAATAAAACAATGTAAATCAAAGAACACGCGATATTACGTAGAAACCTTCTTGATTAAGGGAGAAAAAAATCATGACCTATCTCATAGAATTTATCAATCAACCCATTAAACTCAAGCAAACGTCAAAATTACAAACACTTGAAATCCTAGGATTAAACTCCCTATTACTAGATTGGCTCCGCCTCTGCTCACTAATCAAGATACAGTCACACCCTACATCTCATGTACTTATATCACAACTTCCAAATAAATTAAGAAGTAGAATAGCATGATGTAACAAGGTGAAATGAAAGCTCAATAGATAATATCACAAACAAGATTCAATCTTGATAATTAATTATAAAAGTAAGGACTCAATGATAATATCAAAATATACCAAGGAAATGTCATGCAATTCAAATGCTGAACTGCAATGCAATGATGATGATGAATGACTGAAATTCATTGCCTGACTTTATGTATACACATTTCGAGCCTCAATGCTCCCAAAAAAGGATCATGAGAGGTTCGCAACTCATATACTCTTATAATATCAATCTCTTCTCTCAAATCAATCTTACAGGCACATCCCACGATTTAGGCATTTTATAAAGTGTCTTATTTTCTTACAAACATCAGAATATCTCAGTGGTACCAATATCTCATGAATATGCATGTGTGATATGAGGATGTAATACGTACAACCAATCAGTATAAAATAAAAAAATTATTCAATACATTTATATGTGAGCTCAGAATCAACTCAATATTTCAATAAATCATGCTATTAGTTTTCACTTGACATCACTAGAATAAATAAGTCATGTAGTCATTAACATTATAATTTTCAACCGCTCACTCGAGCATCACTATAATGAATATGAAACTAAATGCTCATATAAGTCCTATAATGTCAAGTCAAGCCCTGATTCGAGCAAACAATAATAAATAAGCCTCATTAAGCCATGGACTATCCAAATCTTAGTTGGTCCATACATTAAACCTCATAAGCTATTACAAGTCTATTCATGTAGACATGAATTTTATCCCGCCAAAAATTATTTTTTTCATCTTAACCCGTTTTATAACGCACCCCACTCTATTCCATAATTTTTCTCCAAAAAGTATAAAAAATAACCAAATCCATAACCATTTTTGACATCTCACCCTAACAAATTTTATCTCATCCTAACTATCCCTACCCCTACCCCTACCCCTACCCCTACCCTACCCTACCCTACCCCATATACCCACGTACCCCACCCCTCACATTTCTTACACTGATCTTTACCATAACAGAAAGGGGCCCACGGGAATTGAGGGAACACACACAATTATCACACATACATCAGACATCACTCCTCACATTTTTCCACTCATAAAAACTCATACACAGATGCAGATAGCCATCGATATACAGGACACCACATTCACTCACAATAGAATATACATACACACTGCAAATTCACACACTAGACATATACACACAACAACACCCATCTCAAAGCCTCCATTTTTTCTCACATACGCACCATCAGAAAGGAGAGAGGAACCTATACACAGCAACGCACTCACACACATATACATATACGAACATCCACAGCAACACATAAAAAGGAGGGCTTGATTTTCTCCATTGATCCCTCATTCACCTTCTACACATCCTCACTACACAGAAATATACACAACGCAGACTGGAGATGGAGGGAATCACACATCATCACTCTTAGGAACACAATCACAGACCTCACCTATTCCATACACACACAATCACTAAAATTAACTCACACACGTACAAACACAGTTGAACAACGGAGAATCGGTAGCAAAGGAAGAGAAAATGGCGGAGGGGAGATAGAGATCAGAAATAGAAAAGATCTCTCTCTCTCGAGAAAGAAAATAGAGAGAAAACTGGTTTTAGCTTGGTTTTCGGTGAAGCCTCGTCGGAATACACCGTCCCATCACTGCCAAACAGCCAAAAACCCAAAACCAGCGAGAACACCCCAAATATCTGATAAGAAATCGACCAATCTCACGTTCTTTGCTACTATTTGGGTCGCTGGAGCTGCAAACAAGAGCCCACTTAGATTTCAACAAACCCATTTAAGTTCAAGCCAAAATCGGCAGTTTAGGCTCGTATTGTGGTTGTTTTAGGCTGGTCTGTTGGGATCGAGGTTCGAATCGAGAGTTTTCAAATCCGTCTTTGTCTTTCGATCACATAATTTGGCACAATAAAAGCTTCAATCGAGGTTCAAATCTATTGTTCTCTTTTTATTTCATCTTTTATTATATTTAGTGTGTTACATTAAATATCATGTGTTGTTTGATCTTGGTTGGTGATGAATTGCTACTTGTTTGATTTGGATGATTGTTACTTGTTTGATTTGGATGATTCTCTTGGATTATGATTTATATGATGAAATGATATTTTGTTTGAGAATTAAGATTGGTTTTTTGGGGCGAGATTAAAAATTGAAAGAAGTGAATATTGATTTTATTTTGATTCATTGATGATTGTTTAATTCGAAATATGTATTGATGTTGTTAAATGCAATTGCGTCACAATGGGTTGAAATTGGAAGGCAAATGGTAGGACGGGTAGGAAAATTTAGGCATTGTGAATTGATGGAATGTTTGAAATGTGTGTTAAAATGGTTTTGTTTTATCGCATTTGATTCAATTGTACTCATTTGCTCGGGGAATGCCCCGAGATATTTATATTGTTTTATCCAGGAAATGCCTCGAGAAAGTTGTACTCAAAGATGGTTCGTGATCAAGGCCCGAGGTATTGGGTAGAGCATAGGCTAGGATTAGTTTAGAATAGGATTTATATTTAAGCATTTTTCTATTTTCTAGACTTTATAATTCGGTCATAGACACTATTTTGGATTTTTGATTATTTGGTTGTTTTGTTTGCTTGTTATATGTTTTGTTGGTTTATACACTTCGTAGCATTATACTAGCTGATATACTCCATGAAGAGACCATGGTCGAACCACGGGATCGAGGGGTGCATAACACCTTCCCCTCGATCAACCAAAATCCTCAGCTGGAATCTCTGTTCGCGAATCAGTATCTAGAGTCAAATCATTTTGAAAAAAGATTTTTCAAAGATGACTTGGCACACCAGATTTATGTCAAGTGGCGACTCTTAGTTTAAATATAAGAAGTCCTTTTCAAAACTAATTTTCATTTCTTGTCATTTAATAATAAAATCCTTTCAAACTTATAATCATTCCTTTTGGTAAAAAGGGGTGTGACAGCTCTGGGCACTAGCTGGGGAGACTTTTTTTGAATTCAAGCTTATTTTTGGGGTAATATAGTCATTTGATGGACTGATTGTTGCATCTTTGAGGGTAATATAGTCATTTGATGGACTGATTGTTGCATCATGCTTCTCTGGCTCCTTAGTATAAGCCTAATATATTCACAACACCATATGTCATCTCTGATTTTGCTGCTCAACCCTCTACTGAGGCTTCCATATTGTCTATCCGCCCAGGGGTTGTGGTTTCCCATGCCGCTAATGAACCCATGTTAAATACTCTTGATGATCATTTCTATGCTCCTGAGCCTACTTTTAAGTTAACTGGAGCACCAAAATTTCTTAACAAGAAGCCTATCGTGCCAGAAGAGCCAGAGAAAACGGTTGGAAAAAGAAAAAGTATAGAAAATGCTATGAAAAGTTCCCTAGGACTAGCGGATAAAGAAGATATTTCATATAAAGACTGGGACATATTTTCAAGTGTCAACCTTTCTCAAAGCTTTGAGATATCGAAATTTGGGAAACATGATGGACATGAGGATTTTGTGAAACATTTGGGACGATACTGAAGTCAATTATAGAAAACTAAAGGGAAGAAGAAGGAAAACATACCTATTGTCGGGCCAGTGACAAAGCATAGCTCGAGAGGTCCAACTTACCAATACTGTCAGCCTCAATCCCGAGCTTACATATTAGATCCACATACTCATCTAAATAAGGTTTCTCGTTCCAAAGTCTAAGATATTTCATTCTACTTCCTCAATATCCTTTGAACAATGCACAATTGTATACTCGTTCGTCATCTTATCCACAATGGAAAGCAATGATCTCTCAACATTGTCCTTGGCCCCCACATATTTACCAAGGTGCCTCTAAATCCAAGTTTAAACCAAGGCCAGAGTTTGCAAAGAGGAGGAAAGAAAAGGATAATTTCACTCCTATTAGGGAATCCTATGCCAGTTTATTCCATAGATTGGTACAATGGGGCATGATCACATCTCTTCTTGGGTATACTCCTGACCTGCATTCAAGAAGTTTTGATCTTAATGTACAATTTTCATATCATTCTGATGTTCAGGGTCACAGTATTGAAGATTATGGTGCTTTGAAAAGGGAAATAGAAAAGATAATTCAAGATAAATCGATTGGGGTGCAGAACATTGACAGTGGTGGAAAGGTCTAGTCATGATGATGTGCAACTCAGTGGCTAAGATGTCAAGCTCAGTAATTAGAAAGTCACTCCTCTCCTTACCAGGAAGTATTATTGGTAGTTTGTTTTGTTTTCCTTTTTGTTTTCTGAATTATTTCAGGATTGTAATTCGGAACTTATCTTGTTTTGTTTCTTTGTCGTTTATGTTTAAACACTTCTATCTTCCCTTTCAACAAAATGTAGTGTCCCTTTTTGCTTTTGTCTTATCTTAAGTTGTTTGTTTTATTTCTTTACACAGTACATTTTATGTAGATTCTAGTGACATGAGATGCTGGTGAAATTTTCAGTTAAATCTTAAAATCCAATTTAAGCATGAACTTTTAATCAAAGACCAAAGCTAGAAAAAATATTTAATAAAATCGGTAGAGTACCGAGACATTTGGTGACAAGTTAAAGCCTTCTTTGAAAATTGAGGGAATTATTTTGAGAATCACAAGAATAACTTGGTCATCAATTGAAAGACATGTCTCAATTAGGTCAAATAGTGGATGTGTGATCCGATATCAAAAGGGACAGAAAGAAAATCAACTCCATGAAAGAATGAGTCATTTGATGTAAGAGATGTATAGCAAACGTGGAGTTGTATGCTAGGCAAGTACAGAAAAAGTACTGACCTACAGGGTCAGTTAAAGTTAGTGCTCTAAAAAATGTCATACATGATCTTCATCTCCCACTTTCATATTACATGTTATGTACTTGCATTTTTAAGTATTGATATGATGAAGACATTTCATTCTACAATTCAAACATCGTTTCATCCTTTATTTACCCCATTTGAGATTTAGTGTTATTTCTTTTCATACCCCTCTTTCGAAATCAAAATAGAGTCATAAAAAATCCAAAAAAGTGTTGAGTAAGAGAATAGAGTCAAAAAAGTTCAAAAAAAAAGTGTCCAAAAAGAAAGAAAAGAGAAGATTGTTAAGAAAAATAGAGTTAGAAAAAAAATCGCAAAGATAAAAGAGTCAATAAAAGAAAAAAAGAAAAAAAATAAGAATCAAGCAAAATAACAAATTATCGAAACTATGTGTGACCTGATTCTCTTCTTTCGGGGTTAAGATACATAGTAGGCTGCCCTACATTGGGCTCGATCTAACTAAATAAATTATTTAGGAGTACTTAGTCAAAAGAACTGGGCCATGAGTTAATCCTCATTGTTTGAGTCGATTTCAAAAGTTGTAAGTCCTACCCCACTTTAAGTGTCATTTTAGCCTCATGTATTTCTTTCTTTCTAACCTTATCCAAAATCCAAGTTACAATCAAAGAAAGATCTTCAGATCAATCTTTGAGAATGTCAAGGCGAAGAATGCAATGGATATGATAATGCATTTTGGGTACTACTTGTCTTTCCCAGCATAAGGAATCAGAAGAGAAATAAAAATGAGTGAGTCTTATTGGTGAAAACCCTCACGGGCACCGTAAGACAATGGTAAGTTGAGAGAGATAAAAATGAGAGAGTCTTATCAGTGAAAACCCTCACGACACTGTAAGAAGAATGTGAGTAGAGAGAAATGAAAATAAGAGAGTCTCATTGGTGAAAAATCTTCACAGATTCCATAAGGCAGTGGTGAGGTGAGAAAAAGAAAATGAGAGAGGCTTGTTAGCAAAAACCCTTCAAGGAGCCACTAGATGAATGAGGTCTCCAAATGCAATTGGTCTAAGAAAGTAACTCAGTTTCAGGTCCATTAACTCAAGAACAATTGGTAGAAAGTTTGGACGGAAAGATCAGACAGCTTAATCCAAAATGCATGACATAATCATTAGAGTCGACTATCATTTTTAGATAAATTTTTTATTTCTTTATTTCAAATGGGGACATTCAATGTCTTTTCTTTCTTCTCTTTATCTTTATTTTATTTTATTGAGTCAGTTATTCAAATAAAAATCATTGTCATTTTTCTCTTGTCTTTGAGTCAAGTCCATATCAAAACAAGTGAGAAAAGATTTCAAGACTAGCTACCAGATTCTTCAATTGCACAAAGCAAGACAAATGCCAACACATGAAAAAGACATGATTGTGAGCCCAAATAAGGCATGCAGAAAGTTTTGTCAACAGAAAAGTTTGGGAACTCATGGAAATACCAAGGTTCAAAGGGTTTATCTGAGAAACATGGAAAAACAGAGATACTGTGTTTATTTTAGAGTCACTCTTAATATTATTAGTATGGGTCAGTGGTGAAACAAGGCAATGACAAGTGTTAATGATTGGAAACAAGATTTAGATGTGACAAGTGCAAGCAAAATCGCCTTAAAAGCCAAAGCCTCAAGCCAACCACCCTGTTTTAAACTCACAAGTTTTGTTTGTATGAAACAGGAGCAGTTGCTACCGTCTAATCAAAGGTTTCAAAGCACAAATATCCCAAAGTACAATTCCTCATTTCTGCAAATGCAAGAGCAGTATTGTTGTATAGGTTTGATAATCACAATTATGGTAAAACTCATTATCTTGTACCCCTAAGAGACACGCTCTCTAATTTAGGTCTTTCATGTCTTATGGATAGTAGGTGAACTTCCTAATTTGAGCCTTTAATCCTAAAAGATGCACTTTTAGTAAGAACCATTCACTTTCACTCTTAAGAGAGGGACTTGCTGGGCTCAATCATTCAATTTTACTCTCGAAAGGGTGTGTTTGTTAATCGAAATCATGATTCATCTTTTCATTATGTGTTGTTACAAGTAGTTGTGAATGGTTTTAAGACCCACAAAACTTTTGATGATAAACTAGGGAAAAAAGAAAATCTAATTCCTGTTATTAGGAACTTCACTTTAGGACCCTCCTAGCAAAATGAGACTTTACTTTTCTAGAAAATGAAATCTTTCTTTATCATAATTTTTATGTGGGATAATTTTTGTTCTAGTTTTGATTTTGATTTCAGGAGCCCGCCTGAAGAACAGGGTGATGAAATTGAAAGTCAGGAGCTCACTTGAACAACAAGGTGATGAAATAGCAAGTCAGGAGCCCGCTCGAAGAATAGGGTGATGAATTTGAAAGTTGGAAGTTCTCCCGGAGAACAGAGTGAGGAAATTGTAGGTCAGGAGCCCTCCTAAAGAATAGGGTGATAAAATTACAAGTCGGGAACTCACCTGGAGAACAAATTCAAGAAATTGCAACCCGGGAGATCTCTCGAAGAAAAGGGTGATGAAATTGAAAGTTGGGAGATCGCCCGAAGAATAGAGTGGGGAAATTGCAAGTCAGGAGCCCACATGAATAATAGGGTGATGAAATTACAAGTTGGGAGCTCACTCGAAAAAAAGAGTGAATAAATTACAACTCGAGAATCTGCCCAAAAAATAGGGTGATGAGATTGAAAGTCGGGAGCTTTCCCGGAGAACAGAGTGAGGAAATTGCAAGTGAGGAGCACCACCTGAAGAACTGGGCGATGAAATTACAAGTTCGGAGCCTACTCAGAGAACAGAGTGAGGAAATTGCAACTTGGGAGCCTTCCCAAAGAATAGGGTGATGAAATTGCAACTCGAAAGCCCGCCCCAAAAATAGGGTGAAGAAATTACAACTCGGGAGCCCGCCGGAAGAATAGGGCAATGAAATTAAAAGTTGGGAGCTCACCCGGAGAACAGAGCAAAAAAATTACAAGTGAGGAGCCCGCCTGAAGAACAGGGTGATGAAATTGAAAGTCAAGAAATAAGGTGAAGAAGCTGAAAGTCAAGAAGCAAGGTGAAGAAGTTTAAAGTCAAGCAACAACGTAAAGAAATTAAAAGTCAACAGACTGAAGAAATAGCAAGTCAGGAGCCCGCCCGAAGAACAGGGTGAAGAAATCGAAAGCCAAGCAACAAATTGAAAAAATTGCAAGTCAGGAGCCCACTTGGAGAATGGGGTGAATAAATTGCAGGTCAGGAGCCCGCCTGAAGAATTGGGTGATGAAACTCAGGTCATGAGTCCAAAAGAAGCTTCATAGATAAAATTTTTGTAATTTCATTTATTTTTTAACTTGTAATTTTTATTTTTGATGTAATGATAGAGCCGCGAACCGGAACCTCGACGGGACCTCACTCGACTCCCTAACTCGTGTAATACCCCATATTTTCCTAACTTAAATTAACTCTTAGTCCATAAGTTATCCTATGTAAAAATTTTGAAATACTTAGTATTTTTTAGTTTAGAGCTTACCAATCCGTAGGAAATTCATTCATCTTTCCAACAATATAACGTTCACCGAAATCTGATACCCGGGCAAGGAGTTAGAGCCTTTTTAATAAGACAGTGTGCTACCTGATACTTCAGCGCATCGCGGAGGCTGCCTAAATGAAAATTGTCATATTCTAGTGAGATAACATGATACTACCATGTCGCACCACCAGCCAATTTAGTAATTTTCAAAATCCAGTGTTGCTCTGCGATATTGGTGCACCGCGCCATGGACCCAATCCACAATTGTCAATTGCAAGTAAAGCAATACGATTATACCGCATCGAAGCTTTCATGTCCCATCCAGTATTGCAATACGATTCCACCGAATTGCGCCATGAGCCACATTCCAGTTGTCATTTTTTAGTGGCGCATCGCGCCAGGTGCCCAAATTGAAAAATTTTCAGTAATGATTTTAAATCATTCCCAGGGATAATTGGATATTTTTCCATGACCCAAGCCAGACTTTAACACGTAAATTTCCACAAATTAATCTAGTTACATCATTATTATTCAATTTTCCCCAAAATCAAAGTATTCTCTCTCAAGAAAACAAACCCTAGCTTCAAGAATCAAGGTCAAAACTCAAGAATTTCTCCAGGAACCTTTAAGAACTAATACTCCAAAGTATGTTAGGTGTTCATCTATGGATTCCTTTCACCCATAGAGTACACGAATCCTTTTTTCAAATTTATAAGATCTCATATTTATGATTCCCATGTTTGAATTAGATTGAATTCATGTTCATTAGTTGGTTTTTAAATCAACGATTTAAGTGCAAGTTCATGAAATTGAATAGCCCATGTGATGAATATGTGATTATCTTGATAAACCTTTGTATTTACAAAGTGATTAATGTGTCTATGGTGTTAATTGGGTTTAATCCATGATTATTATAAGATTCATGAAATTATATTAGTATTTTATGGGAATTATATGAATTGCATGCTAAACCCATGAAATTGTAAGTTTGGGCATTGTAGTTTCCATGTTTATATGTTATCCATGATTATGTGCATAAAGTTGTGCTCCCCAAGTGTTTGATAGAATGTCCATGTGAATAAAGTGATGAAATCATGACATGTTAGTATATGTACAAGCTTAAGCCCAATAAGTGTTTGATAAAATGTCTCTATAGATGAAATATGCGCATGTGTACATTGTTATGCTTTATAAGATCATGTGATGCTTTACTTTTCATGCTATCGAGTCTTGGGGGTATTTAATACCCAATAATTTAGTTGTTTACCTAGGGCTAGTGTCAGTTAAATAATAGTATTAGTCATGTCATGACCAGTAGTACTCTCAGTTAGTTATAGAACTCAGTTACATAACTCAGAAAAACTTAGTAAACTCAGTGTCAGTTCAATCCAGTTCAGTATAATCAGTTCAGTGTCTTTCAGTTGGGAGTAGGATTCAGCACCAATGAGCCTAGGGATGGTGACTCACCTATTAGTTAGGACTGGGTCCCTAGAAGCAATTCCTAAGTTCCATAACTACGTAGCCATCGTAGGTTATAAGATGTCACTTTTTAGATAGTACTGACATACTTTGGGATCACCCACTAGTTTAGGACTGATCTCAGGGGTCACCCGTTAGTTAGGAATGACTCCATAGCCAGTGTTAGTACCAGTGGCACGGTATTATCACCTTTCCAACTGGGGTTATAGATTGGGCCCCAATCAATTCAGAGAAGGGCATGTCGGTTTGATGATTACCTACCACAGTCTCAGTTTCAGTCTTCAGTTTAAAACTCAGTTTATTTTTATAAAATCGGGACTATCAGACATAGTCAATTAGTATTAGTAAATTAGTTATCAATAACTTTAGATATCAATTACTCAGTTATCAGAACTCAGTGCTCAGTTTTAGAAAAGCTTAGTTACAGTCTGTACGTATATGTACAGTATTGCATACTCAATGATTTCCATAGTATCAGTTATCCACGTACTCTTATATTCAGTTACTCTATATCGTTCAGTCAGTTATTATTCATGCATATGAAACCTTTCATTTCAGCCTTACCTCATCTAGCATACTAGTACATTCCACGTACTGACAGCATACTCATTTTTTGTGCTATGATGTCTCATATCATAGGTTCAGGCGCTCAGAATCCCGACTGCATTTAGGCAGATCTAGTCAGCAGTCATAGATTTAGTAGTGAATCCTCATCTATCGAGGATGTGCTTTTATTTCAGTATTTCAGTTTATCAGTAGTTCAGTTGTTGGAGTTAGTTGGGGGCTTGTCCTATCAACTCCATATTCAGACAGTCAGTTAAAGGCTTTCAGACTAGACCAGTTCAGACAATGTTTAGTTTTCAGATGTTTTTAACAGATATTATATTTTATCAGTATTTCAGTTTTGAACCTTATGGCATTTAAGCCTATTTTCCACATTCAGTATAATATATTATTCAGTGCTCACAGCAGGTATGCTTGTGGTCCCTCGGGACTGTAAGCACCTTGTTACGCCCAGGGTGTACTCTCTGGGTGTTACAACTCGGTATAGTCTCTACCCTTCCAAACCTTTGAGATACTTGTGACTTGACTCTCACATAACTTGAGGCATATAAAATGTCCAAAATCAAGACTCGATTGCCCTTCTTTCTTTTGTTTCTTTCTTTTGAATAATGCTCAGGACAAAATTCTGTCTCGTTGTCTACTTCTTTGTATGAAAACACTTTGTGTTTACATCCAAAGGGGGCATGATGTAGACATATAATTTTGTCCCGTCAAAAATTATTTTTATCATCTTACCCTATTTTATCACGCACCCCACCCCATTCTATAATTTTTCTCCAAAAAGGACAAAAAATAACCAAATCCATAACCATTTTTGACACCTCACCCTAACAAATTTTATCTCATCCTAACTATCCCCACCCTCACCTCACCACCCCTACCCCTACCCTACCCACCTACCCACGTACCCCACCCTTTATATATTTTTCACTGATGTTCACCATAATAGAAAGGGGCACACGGGAATTGAGGGAACACACACAATTCACACATACATCACTCCTCATATTTTTCCACTCACAAAAACTCAAACACAGACACACATAGCCATCGATATACAAGACACCAAATTCACTCACAATAGAATATATATACAAACTGCAAATTCACACACTAGACATAAACACACAATAACACCCATCTCATAGCCTCCATTTTTTTCTCACATACGCACCATCAGAAAGGAGAGAAACACACCTTCCCATCACTGCGAAACTGCCAGGACCATGAAACCATCAAGAGCACCCCAAAAATCCGATTAGAATTCGACAAATATCACGTTTTTCTTTACTTTTTGGGTCAGCGGAGCTCCGCTGGAGCCGTAAACAAGAACCCACTCTGATTCTAGCAAACACATTTAAGTTCAAGCCAAAATTAGTGATTTAGGCTCATATTGAGGTTGTTCGAGGATGGTCTGTTTTGATCGAGGTTCGAATAGGGTGTTTTCGGATCCAACTTTGTCTTTCGATCACATAATTTAGTACAATAAAAGCTTCAATCAAGGTCCAACTCTATTCTTTTCCTCTTTTTATTTCATCTTTTATTATGTTCGGTGTGTTGGATTAAATATCGTGTGTTGTTTGATCTTGGTTGGTGATGAATTGCTACTTGTTTGATTTGGATGATTCCCTTGGATTGTGATTTATATGATGAAATAATATTTCATTTAAGAATTAAGATTGGTTGTCTGGGGCGAGATTAAAAAGTAAAAGTCGCGAATATTGATTTTATTTTGATTCATTGATGATTGTTTAATTCGGAATAAGTATTGATGTTGTTAAATGCAATAGCATCATGATGGGATAAAACTGGTAGGCAAACGGTAGGCCGGGTAGGCAAATTTAGGCATTGTGGATGTAATGGTTTTGTTTTATCGCATATGATTCAATTGTACTCATTTGGCCGGGGAATGCCCCAAGGTATCTATATTGTTTTATCCGGGGAATGCCCCAAGAAAGTTGTACTCGGATATGGTTCGTGATCAAGGCCTGAGGCATCGGGTAGAGTATCGGCTAGGATTAGCTTAGAATAGGATTAACATTGCAGCATTTTTCTATTTTCGGGACTATATAATTCGGACATGGACACTATTTTGGATTTTTTATTGTTTGGTTGTTTTATTTGCTTGTTATGTGTTTTGTTGGTTTATACACTTCGTAGCGTTATACTAGCCTATATACTCCATGAAGAGACCATGGTATACCATGGGATCGAGAGGTGCCTAACACCTTCCCCTTAGTCAACAGAATTCCTAAGCCAGAATCTCTGTTCGCAGATCAGTTTCTAGAGTCATATCATTTTGAAAATATAAGGTGATTTGGCACAACAGATTTATGTCAAGTGGCGAGTCTAAGTTTAAATATAAGAAGTCCTTTTCGAAACAAATTTTCATTTCTTGTCACTTAATAATAAAACCATTTCAAACTTAAAATCAATCTTTTTGGTAAAAAGGGGTGTGACAATTCATACTTTACGTATCCTCTAAACTTCAATCATTCCATCAAAAGAATCCAATCACATAATTACCATATTACAAGGCACTAAATCACAATAAAATTCGCTAACAACATTCAAGCTCTAAAAATATGCATCCAATATCAATTATTCGAGATCACTAAGTCATATATACATTATACTCTAAGGATATTTACAAAAAGTTAGACTAGTTAGGATAAACAACTATGTAACTACAATCCATCAAGAACTCCTATATCCGTGGAGATGCTCGCTAGTCCACTCAAGTGCTACTTTCAATCCTTAGTGATACACAAAATATAACAAACAAGCATTCAATCCATAAAAACTTTGGAAAAAGTCAAGATACATCTCAACTTGCTTTTACAGAAGAATCGCAAGCCCAAGTACAGTCCAAAGCCTTAATTGAAAGCCTTTCTCTCTCGAATCAACACCAAATACATTCAGTCTAGTCAAGTATGTCATCTATAAGTAAAAAGAAAGCTAATGATACTCATATTAACTCTATTTAAGATGGGTTCAAAATGAGTTCCGAAAATAAGTTTAAAATAAAAGGCGTAAAACTTGAAATTTCATTTAAGAATAATGTTCTCCATATCAAGAAGAGTTTAGAGTTACAAACTCACACGAAATCAAGTAAAATTCGGACCTCGAATAGAAGATAAATGCATTAACAATTTATCGGGAAAAATCTCCAAAATCACATTAACAATCAAGGATTTGAAGATGGATTGATAATGAAATCAGTGGAAAATAGTAAATACAAGATTAGAAAACTTACACATGAAAGAAATATCATAAACTCCTATGAAATTGCCTTAAAATGAGGTAATGAAATCAATGAAAAATGATGAATACAAGATTAAAAAACTTACCCATAGAAGAAATCTCATAATCTCCTATGAAATAACCTAAAAACTTGATCCCATAGGAGAAATATGGTGAAAATGAGATTTTGGTCTAGAAAGAGACTTAAATTCTGCCCAAACATAAAAAAGCCTTCGCGAACGTAGACCCCGCCTCATGAACACAAAGATCAACCTACCTCGAGCCCCACATTCACAATCAAGCCTTTGCAAAGCAATGAAGGAAGACCTAAATCGAACCCACTTAACCCTTGGCAAACACAGTTGGGACATCGCGATCGCAATGAACAAAGAAGCTACCCTTCACGAATGTGGTCCCATCATTGCATTTAAGATGCCCAATATTTTCCTTCTTCATGAATGCATCCAGGGGACTGCAAACACGAAGAAAGATTTGTAAATGCACCAGAAACAACAGCATCATTAATACACTTACCTCAAAAACTCTCCAAATTTGACACTCAAAATTCGTTTTGGACCCCACTGAAATAAATAATTAATGCTACTAGCTAATTTTGACATTCTAAGCTCAATGGCGACATCAAATTTTGAAAAAAGAATCGTTTATAGTAATTTAACCCCCAGAATCTCTTTTTGGTCAAATTTAACTAGTTTTCAAATGAAGGGTCAAAATGCAAAATAGAGACTCAAGAGCCGAACTAACCACACTAAGAACTCATAATCTATATTTCAGAGCTAATAAAATTATCAGAATCATCATCCGAGGCTCAAATCACAAAATATTTACCAAAGCCAAAATTTTCCAAGGTTTCTCCAAATAGTTTACAACCGTTAAATTCTCCACTTCATTCTAACAGAGTAACCCAACACAACAGTCATAATATTATCCATAAAAGTATAAACAAGTAGGCACATAAGTCTAGGTGAGTCAATACATAAAAACACTATAAATTACAATAACTAAAAGTAATATATCTTATTTTTTTCCTTTTTATTTGTAATATATTAAAATAACACATAAAAGTACTATAAATTACAATAACTAACAACCTAAAATATTTTAGAGACATAAAAAAGTTGATTCAAATTTAATTTAAATTTTAAAATTTTGTCAATGCCATATAAAGAAATAGAAGAAATAATATATATTATTTGAAAATGACGTAAATATTACTATAACTTTAAATAATTAATAACTTATCTAGTGTACACATTTATTTGTGTGTACTACCTTCTTCTTTCACTTTTACTTGTCCAATATTTTTTTTTAAAAAATACTATCTTAATTTTTAAGTTTCAAATATTATTTAATAGATAGTAGTTATGTCTAATAATTTATTGATTGAGAAAAATGGTAATTAGAATAATAATTTATTATCAATTTAACTATGTATTTAAAAAGCGTGAGCATGACTGAGGTGAAATGTTTAACCTAATACCAGGTGAGGCATAAGACTTAATCTTCATTTTGTGTTAAAAATTATTATTCGAGTTGGACCTCTTCTATCGAATACTAAATTTTTTGAGCTAGCTTAATTAGAGAGGTTAATCTTTCTATCAATTCAATTTTACAATACTATCTTAATTTTTGAGTTTTAAATATTAATTAATAAATAGAAATTATGTCTAATTAATTTTGATTAATCAATTATATCAAATTTAAATAAAATTAACTTCACTAATCCAAGCTCAAACTTCATTTTGATCAAGTGCTTTGAGAATTGTTAGCCGATTCAAACTTACTCAATTGAATCAATATATTTTGGTGTAACAATATGTTCTAACTACTAAAAATATATAAAATTTAAGTGTGGAATTGATAAATTCACAAAACTTTAATTGTTCTCAGTTAGGAGGGAAATTGATAAATTCAAAAAAAAAAAAAATCTCTAATTACTTATTTCACATATTATTTTAGAGACCAAATTCTAAACATCATTTGACATGGGTATTATGGTAAAATACTCATATCAATTAGTATTTTTAACATACATAAGAAGTTCAAAGTGGCCAAATAAAAGTGAACGAACAGAGTAATAGACCTAATATTCTTTTATTCAAATTCCATATCTACCAAATTAATTTAATAATTTATTGATTGAGAAAAATGGTTATTAGAATAATTATTTATTATCAATTTAACTATGTATTTAAAAAGTGTGAACATGCCAGAGGTGAAATGCTTAAATTGATACCGCGTGAAAGATAGGACTTGTTCCTCATTTTGTGTTGAAAATTGGTATTCGAGTTGGACCTATTCTATCGAACACTACATTTATCAAGCTAGCTTAATTAGAGAGGTTAATCTTTCTGTCAATCCAATTTCACAAAACTATCTTAATTTTTAAGTTTCATATATTATTTAATAAATAAGAGTTATGTCTAATTAATTTTGATTAATTAATTATATTAAATTTAAATAAAATTAACTTCACTAATCCAAGCACAAGCTTCATCTTAATCAAGTGATTTAAGAATTGCTATTCGGCTCAAACTTATTCAATCGAAATAATACATTTTGGTGTAACAATAGATGCTCATAGTTAAACTTGATTCAGTTTACAAACATATGTATATATATGTGTTTGTAAGTTTGAAATATTATTCGTGATCAAGTGTTTTGAAAAATTTTATTTGATTCAAACTCATAATTAATCACAACTACAAAAATAAAATTTAACCCTGCTATTGATAAATTCACAAAAATTTAATTATTCTAAGTTAGGAGAGATATTGAAAAATTCACAAAAACTTCTCTCCAATTATATTTAACTGATGAATCAAATTTTTGAAGAATCAACATACAATTAATAATACAAAAAAAAAAATTAAAATAATTCCTCTTCAAACTTTTTCCTTCTAATTTTATGCCTAAATCACCTCATTAAATTGATGAATTCACAAAAATTTCCATCCAATTTTAATAAAAACTAATGATATCAATTTTTGAAAGAAAAAACACATAATTAATAACACAAAAATCAAAACAAAAGAAAAAAGTTTCCCTCAATTTTTTTTTCTCTAATTATTTTATGCCTAAGTTAACTTGTTCTTTTCCTATATTAATAAATCAAATACTTAAAAATTACTATTATAAGGAGGGAAAAATAAACCATGCTTGTTTACCAAAAAAAGAAAAAAGACAAACCCACGCCATTTTCTCCTTTCTCTAATAGCTCAATTTCAACTTGTGTTTCAATCAAAAGACAAATTGCACATCTTTTTTCTCAACTTGCTTTCCATCATGCTTTAGAAAATATATGTTTTGGTCTTGTAAGATTATGCAGTAGCCAAATAGTCATTACAAATTCTTTCACCTTCATAACTTTTCAACCCTTATTTTTTCTGTGCGAATTTTGCTTAGTTTAAATTGAAATTGTGAAATTCTGGTGTTGTTAGATGAACTTGAATGATTGAACTATAATTCTCAATATTATGGGAGGATTATCAACTCACCATTGTTGTTTAAATTAAGTTAGCAAAGTGACGCCTGCAACCTGTTTGATAGATTGCCTGAAAGATAATTTTATTCACCTTGATGTCTGAGTAGTCGAATGTTGTTAGAAGTTGATTGTGGAATAAGTTATGGATAGTCACTTAAGCTGAAACTGTTACTACCATAAGTAGATTGTGTATGCCTTTTTTAATTTTTCACACAATATATTTAACACCTTAGAGTAATACAGTGGAGCAAAAATAGGGGTCGCCTAACTAAATTGAATTTACTATATATAAAGGGTCAATTGAACTCTTTTTTATCTTCAGGACTTTGAGAAAATTTACCCTCACTAACTTAGGCTTCATGCATCAAGTTCTCCTTTTTTTTAATTGATGGTAGAGTGATTACGTTTTTGAAGCAGGTATGTTGATATAACTCTTCATTCATAAGGGTAAAGAAGTGTCATATGAGTGCCAAAATATGGGTACTCAGTAGGCATCATCGGCCGACTGAGCTCAAATATAATGTAAAGACGATATAAAATAAGACAATAATCTTAAAGTCAAGGGGTAGGATCAGACCTGAATCTGCTTTAATACCATTGTAACAACATCTATACTACTAAAGCAATAATATTACATCCTATTTCAATATACTCCATAATCAACATAATAACTGAGTATCATTTCGAAAACGTACAGCCATATACATAATAACAAAAAATCTACTTGCCATAATCATCATCAACCAACTTTAGAATATACACACAAGAACTTATCACGACGTTCCATACCGTCAGGAAGAATATGAAAGAGAGCACAACAATGAACTCATCACGACGTCCCATACCACCCGAGAGTACACAAAAGAATACAACCAATAATACCATAAAACACAACTACTCCATTAACTTTCCGAAAACCGCGGGTAGCACAACCCTGCCATGACTCATTACCGAAATTCACTTCCAAATACCCATATTGTAATTCAACATAAAGAAAACAACATGTCATAGCATATGCATGTAATCATTAATCCTACAATTCATTAATAAATACCGCAAAGTCCATACTAATTAACCTTATTTTTTCAAAAGTCAAAAGATTACAAGTCTTAAAATCACTAGTCATCAAATTAGGAATAAACTAAAAACCACCCATAGTATAGGTTATTCAACAATCATAAGGCCATTGTTTAACTAGCATCATCATGACATAAGTTATCAACTAAGTCATCTCAACTTCACATGTTAGGAGATAATTTAACTAACCATCACGCAATACTAGATCCATCATAACTAAGCATCTCACAACCTTAAGGACTAGTTTTAATATTTTAATAAAGTAAAGTCCACCAACTAGTTTACTAGGTTTCTAGGTTCCAAATAATAATCATATATTTTAGAAGTAGCTAGTTACCACATAAGCCACCTTACTAGGCAAGATTTCATAAGATAACCTCTTAGTCAAGTCAAGTATATATATTAGGTTAGCCCTTGGATTTTTATGCGAGTTTACACATAACGCTAAGCCTTAATACAATATTAGGAATAAATTTCCTCTAGTGTCTAATTTAGCATCAACAAGGGTCACACCTCTTATATAGTGATTTGGAACAAGAAACGAATAACAATTTATCAAAAGATACCTCATAATTCAAGAACATAGGCGGATGGCCCCATATAGCCTAACCTTACAAATATCAATGCATATAATTAAATTTTCCCAACACAACATCATAATATTCTTACCTCTTTCGGATTCACTGGGCATCATCACAATATCAATATATTCCTTTGGATTCTTCGAAAATCATCATAATATCACACATTCCTTTGAACTCGAACCGGGCATCATCATGATATCACATATTCTTCTAGATTCATCGGGCATTATCTTAATATTACACATTCCTCCAGACTCAAATCGGGCATCATCATAATACCACACATTCCTCCAAACTCGAACCAGGCATCATCATAATATTGCGTATTTCTACGGACTCGAACCGGGCATCATCATAATATAACATATTTGTTCGGTTACAACAACATACATCCACATGCATAGCCAAACCAATAAGCATACATAAAAGCTCACAATATATATAGAAGTAGGGATGAGGGATAACACTTGCCATTTTACCTTACGAATAAGTTTCACATGTAATGTGAACATCAACAAGAGCATGAGCATTTACCAAACATGCACAGTAATAACTTAACAAGGGTATTAAAGTCATGATCATAGGATAATCCAATAATGAAGTGCAACCATCAAAACTCCTACTCACATATATATAGCTTGGACAATCACCACATATCTAGGTCGCTAAGCATTTGCTTATTTCAAGCTTAAGGTGGGTCAAGTCTAACTTCTAAATCACGATAATGCCAAGCTTACTGACACATGTCTAGCTTCTACCCAAAATTTGGCTAAGTCATCCATACCTCACCATAAAGGTTTACCAATCATTTCTAGGTCTATAGGGAAAGTCTCTTCAAGAATCCTTTCTAAGTCAACCCAACACCAAGGTCATCTCCTATCTAGGCATTATATAGGTCAATACACTCCTAAGGATAGAGAAGTATACCATTCATGTCTACTTAGAACAACTATAGTGTTCTCACACTAGTCATGAGACCACAATTAAGCTAACCAAGGTCCTAGACTAAGGGTCAAATATCATACGTTACAAATCCATGGCCTATAACAATTAATAAATTCCAAGTTCATCAGTGAATCAACTATCGTCTAAATTCCCCACCCAATCTCGAACATCAATGATTACATTACAACAAGCTCAATTTATACTATGGGTAAGCCTAACCTACCTTGAATCCAAGCAACTCATGAAAAAATGAGCTTTTCCTTTTCTTTCCGAGAAGCTTCCCCTTCCACAAGGAATTCTATCAACGATACAAAGTATTGCAACAAAAATGACAATATCCCTTATAGCACCATTGTGCCATGGGTTTCAAATGAACACCAAAACCCTAATTGGATTTCACCTTTGGAAAGGAGTTTCCTAGACCTACTCATAGCCTAATTACCTTTAGGGAGTTAAAACCCTCAAATAATTTGAGTCAGTTACTCAATTTTAGGGATACAATTGGCCCACAATTATTTAGTGGTTTTGAGTCAAGAAACCATGAAATCAATATCAAATTAGAGGAATTCTTACCTTTAATTTGTAGCAAATGATGGATTACACAAGTTGCTAAGCTTCTAATCAACCCACAAGACTCATTTTTTTGTCAACAAATATTTATGGCTACTAGGATTTTCAAAATGCTGAAGAATGCCTCAAAAATTGGCCAAAGGGCCTTTTTATACGAGTTTAAATGGGCCTGTAAGGTCAAAACTTGTTTTTGACGTTTCGGAATCATTCAGACTCCATTTTTTGCAAACGAACTATATAATCCCACTAAATTAAATATTTCGGACACATTGGTGGAGTTGGATTTTCTATCCAAGGTCATTTAGGCCACTTGTGGGTCACATCCCCATATATTTTGATTTTTAAATTTTTGACTAATGGGTAGAAATGAACTCGGGTGCTATGGGATCCGAACCAAGGGTCTATCTATCCTAAAATCGATATTACATAGCTGCTGGCATAGTCAAAATTTGCATCCAAAATTATTTTACAAATTTTTTCACTCGACAACCATTTGGAATCGACGAGGACTTAAAATTGGAAAAGTAGTTGTAAAAACCAAACGAACCGTCAGATAATCGAACTATCAGTTCCAGGAAGTCACTAATGACTTAGGACCACTTTGGTGGAGCTCTATCAGTGAAAACATGGAAGAAAATAGCTAATGACCTGAAGGTTCATTACAACATCCACTACAAAGGATCTTTCATCCCCGAAAGTTAATGATAAGAAAGTACCTAATGTCTCGAACAAGTGAGGATACTGGGCCCGTATCTCACTCTCGATCTCCTAAGTATCTTCCTCTACTGGGCGATGCCTCCATTGAACCTTGACTATCGGAATCTCCCTAGTACGCAGTCTCCTTACATCACTAGCCAAAATGAGCATGGGATCCTCCACAAAGGTCGACAGATCATCCAACTAGACTGAGTCCCATTTAAGTATATATGAAGGATCCGGAATATAACTCCGCAATATAGAAACATGGAAAACGGGATGGACAAGGACAAAGTATGGAGGTAGATCCAACTTATAGGCCACCTCGGTAACCACAAGAAGAATCTCAAAAGGACCAATATAACGAGGGCTAAGCTTACCCTTCCTTCCAAACCTTATCGCACCTCTCATAGGTGAAATTTAAAGGAACACATGATCACTTACTCTGAATCTCTAGACATGGAGTCTACGATCGGCATAGGCCTTCTGCCTACTCTGGGCTACTCTTAACCTATCCTGAATCACAATGACTCTATCCAATGAGTCCTGAAGAAAATCGGTACCGTGGGATCTAACCTTGGATGTCTAAAACCATCCTATAGGAGAACAACAGCTCCTACCTTATAACGCCTCATAAGGGGCCATCTCAATACTCGAATGATAACTATTATTGTAGGCGAACTATGTCAAAGCTAAGTGTTGATCCCACTGACCTTCAAAGTCCATAACATAAGCTCAGAGCAAATCCTTAAGCACCTGAATAGTCCACTCGAATTAAACTTCTGTCTGTGGATGAAAGGTTGTACCCAAATCCACTCGAGTACCCAACTCCTCCTAGAATGCTATCCAAAACCTTGAAGTAAACACAGAAACACGATCTGATAGGATAGACACATGAACCCCATGCAAACGAACTATCTCCCAAACATAAATTTAGGCTAATCTTTTGGCACTGAAGGTCATCTGAATAGGAATAAAATGTGTCGACTTGGTCAAACAATCCACAACAACTTGGATACCATCGTGACCATAGGAAGTATGAGTTAAATCACTAATGAAGTCCATGGTGATCCTTTCCCATTTCCAGTCAGGAATGGGTAATCTCTGAGCTAATCCACTGGGATGCTGATACTCGACCTTAACCTGCTGACAACACAAGCAACGGGCTACAAAGTCTGCCACATCTCTCTTCATACCATCCCACCAATACAACTGCCTCAAATCTCTATACATCTTGGCCATACTGGGATGAATAGAATATCTAGGACTGTGAGCCTCATGCAGAATAGATTGGATCAGATCATCAAGTCGGGGAACATAAATACGACCCTGGAATCTCAAAATACCCTCAGAATCCATAGTGCGCCTCCTAGACTTACTATTAATCACCTGGTCATGGAGAAAGCACAACTTTCTATCCTCATACTGACGATCACATATCTGCTCGAATAGGGAGGACCTCGCTCCACATAAGCCAAATTCCTTGTTATATCTGAAATATCAAGTTGAACCATCAAGTTGGCTAAAGACTGAATGTCCCATGCCATAGGCCTCTAAGAAACTGATATACATACTAAACTACCCATACTCACTGCCTGGCGACTCAAGGCATCAACAACCATATTCACCTTACCCGGATGATACAATATGGAAATACTTACCCGAATAATACAAGATGGAAATATCATAGTCCTTTAGCAACTATATCTATCTGCTCTGGTGAGCATTAATATCCCGCTGGTTCATAAGATGCTGAAGACTATGATGATCGGTGAAAACCTCACAACAAACACCTTACAAGTAGTGCCTCCAATCTTGAGCGTGAAAACTACCGCCGCCAACTCCAATTCATGAGTGGGGTAGTTGCACTTATGGACCTTAAGGTGTCTAGAAGCATAAGCAATGATACAACCCCGATATATCAAAACACATTTAAGACCGACACCAAACACATTACAAAACACTGTGAATCACTCGCCCTCAACTGAAAGAGCTAGCACAGAGGCGAAAGTGAGACAATCCTTGAGCTTCCTAAAGATCAACTCACACTCCTCGGACCATCTGAAAGGAACTTCCTTCCGAGACAATCTAGTCATAGGGGCTTATATGGTAGCAAAGCTCTTAATAAAGGGCCTATAGTAACCCGCCAAACCAATAAAACTGCAAACCTCAGTCAGAGATATAGGCCTAGTCACGAATCACTGAAATCATAGCTGGGTCTACTATAATTCTCGTCTTGGACAACACGTATCTAAGAAAAGATACTGAATCAAGCCAAAACTAGCACTTAGAGAACTTGGCAAAAAGTACATGCTCTCGCAAAGCCTGGAGTACAATCCTTGAGTGTTACACATGCTCCTTACTACTCCTCGAGTACTCAAGAATATCATCAATGAACACAATGTCAAAGGAGTCTAGATAGGGTCTGAAAACACGGTTCATCAAATCCATAAATGCATTGAGGGCTTTAGTCAGCCCAAAGACATTACCAAGAACTCATAGTGACCATAAAAGGTCCTAAAGGCTGTTTTCAGGATATTCTCAGCCCGAATCCTCAACTGATGATAACCAAATCTCAAGTCAATCTTAGAAAACACTACTGCTCCTTGAAGCTGGTCAAACAAATCATCAATACATGGCATAGAATAATGGTTCTTCACCGTCACCTTATTAAGCTGCCTGTAATCAAGACATATACGCATCGAACTATCTTTCTTCTTTACAAACAAAATAGGAGCTCCCTATGGGGACACACTCGGTCTAATAAACCCTTACCAAGAAGATCCTAAAGCTAAGAATTCAGCTTCTTAAGCTCCTCAGGAGCCATACGGTAAGGTGCCATATAAGTAGGTCGAGTGACAGGCTCAAGGTCAATAGCAAACTCAATCTCATGGTCAGGGGGAATACCGGGCAGATCGTAAAGAAACACATCAGGAAACTCATACATAATAGGAATAGAGTCAAGCGTCGGACTCTCTACATGGGTATCACATATAAAAGTGAGATAAGCCTCGTAGCCTCTTAATATTCATCTCCTAGCACAAACATAAGAAATAATCCCTGTCGGCTTGCGGCTAACCTTTCCCTACCACATGACTGGGGGTATGACGAGCATGGCTAAGGTAACAGTCTTGGAAAAATAATCCATGACCACATGATAGTGAGCTAACCAGTCCATGCCCAGTATTACATCAAAATCCAGCATATCCAGAATAATTAGATCAACATAAGTATCAACATCACTGACTGTCACAACACATAATTTGATCCCTGGATCCACTGCTAAAGAATCATCCACGGAAGTAGATACGCGCAATGGCACAGATAATAAATCACTAGTCAAATCTAACTGTGGTGCATAATAAGAAGATAAATAAGAATAAATTAATTCGGTATCAAATAAAGTAAGAGTCAACTTGCAGCACACCAAAATCATACCTGTCACTACAACATCTAAAGTCTCAGCCTAGTGTCTAGTAGGTACTGCATATAATTGACCACGCTCACCACCTGATTGGGCACCTGACCAACCTTCTATCCTACCTGCCTGAGTACCACTTTGAGCACCCTGGTAACCACCTCTACGACCTCGCAAACCACCTCTACCTGAAGGAGGAGCTTCCCTAATAGGAGTAGCTCCCTGGGTTGAAGCAACCATTGCCCCATGACTTGGGCACTCTCTAGAGAAATGACTAGGAAGACCACAAGTAAAACAAGACTCACGAGAAAAACTAGAACTCATAAATTTGGTTGATCTGGCATAGCTACCATGCCTAGCATGGCCCACGGATGAACCTCTCAAAGACTGATCCTTGCCCTTACTAGGGCGGCCACTAGCAATAAACTGATCCCTATCAGCAGTCTAAAGAGCTGCCTGAACTGGTCGACTAGTCTGACTCTGAGGCTGAAAAGATGGATGCAGAGGATATCCAGCATAATAAATACCACTCCTAAATCGGGAACTACCATGACTTCCACCAAATCAATCCTAGAATGTAGGCCTCTTATCACGCCCCTAATAACTCTCCATGTGTATTTCGTTCATCACTCTAGCATGATTAAAAACCTCAGCAAAAGTCCTACCCATAGCAACTAGACTCTGAGTAGCTATCCGAATAGGGAGTCTCAACCCTCTAACAAAGTATCGAGCCCTTTCATATTCATTATCGAAAATAGAAGTCGCATGTCTGGCCAACTCATGAAAATGAGCCTCATACTCAACGACTGTCATGTAGCCCTGCTCCAGTCTAGAGAACTGATCCCTCAGTCTATATCTAAGACTACGTAGCATATACTTCTCCAAGAATATCTCGGAGAACTGAGTCCATGACGAGGGAGAAGATCCAACTAGTCTAGAATCCGTGAAACCCCTCCACCAGCGACGAGCAGACAAATCCAACTGAAATGTGGTGTAATCCATACCACGAGTCTCAACAAGGCCTAAAGCACGAAGCCTATCCTCCCAAGTAATAGAAAACTCAAATGCAGCCTTCCTAGGAGCACCATAAAACCTAGGTGGATCCAACCTAAAAAATCTACCAAATATCTTTTGCTCGTCGGCAGAAATAGCAGGCTGGGTCATAATTGGTGGTGCTACCGACTAAAAAACTTCTGGTGTAGATGGAATCTCAATGCCGGAAGCTACAGCTGTAGACTGTGCCCTGGTCATAAAAGTTTTTGGACCATCAGACAGTACACCACCAACCATGCCTAGTATTTGAATCAGGGCATCTCTGAACAAAGAAGAAAAATGAAACCTGGTGGAGCCTAGGCTAGTTCTTGGCCCACTGCTAGCTGTGGTAGAGGAATCTCTAGCTCAAGTGTGGGGATAGGTCTCAGGGAAGGCGGCCTATCCTGGACCCTAACTAGAGATACATCATGAGGCTATCCTTGACATCCAGGTTGTTTATGAATAGGAACGGGATTCCTGGGCCTAATCTCGGGACTCATACCTCACATAGGGGCAGCATGTCTCCTCGACATCTATAAAATAGTAAAGTCAAGAAAATATATTACAAACCAACTCAAACTCTTATCATGATATGATTGAAAAAAATGAAGGACTCTTAAGAATGTCACATAGCTTCCGAAAGATAGGAATTGGACGTCAAATTTTCGATTCGCAGGACTCTATTAGACACTTGCTCTTGTATCAATAATATTGGTGAAATCTAGGCTCTGATACCAATTTTTCATGACCCAATTAGAGTCATGATGGCACCTACCACATCCCATCGATAGGTAAGCAAATACCATAGCTAGGAGCTATAGTAATGGGTTACCTCGGTAATGTTGTCCAACATGGACTCTATATATGAATACAGTATATAACAACAACATTTCACAACTAAGGAAAACCGATATTCAAACACAAATCCCACAACCTGATAGTATAAATACAAGAGCTTCTAAACTTGACAAGAAAAATTTATAATCCCAGAATCTAAAATGTCTTAAATAATCTCATACATTTGTCTAGAAAGTAAAAGACAAATAAGGATAGAGGGTAAAAAGGGAAACTCGATCTCCAAGAGCTCACCCTATGTTTGAATAGTCAACTCAGACAAACTAGCTCAACGGCGGCAACTAGAACCTGGGTTTACACTAAAAAGATACAGAAGTGTAGTATGAGTACCAAAACAAGGCTACTCAGTAGGCACCATCGACCGACTGAACTCAAATATAATATAAAGAAGATATAAAGTAAGACAATGATCATAAAGTGAAGGGGTAGGATCTTACCTGAATCTGCTTTGATACCACTATAACAACATCTGTATTACTAAAGCAATAACATGACATACTATTTCAAAATACTCCGTAATCACCATAACAACTGAGTATCATTTCGAATGCATACAACCATATACACAATAGTAAAACATCTGCTTTCCATAATCATCATCAACCATCTTTAGAACATACACACATGAACTTGATACAACATCCCATACTGTCGAGAAGTACACGAAAGAGAGCACAAAAAAGAACTCATCACGGCATCCCATACCACCGGAGAGTGCATAAAAAAATACAACCAATAATACCATAAAGCACAACAACTCCATTAATTTACCAAAAACTGCGAGTAGCACAACCTATCCATGACTCATTACCGAAGTCCACTTCCAAATACCCATACCGTAATTCAACATAAAGAAAGCATCATTTGCATAGCATAGGCATGTAATAATTAATCCTATTATTCATTGATAAATACCACAAAGTCCATACAAATTAATCTTATTTTTCCAAAATTCGAAAGATTACAAGTCTTAAAATCACTAGTCATCAAATTGGGGAAAAACAACAAGCCACCCATAATATCGGTTATTCAACTATCATAAGGCCATTCTTTAAATAGCATCATCATGATATGAGTGATCAACTAAGCCATCTCAACTTCACATGGTAGGAGATAATTTAAATAACCATCACGCAATAACTAAATCCATCATCGCTAAGCTTGTCATAACCTTAAGGACTAGTTTTCATATTTTAATCAAGTAAAGTCCACCAACTAGTTTACTAGGTTTCTAGGTTCCAAATAATAATCATATATTTTAGAAGTAGCTAGTTACTAAGATACCTTACTCGGCAAGATTTTATAATATAACCTCTTATTCAAGTCAAGTATATATATATTAGGTTAGCCCTTGAATTTTTATGCAAGTTTACACATAACGCTAAGCCTTAATACAATATTAGGCATAAATTCCTCTAGCGGCTAATTTAGAATCAGCAAGGGTCACACCTCTTATATAGTGATTTGGAACAAGAAAGGAATAAGAATTCACCAAGAGAGACCTCATAGTTCAATCACATAGGCGGTTGGCCCCATACGGCCTAACCTTACAAATATCAATGCATATAAGTAAATTTTCCCCACACAGCATCATAATATTCTTACCTATTCTGGATTCACCGGACATCATCACAATATCAGCATATTCCTCCAGATTCATAAAAAATCATCATAATATCACAGATTCCTCTTGACCCAAACTGGGCATCATCATAATATCACATATTCCTTCAGATTTACTGGGCATCATCATAATATCACACATTTCTCCAGACTCGAATTGGGCATCATCATAATATCACACATTCTTTCGGACTCAAATTGGGCATCATTATAATATCATACATTCCTTCAGACTCGAATCGGGTATCATTATACTATCACACATTCCTTCAGACTTGAATTGGGTATCATCATAATATCACATATTCCTTTAGACTCAAATCGTACATCATCATAATATCATATATTTCTCTAGATACAACAACATACATCCACATGCATAGCCAAACCAATAAGCATACACAAAAGCTCACAATATATATAGTTGTAGGGATGTGACATAACACTTACCATTTTACCTTACTAATAAGCTTCACACGTAATATGAGCATGAACAAGAGCATAAGTATTTACAAAACATGCATAGTAATCACTTAACAAAGGTATTCAAGTCATGATCACAAGATAATCCGAAAATAGAGTGAAATCGTCATAACTCCTACATATATGTATATAGCTTTGACAATCACCACACATATATGTTGTTAAGCATTTACTTAGTTCAAGATTATGGTGGGTCAAGTTACACTTCTTCGAGAATGCCAATCTTACTAACACATGTCTAGCTTCTACTCAGAATTAGGCTAAGTTATACATACCTCACCATAAGGGCTTACCAATCTTTTCTTGGTCTATAGGGAAAGTCTCTTGAAGAATCATTCCTAAGTCAACCCAACACCAAGGTCATCTCCTATCTAGGCATTATATAGGTCAGTACACTCCTAAGGATAGAGAAGTATACCATTCATGGCTACTTAGAACAACTATAGTGTTCTCACACTAGTCATGAGACCACAATTTAGCTAACCAATGTCTTAGACTAAGGGTCAAATATCATACCTTACAAAATCATGGCCTATAAAAATTAAGGAATCCCAAGTTCACCATTTAATCAACTATCATCTAAATTCCTCACCCAATCTCACAAGATATCAATGATAATATTACAAACAAGCTTAATCTATACTACAGGTAAACCTAACCTACCTTGAATCCAAGCAACTCACGAACCAACGAGCTTTTCCTTGCCTTTTCAAGAAGCTTCCCTTTCCACAAGAAATGATATCAAAAATACAATCTATGCATTACAAAAATAATGAAAATAACCATTATAGCATCATTGTGCCATGGATTTCAAATGGACACCAAAACCCAAATTGGGTTTCACCCTTGGAAAGAAGTTTCTAAGTTCAACCCATAGTCGAATTATCTTTAGGGAATTAAAATCCTCAAGTAATTTTAGTCAAACACTCAATTTCGGGGCTACAATTGACCTGCAATGATTTAGGGGTTTTGAGTCAAGAAACCATGAAATCAATATCAAATTAGAGGAATTCTTACCTTAAATTTGTAGCAAAAGTTGAACTACACAAGTTGCTAAGCTTCTAATCAACCCACAAGACTCATTTTTTTGTCAAAAAATATTTATGGCTGCTAGGGTTTTCAAAATACTAAAGAATGTTTCAAAAATTGGCTAAAGGGACTTTTTATACGAGTTTAAATAGGCCCGCAAAGTCAAAACCACTTCTTGACCTTTCGGGCTAATTCAGACTCTATTTTTTGCAAATGAACTATGTAACTCCACTAAATTCGATATTTCGGACATATTGGTGAAGTTATATTTTTCATCCAAGGTCATTTAGGCCACTTGTGGCTCCCATACCTATATATTTTGATTTTTGACTTTTTGACTAATGGGTCAAAATTAGCTTGGGTGATGTGGGATTCGAACCAAGGTTTTATCTATCCTAAAATCAATATTACATTGCTGCTGGCAAAATCAGAATTTGCATAAAAATCATTTTATTGAATTTTTTGCTTGGCAACTATTTGGAATCGACGAAGACTTCAAATTGGAAAAGTGGTTCTAAAAATAAAACAAACTGTCAGGTAATAGAACTATTGGTTCCAGCAAGTTACTAATTACTTGGGATAGCTATGGAGGATCTCTTTCTAAAAAAATATGTAATGCCCCGAGTTTGTACCCCAGACGCTACACGACGCTAATAATCCCGAAGGACCACTAGCTAACCCATGACTAGTACCTGCTGTGAGTACTGAATAATAAAGACGTTGTAATAACCAAATAAGAAAGTAAATGCGGAAATTGCAATAAGGTTCAAATATGAAAACAAGACTGTATACGGAAATCTGAATGCTGGAAAACAACTGAAAACTCTCTAGTCTGATAAGGCTCTAAACTGTCTAAAATATATAGTTGATGGGACAAGTCCCCAACTAACTCTGAATGACTGCTGAAATAACTGAAATTCTAAAAATAATCATGTCCTCAAAATATGAGGACTCACCACAACATTGTCTGCTGAAAAGCTGTACTACCAAGGATGCTCTGGGGTTGTACGTATGAACCTATGATATAAGACGTCATAGCACAAAAGGCATGCGTTAATACTTTGAATGTACTGGTTTGCTCAGTGAGGTAGGTTGAAATGCATGGGTTTATGATGCATGAACAATACTAACTGAATAACATGAATATAACTGAATGGGAGTACATGCATGAATACGTAGACTGTAACTGAAATCGTGACCACACTGGATACTGAGTCTGAATACTAATTAACAGATTTCTGAGTTTACTGATACTGTATTAAGAATTATCTAGATGATCGTATCTGACAGTCCTAAAGTCTGTATAAATATACTGAGTTCCGTACTGAGCTGAGTGACTATATCTGATAGTCCTGAATCTAAAGAACTGAACTGAGTTCTAATCTGAGACTGAATCTGAAACTAAGATCGAGGGAGGTATTCATCTAACCGACATGCCCTTTTTTTTTAATAGATTTTAGGGTCAAACCTGTAACCCCAGTTGGAAGGGTGTCAGTACCGTGCCACGGGTAATGACAATTGAAGAGATACCCTCATCTAGCAAGTACTCTAATGAGAATGGTGGAACCCTTACCTAACAAGTTAAAACACCTCATCAACCCTTGACTGGCAGGTTTGATGTCTTAACCTACACTGGCTATGTAGTTTTGGAATGCAAGGAGTGCTTTTAAAAATCACACCCTCTACTAGAAGGTGAGTCCCCATCCTACTATTCACTCGGTGCTGAATCCTACTCCCAATTGAATAGACACTAAACTGATTTCCTGGTTCATACTAAGCTTGATTGAACTATTACTAATTATATTATTTGACTAAAATGGACGGAGTTCGCTGAATTTCATTGACTGATGGAATACTATTGAATCTTGATAACTGACTGAGTTTACTATGGACTGAACTGAATATTGAATTGGACTGGATTAGTACTGAGTTTTCCTAAATTCTGAAACTGACTAAAAAAACCACTGATCGTGAACTGACTGAGGCTATTCTTTAACTGACACTGGATCTAGGTATACAACTAAATTTTTGAGTATTAAATACCCCCTAGGACTCGACAGCATAAAGAGTAAAGCATAACATAAATCTTGAAGGCACAACAATGGCCACATGTTCATAATTCACTTTCTAAGGCATTTCATCAAACACCTGTAAATCTTAAACTTGTACATGTATAGGGATGCATGCTATTATGTCATAAATACACCAACAATTCACATAGGAATTTTGGCAAACACATGGGAGGCATCACATTATACTTCGGCATGAATAATAATTCAATATATCATGGCTACATTAATCACCTCAATTTCAAAGATTCCAACCAGATTCCAACCCATATGCTAACATAAATTCATAAAATGCATTAAAGACATCATCTTGGAAATCACACAACAAGATTAACATGAATACAAACAACCCACAACATGGAAATAATGATTTAAGATTTTAAAAAGTATTTCTGCAACTCCAAGGGTGAAAGGGGCCCTTGGATGAACACTTCATATACCTTTATGCTTGTTTTTGAGAAGATTGATGGTAGAATTCTTGAGATTTGAATGTTGAATGGAAAAGCTGAGAGACAGTGAGTATATTTTGGTGAATAGGGGCTTAATTTCCTATTTTTAGTTGAATGAGGGTGGGGAAATTAACCCATTTACCCCCATAACTTGTAACTGAAATTTCCTGAAATAGGCTACCCCTCACATCGCGGCCCCTACTTGGGTTTACTACTAGCACGACACAACCCCTGTATGGGTTAACTGGGTCTTGCGACGTGGGGCCATCGCGACCCCTTACTATTTTTAGCATCCAAACTTGCCCTTACGCTAGTAAAAAAACCCGAAACTCACCTAAGATGGCCTACAAGTGACTCTGATAATAAATAAATTTGAAAATTGACAAAATAAGGTTGAGAAGGTCGTGAACTAGGATTTCCAAACTGTGAAGGCTAAAATGACTCTAAGTATATATACTTAGCTGAATTTTTTAAGTCTGGGAGCCCTTAGTAGGCTTTAAAGGACTGAGTCAAGCTTAGAATTTGGCTGGGTCTTACAATACCTCCCCCTTGGAAACATTCATCCTTGAATAAGGCTGACTAATCTAACATTACTGATGTACTGAACTTAATTACTGGACATGAACAATGAAACATGATTGAAACTACTTATATAGTGAGTTTTTCATACTGAACATACTTATCTAAATATAATGAATACATGACTGAATATACTGACAAACTGGGTTTGTATACTGAATATGCATAGCTGAATGCAATGAATACATGACTAAAAACAATTCATGAATGCATGAATGAAGCTAACTGATACCAAGTTTTGCAAGGGAATTCTGAGTAAGTTTTAAGAAAAACTATTACCTTGAGCTAAATCTTAGTTTGAAGAGAAGAGGTGAGGGTACCTTAGGCCGCATATCTTCTTCTGCTTCCCAAGTAGCTCCCTCAACGGACTGATTCCACCAAAGAACTTTGACTAGAGGGACTCCTTTGTTCCTCAGTCTACGAATATGATAGTGAAGGATTTTTATTGGAACCTCTTCATAAGAGAGACTGTTCTGAACGTCTGTACCCTCTATTATGACTACGTTTGATGGGTCACCTATGTATTTATTTATCAAGGAGACATGAAACACTGGATGGACTGAAACTAGATCTGAAGGCAACTCAAGCTCGTAAGGATCGACATGTTGGGGACCGAGTTTCCCCTTCTTGCCAAACCTCTTTAGTCCTTTCATATAAGAGATTTTTAAACATACATAGTCACCAATCTAAAACTCAAGATCCTTTCTATGCAAGTCTGTATATGATTTCTGTCGGCTCTGAGCTGTCTTAAGCCTTTCTCTGATCAATTGAACTTTTTTTAAGGCATCAAATGCCAGGTCAGGCCCTATTACCACGACCTCACCTACTTTGAACCAACCAATGAGAGATCTACATATCTTGCCATAAAGAACCTCAAACGGAGCCATCTAAATTCTAGAAAGATAGTTGTTATATGCGAAGTCAATCAAAGGCAAGTGGTCATCCCAACTACCTTTAAAGTCAATCGCACATTCTCACATCATATATTCTAAAGTTTGGATGGTTCTTTCTTCCTGACTATTTATCTGAGAATTAAAAGCGATACTGAGGTAAACTCAGGTACCAAGACCCTTTTGGAATGCTTTCAAAAAATGAGAGGTGAACTGGGTACCTTTATCTGAGACAATGGACAATGGAACACTGTGCAATATGACCAACTACCTAATATAGTGTTTGGCATAGTCCTCGGTTGAATAAGATGTATGGACTGGTAGAAAATAAGCTAATTTAGTCATCCTATCTATAATGACCCAAACTGAATCATGCTGACGATGGGTATGAGGCAAATCCATCATAAAGTACATGTTCACATCTTCCCACTTCCAAGTAGGAATGATGAACTCCTGCATGGACCCACTAGGTTTTTGATGCTTAATATTAACATGTTGACATGTAGAGAACATAGCTACAAACTTTGCAATGTCTCTCTTTATCCCACTCCACCAATAGATTTCTCGAAAATCGCGGTACATCTTCATGGCCCCTTGATGAATAGAGCAACGTACACCATGCTCCTCTGTAAGAATTCCCTGCCTTAATTCATCTACACTCAGCATATAGACGACCTTAACAATGCAATACACTATATACCTCTTGGGAGAAAACCTCTACCTTCTGATTGCTGACTGACTCTTTCAACTTAACTAAACTATGATCTCTATCCTGTTTTTACTTTACTTCAAAAACTAGAGATGTTTCTGAACTGTTCTGAACCCACACACTACCTTCTGCTGAGTTAACTATGTGGACACCTAGTCAGAAAAACTGATGGACTTTCTAAGATAACTTCTTCTTACTGTCCTCAACATGCAACACTACCCATAAACAGCCCATTGAGAACATCAACCACTACATTAGCCTTGACCGAATGGTATAGCACACTAATGTCATAATATTTCAACAACTCTAACCACCTTCACTGACGGAGGTTAAGATTTTTTTGGGAGAACACATACTGCAGGATCTTATGGTCTTTGAACACATCAATATGCACCCTATACAAGTAATGCCTCCAAATATTTAAGGCAAAAACTACTACTGCTAAATCAAGATCATGAATAGGATAGTTCTTCTCATGGGGTTTAAGCTGTCTGGAGTCTTAGCCTATGACCTTACCTCTTTGCATGAGAACATATCCCAAACCTACTTTGGATGGATCACAGTACATAACAAAGTTATTGGAACCATCTGGTAGGGTCAAAACTAGAGTTGTAGTGAGTCGAGTCTTCAACTCCTAAAAACTCTTCTTACAAGAATCTGAGTACCTGAATTTGACCTTCTTTTAAGTCAATCTGGACATAGGACATGCAATAGATGAAATCCCTCAACAAACCACCAGTAATAGCCATCTAAACCCAAGAAACACCTAATATCTGATGGGGAGATAGGTCTAGGCCAATTTCTCACTGCTTCAGTGTTCTAGGGATCAACTCTAATGCCCTTACCGAAAACTATATAGTCGAGGAAAGCTACTGACCTTAGACAAAATTTGCACTTATTGAATTTGCAAAATAGCTGATGGTTTCTTAGAGTCTGCAATACTATTCTGAGATGGTCTGCATGATCTATGAATACTATGGCAAACATGTCCAAGTACTGCTTGAACACACGGTTCATTAAGTCCATGAAAGCAGTTGGGGCATTGGTAAGACCAAAGGACATGACTAAGAATTCAAAGTGACCATACCAAGTTCTGAAGGCTATTTTTGGAATATCACATTCCCTGACTCTAAGCTGATGATAGCCCTATCTGAGTTTTAGTTTAGAGAAATTGCTGGCACCCTGAAGTTGGTCAAATAAGTCATCTATTCTGGGAAGTGGATACTTGTTCTTGACCGTAACTTTGTTTAACTGATGGTATTCAATGCATATTCTTAGAGAACCATCTTTCTTTCACATGAATAGAACTGGTGCGCCCCACGGGGACATACTGGGTCTAATGAATCCCTTATCTAAGAGATCCTTTAAATTATCTTTTAATTCTCTCAGTTCTGCTAGAGCCATTCTGTATGGAAGAATAGAGCTGGGCTGAGTATCTGGAAGGAGATTGATTGTAGAATCAATTTTCTTTTTGGGAGGGACTCAGGGGATATCTTCTGAAAATACCTCTGGGAATTCGCAAGATACTGGCACTAATTCAAGAGTAGGGTTTTCTGATCTAGAGTCCTGGACTCGGACAAGATGGTAGACACACCTCTTAGATATCATTTTTCTAGCCCGAAGGTAAGAAACAAGCTGACCCCTAAGTGCTAAAATACTACCCCTCCACTCTAGGATGGGTTCATTCAAAAAATAAAACTGGATAATTTTGTTTCTACAGTCAACTGAGGTATATCAGGAATAAATCCAATCCATGCTGAGAATGACATCAAAATCAGTCATCTCTAATTCAACTAAGTTTGCTGAAGTGAATTTCTGAGATATCACAATCGAACAGTTCATGTATACCCGCCGGGCTATGATGGATTTAGCCATCAGGATAGAGACTGAGAAAGGCTCTTCTAGAATTTCAAGACTGACTCTGAAATCAACTGCTATATATGGAATAACAAAAGATAAAGAAGTTTCTGGAACTAGCAAACCATAAACTTGCAATTGATAAACTTGTAACATACTAGTAACCATATCAGGAGAATTTTCCTGATACTGTTGGGATTGAAGAGCATAGAGTCTGTTTGGGCACTACCCACTGGTGGCACAAGATGTGGCACCCTGCTTATTCGAGCGACCGAACTGAGCTAGAAGACGATTATGCTGACCCTAGGAACCTGATTGGGGACAATCTCTGAATCTGTTGCCTGGCTTACTATATCCATAATATACATCACTTCCTGCTCTGCAGACACCCTGATGGTTTCTACCACACTGCTGGTAGAGAGGATTTGTTCGGGCACTAATAACACTACCCTGAGGTTTAGGGCTTAATGCCCTATCTCTATTGCCATCTTTGAATTTTGACACTGGAGCACTAGCTGAGGATGGGGCTGGAATTGAAGATTTTAGGCAGAACTGAGAACGACTCCCACCCTGCAACATAGGCTGAGAAAACTTGAAACTACCTGTTCTAGCCCTCTTATTCTTCTTCTCTCTCTCTCCTTATTGTTCTGCTCTTTAATCTGTTGAACATAAGCCATCATTCTAGACAAGTCCATCTTACTCACTAGCATCATGATTCTGCACTCCTTTACTATAATATCATTCACCCAAGACATAAACTTAATCATCTTAGACTTGCTATCTACTACCATGGGAGAAGCATATCTGGCTAATTGAGTAAACTTTAGAGAATACTCTTTCACTTTTGATTTCCATGCTTTAGATTGATAAATTCTAGAACCTTTGATTCCCTCAACTCTTGTGGGAAGAACCTATCCACAAAAGAAGTGGCAAAATCCTCCCATTTTATGGGTCCTACGTCTGCGGCCATTTTTTCATTCCACTATTTGAACCATGGGTAAGACATATCCTGGAACTGATATGCAGCTAGCTCAGCAATCTTATAAACCATCACCCCTATAATATTAGTAACTTTCTACACCTGATCAATAAATTCCTGAAGATCCTTATCTGATTAAGACCTAGTGAAAAATGGAAGGTTTATTTGGGTGAAGTCTCGAATCCTGGCAGCCGCTGTATTGGACACTTGGTTTGATGGAAAAATAGTTAGGCACTCATTCTAGGATGCTACAACATGAGCTAGGGTGGTGAAATTTGTTCTGAACTCCGCATAGGAGAGATGTTCATCCAGAGGATTTGGTTGGACCGGATAGGGTTCTGGATGGTCTCCCGTTCCTCTTTCCTTAGTTATTTTGGTAGGCATGATCTGTAAATGGATGAGAAACTTAGATTAGACAGAGAGTTTAACTGGAGATCATGCTCACTCACCCGACATGAATACTAAAAGAAGGGAAAATATTCCCAAAACATCTCGTAGCCTCCTGTCCATTAGTGTGGCGCACTACACACCCATTCACTAAACTCTACTAGATACGGCATCCAGACTTTCTAGGATTCTATTGAACCATAGGCTCTGATATCAAGTTTGGTAACGCCTCGAGTCAGTACCCCAGATGCTAGATGGTGCTAATAATCCCAAAAGACCAGTAGCTAACCCATGACTGGTACCTACTACGCGCACTGAATAATAAAGATGTAATAATAACAATATAAGGAAGTAAATATGGAAACTGCCATATGGTTCAAATCTGATAACAACACTGTATACAAAAATCTGAATGCTAGAAAACAACTGTCTAAAAACACTCTAGTTTGATAAGCCTCTAAATTGACTGAAATATGAAGTTGATGAGACAAGTCCCCAACTAACTCTGACTGGCTGCTGAAATAACTGAAATACTTAAAATAATCATGTCCTCAAAACATGAGGACTCACCACTACACTGTCTACTAAGAAGCTGTACTATAGAGGATGCTCTGGGGTCCGTGCGTCTGAACCTATGATATAAGACATTATAGCACAAAAAATATGTGTTAGTACTTTGAATGTATTGGTATGCTCAGTGCGGTATGCTGAAATGAATGGGTTCATGATGCATGAACAATACTAAGTGAATAACATAAATATAACTGAATAGGAGTACATGCATGAATACGTAGACTGTAACTAAAATCATGATGATACTAGATACTGATTTTGAATACTAATTTACTGATATCTGAACATACCAGTACATTCAAAGTACTAACACAAGAAAGGGTAGCCAAAGGGTAACATAAATCTTGAAGTCTCAACAATAGCCACATGTTCATAATTCACTTTCTAAGACATTTCATCAATAACTTGTAAATCTTGAACTTGTACATATATAGGGATGCATGCTATCATGTCATAAATACACCAACAATTCACATAGGCATTTTGGAAAACACATGGGAGGCATCACATTATACTTGGGCATGAATAATAATACAATACATCATGGCTACATTAATCACTTCAATTTCAAAGATTTCAACCCACATGGTAACATAAATTTATGAAATTCATTAAAGACATCATCTTGGAAATCACACAACAAGATTAACATGAATACAAATAACCCACAATATGAAAATCATGATTTAAGAATTTAAAAAGGGTTTCTGCAACTTCAAGGGTGAAAGGGGCCATTGGATGAACACTTCACATACCTTTATGCTTGTTTTTGAGAAGATTGATTGTATAATTCTAGAGATTTGAGACTTGAATTGAAAACCCTAATGCTTGCTATTGAGAGATTTTGAGAGAAAATGAGTATATTTTGGTGAATAGGGGCATAATTTTGTGTTTTTGGGGAATGAGGGTGGGGAAATTGACCCATTTACCCCCATAACCCGTAACAAAAATTTGTGGAATTGGGCTACCCTTCGTGTCGCGACCCCTACTTAGGTTGACTACCTATCGCAATGCAAACCCTAGATGGGTTGACTAGGCCTCGCGATGCGGGGCCATTGTGACCCCTCACTATTTTTAGCATTCAAACCCACCCTCACGCTAGTCAGAAAAACCCAAAGCACCCTATATGGCCTACAAGTGACCTTGATCATGAATCAATTTGAAAATTGACAAAATAAAGTTGGGAAGCTCATGAACTAGGATTTCCAAACTATGAAGTATAAAGTGACTCTAAGTATAAATACTTAGCTAAATTTTCTAAGTCTGGGACCCCTTAGTAGGCTTTAAAGCGCTGAGTCAAGCATAGAAATTTGTGGGGTCTAACAAAATAAGAACATGGATAATGACCTGAAGGGTAATTACCAGACAAGTTCCACATGCCTACTGATGGGAGAGACACCATCCCTATGTTCACTCGGTGCTAAGTTTTACTCCCAAATGAAAGACATTGATTTCTGAACTAATGTAAGTTTGACTGTTTATGACAACTGACTGAAATGTTAGTGTTGATGGTTTATCAAAAATCTTTCTAAAAATACTAAAACTAGATAAACAGCTAAATTTTGGGTATTCGAACCCCCAGGATTCGATAGCAATAACAATAAGGTCATAGTAAAACTTTGAGGATATGACATGTAAGCACTTATTCAAAATTCATTCTTTAGGCATTTCATCAAACACTTGCAGTTCATGGTTTAAGCTAAGCATGAGAATGTTTTAAAACTTGTAGTAATTGCATAATTTTAATTCTAAAATCTCCAACTAAGGCTTAACTCAGCGAACAACACCATTCGAACATGTGAGGTTGAATAACAACAACAATTTCATGTAAATACAGTACGGAATCAAAATTCATGGTTAAAAATAATAATAATCATGTAAAAATCATAACTTTGAATTGGCAATTGAGTTCTTGGACTCCATGAGTTAAAAGGTCTCATGGATGAACATCTAACATACCTTAAGGCTTTAATCTTGGAAGAGAAATAACTTTCTTGAGCATTGTTGGGTGGTGATGCTTGAATTCTTAAGTTTCCTTGAAGGAATAATGATGAACTTGATGAATGTGGGTGATGGCTACAATTTTATTTTAGCGGGGAATTGAGGAAATTTGGCATATAATGCCTTAACTAATGTTAAATACCATGTTCACAGTTTGGGGTGGTGAAAAAGACCAAACTGCCCCTGAGAAATTTAAATTCGCAAATGGAACCCAATTTTAACCTTCATGGCAACGCGCCAACCTTGTAGACTTTATAGACACCACGAAGCATTGTAAATGTGGTGAGCTGCCATTTTGGAAATCTAAACATGGTCCAAACCTCATCCGAAAAGTTTGAAACTTACCCCAGACATGCTACTTACACCCCTGAACATGAATTTACTCTAAAATTGACATATCAAAGTCGGGAAGGTCACTTTAAAAATCATCAAAGTTAAGAGTACAAAAATAAAACTAAGTCCCCAACTCTTAGCTAAATTTTCAGGTTCTAAGTCTCTTGTGTATGCACTATGAGTTGAATTAAACTAGGACTAATATGGGGTATTACAATATCTCTCCCTTGATAATATTCATCCTCGAATTAGACTAATTAAGTTGAGAGGACTGAGGGACTGAGATTTCATAATAAACATTCGTACTAAAACTATGGTTACATGACTTAGTTTGAAACATGATACATGGCTGAACTGATTCGGGAATATATGTAATGACATGGGAATGGTTATAAAGATGATATAGAAACAAGAGGGTTAACTTATGAGTACCCATTACTTCAAGTTGGATCTTATTTCATGACGAAGAATTGAGAGGTCTAGAATATAGAAACTCGAGGTATTACACTACATCTTCCCCCTTAGGACATTTTGTCCCCTAAAAAGCACTGACTTGGCTGAGATACTAAGGAAAGACTGAGATGATGCATGGGACATTTATTGGCTGAATCATGACTGAACTTTTGATATCTAAAATTGATGTTTGATGCATGAAGTGAGCTAAATTTGCAATCTATATGAACACATATATTTTACCTCATGAAATAGCTATATTCATGAGACATCAGATAGTATAACCAGTGGATAGATGGAAAATCATAGGAACTTGTCTGTCTTACTACTATACTGAATTGATGGCTTTATGAACTATCTCACACTAAATTTTTATGTTCAACTATATTATTTCTTCAACGCTCTTTCTAAGAAGTTATAATAATAGTAGAAAGCAGAAAATCTTAGGTATGAGCTAAATAAGACATCTGTCTAAGAAATCCCGACGTGTTTATAATTCTGTGACATGGAGCATAGGCCTACGAAATGTAAATTGGGATAGAATTGCTATGCCTTAGACAATGCAACTTCAGCTTTCAATCTTAGGTATACTCCTCAAATACTCCCTCAACTATACATTCCACTTCAATACCACACTTTACTTGAGTCTACTGAAAGTATTCACATGGGCACTGATAACTCTATTTTCTACTGAAGTTTGAGCTGAATTGAATTCTCTCACTAAGTTCAAGATTACTCGAATCTACAAAGTGCACATAAAACACTATAATACTAGTCTGAATCATAAATTCAACACACCCTACATTTTCATGACTCCTCGCCTCATGAATAATTCATATTACCTCTTTAACAACACATTTAACCTCTTACTAGCCATTCACTTATGTGCAATGCATTTATCAAATTACACACCAACATGATATTCAAGCCTATCTTCATAACTACATATGGACTTCTATACAAAAAAAACCATAAAAATATCTTTCTCATATCCTTTGAACCTCTATCATTAACAATTTCCATGCACTACCCTAAGAAAACACACACCAAATATTAGCTAACTATGACATATGTCAAAGACTGGGCCTCAATCTTACTTCACACTCATAGACTTAGTTAAAACAAGCATAAAATAATCTTTCATCAACAAAAATTGTTTATTCTCTCCCATCTAAGCAATTACTCATCACTACTATCATTTCATACGGAGTGGTCACTGAAAGGTTAAAACATGAGGACCTGAAGCACGGAAGAATAACTTTGACCCTTAACTGAGGCCTGAGGAATAGAGCATCAACGACATGAATTCATCAAGGAGGTCTAAGCTAAGGACATACATGACATAAATCTGAATGTTGTTGATCATTAAGAGTGTGGCATGAGTACTTGAACTAAACATACTATAAAGCATAAGTACATGAGTCGTGAGATGCATGACCTAAATTCGGAGTTCATAAATTCTTAGACTATGATTCTTACTATTGAGTGAACTGGAATTCTTCATACTAGGAACTGCAAGCGCACATGATTTTCTATAAAATGCACAAATATGAGCTATGATCATCGGGCTGACATATAATGCATGAGTAGATATCCTGCTAACTAAAAAAAAAATATTGCAATGAGATAGGAATATGTTTGTTATCCTCCTCCCTTACTATTTTTCTACACACACTGGCATGACTACTAGGATCTGAGAGCCTAGCTTGGTTACTTGTCTATAATCTCCCCCTCATTTAAAGTCATCATCCTAAGTCTGTGGGCATATACTCTAAACTGAACTGTCACCACTTTACTCTAGAGCCTGGTGTATAATAATGTACACAAATGATAAACTCAGCCTAAGAGACTATGACTGATAATGTAAAGCCCACTGCTAGTACTTTCTTTTAAGGTACAACTCTTATCTTTCTATACCCCGAACAAGAATCATATAACCACTTAAATACTGGCTAACTAAGAGTTTTTCAACTCTTCTTTGTATTTACTCAATCTTCCAAGATTCAAACTTAAGACCCTAACATTTAACATTAGTATCCCCGAACCTTTAATGAACCATACTAACCTTTATCATAGCCTGCTAATATTACATATTTAAACTTATATTTCTCCCTAAACCATGAGAATTACCATTACGCTTGGACATCCGACATCAACATGCTATAACCCATAACTTAGCTGGTACAAACATCAATTACTATATTTCTAGACCAATTCAAACTTAGCACTGTAGGTTACTATATAAGCACACCCTCACCATAATACTTAGCTCAAATTCTTGTATACACCATTTCAAGACTACTGATTCACCTCTTATGCAACTAGCTCTATGTATATGTAATCCACCAATTTCAATAATACTATCCCCATTCTATTTCTACTAAACTTCTGGGTTCATGCTTCTAATTCTATGCCATCTACTGTCATAGAATTTTTGGAAAAGGTTTGAAAACACATCTGACACCCAAGCAATGAGGTACTACCCGTCCATTCAATGATTGGTTCATTCAAAAACTGAAACTAAATGGTTCTATTTCTAAAATCAACTGAAGTGATTTTATGGGATACTAAAACTGAGCAGTTTCTGTATAACTATCTGGCTAGGGTATATTTACCCACTAAGGTAGACACTGAGAAGGCTCTGCTAAGGTTTTGGAACTAACACTAAACTCGATAAGTATATAAAGGGATAGCAAAAGAAAGAAGCTCTGGGATTTGACAAAGCATAAACTTCTTAATAAAAGGCCTATAACGTACTCATAACCGTATCAGGAGAACTTTTTTTATCGTGTCTGTAATAACCCTTCAGGTCATTAACCGTGTTATTGATTATTTTACCCAATAGAGCTTTTTCATATCTATCCCAAGTCATTATTGACTTGCTCGAACTGATAGTTTGGTTACCTAATGGTTTGTTTGGTTTTTAGAACCATTGTTTTCAATGTGAAGTCTTCGTTTATTCCATCTAGACGTCGAGCAAAAACTTTAATAAAATTATTTTGGATGTGAATTTTGACTGCACCAATAGGTATGTAATACCAATTTTAGGATAGGTAGACCCTTGGTTCGGATCCCATAACACCCGAGCTTATTTCGACCCATTAGTCAAAAACTCAAAAATTAGAATATATAGGTGTGGGACCCACAAATATCCTAAATTACCTTAGATGGTAAATATGACTTCACCTATGCGTCCAGAATGTCGAATTTTGTGGCGTTACATAGTTCTTTTGCAAAAACAGACTCCGAATGGGTCCGAGAGGTCAAAAATATGTTTTGACCTTGTGGGCCCATTTAAACTCGTATAAAAAGGCCCTTTTGGACCATTTTTGAGTCATTCTTCAGCTTTTTGAACACGCTAGTTTCCATAAAGATTTGTTGAAAAAAATGAGTCTTGTGGGTTGATTAGGAGCTTAGTAACTTGTGTAATTCATCTTTTTGCTACAAATCTAAGGTAAGATTTCTTCAAATTTGGTATTAATTTCTTGATTTCTAGACCAAAAATTCTAAGTCTTTGAGGCTCAATTGTAGCCACAAATGTGATTGATTTACTCAAATTTCTTGAGGGTTTTAGCTCCCTAATGATATTTAGATTATGGGTTGGTCTTGAAAACTCATTTTTTGAAGGTGGGATGCACTTGGGGGTTTGGTGTTATTTTGGACCAATGGCATAGTGGTGACATAATAGGTTTTTTTGTTCTTGTAATGATGCTTAGATTATGTTGTTGATAGCTTGGCTCATGGAATAAGAAGCTTCAAGAAAAAGGAAGCCAAAGCTTGTTGGTTCTTGAGCAATTGGACTCGAGGTAGGTTAGGCTTACCCGTAGTTAGAGTGAGCTTGGTTGTAATATAATTATTAATATCTTGTAAGATTGGGTGGGGTTTTTAGATGATAAATGATTGAATGATGATGCTTGGAATTAGTTGATTCTCATAGAATGTTAAAATTTTAAAAGTATGATTGTTTACCTTTAACTTAGAACCTTGGATAGTTCTATGTATAGTCTCATCAATAGTATGAGAACACTTTAGTTTCTCTACTAGATGAGAATGGTGTTGTTTAATCACTTTAAAAGTATGTTGACCTAGTTATTGCTTTATTATGAAATTGCCTTGGTGTTGGATTGACTTAGGAAGAATACTTGAAGAAGATTTCCCCTATAGGCTTAGTAAGGATTGATAATCCCTTATGGTGTGACTTAGATGACCTAGCCTGAATATGGGTAGAAGTTAGTCTTGTAGAAATGACTTAGTATTATTGGGAGTTAGAAGTGGGACTTGACCCTCCTTAAGCTTGAACTATGTAACTCCTTGGTAACCTAGATACTTGATGGGCGTCTAAATTACATTATTCAGATTTAAGGGTTAAACCTGGTTGTCGGTTAATGAATAAGGTAGATGGTTGGAAAATGTGTATACTTGATTGCTTGTTTTATTGCCATGTTATGGATAGTCATGGAAAGATGGTAATTGTGTATATCATCTAGATACTCATGCTTATGCTCCTACTCATATATCATGATGATGACTAGTAATAAAGTGTGATGGTTTATGTATCTTACATCTCTATTACTCAATTATTATGAATTTGCGTATGATTATGGATTTGGGCCATATATGGGTGTATGTTGGTGTTTTGAAAAATATCAATACTATGATGATGCTTAGTGAATCTGGAGGAGATATTGATACTATGATGATGCCTGGTAGATTCGGAGGAAATGTTGATACTATGATAATGCCCAGTAAATTCGGAGGAAATATTGATACTATGATGATGCCCGGTAAATCCATATGAATACTGATACTATGATGATGCCCGGTGAATCCGGGGGATATGTTCATATTGTTGTGATGCCTGACTAATCTGGAAGAGGTAACGATGTTATGATGATAATGTGTGTGGTGAGTATATATGAATATATGGATATATGTGGGGTTATGCCGTGTGTGGCTAAACCCGTTTGTGTACTTGAAACACGATGCCTTACTTGATAGATTATTAATCATTCTTCATCACTAATCACTAGTTAAGAGGTGTGACCCTTATTAATTCTAATTAGTAACTAGAAGTAGATTATGCCATGTATTGGGTCAAGGTTAATTGGGATGTGTAAGCTTGTCTAGTTAGTCACATTATTAACTCGTTTGACATATCATGTTGACTTCTAAGATAGAACATTTTGTATACACTGCTCATACTGCAAGTTTGTTAGGACTTTGGTTTTTCCCTAGATTGACGATTAAAGTTCTTCATGAAACATCAGTATAGCTACATTACTGTTAATTACTTGGGAGGCTAGTAACATAAGTTTGTTGTTAGAGTATGTTTCAAGATCCTTTACTACAAATATGGAAAATATATGAACGATTAAGAAAATAGCAACATCTAATCTGATGAATGCTTATGCAATCTGTGGTCCAATCAAAAGTGTAGAGACTATTCCTTTTGCTCGTGCAAGGAACAATTTGCTTGCCTATAAGGTATGGAGAGCATAAGACACAAATATACATGTCCAGTAGCCAGTAGACTTCTAAAAAAAACTGCTTCACACTTGCTGTAAATTGAGTTTGTTTAAATTTGTATTGCCTGGTTGTCCACGCATTCAACATTGAACTCTGGTTATTCTAGATTAAAATGTTCTACCCTATTTTAGAAGATTGCAATCTTTTTTCTGCTTGATACTGAAATAAGAACTAGCAAAATTCATATCAATGGAAAGTTAGAGTGTCCAGTCAAATAAATAATAATGTTGGTAACTTGTAGTTTTTTCCTTATTTGGTGACTAGTAAACTATAAGACTTGTAAACTAGTGCTTCATAGATTTGTTGATTAACTAATATAGACTAGACTTTGAGTTGATTAACAAAATAGAGAATAAGTAACTATATGACTATGTTATCGATATATCGATTTTGTTGTGCCAAATTGCGGTATTGATAATGATTGTAGACCTCGGTAAGAGGCCATGGCGGGAATGTGCAATCCGCGAATTTGGTGAGTTGCTTATGTAGTTGTTTCTTGATATATTGATGGATTGATATATTGGTGTACTCTCTGGTGGTATCGGGTGCTGTGACGAGTTCTTTGTTGTGTTCTTTTGCGTGTACTTTCCGGCGGTATGGGATGTCATGGTAAGTTCTTGTGCTTTATATTCTAATGATGTTTGGTGTTGATTATGGTAAATAAATGGTTATTATTGTATGTATGTAGCTTTACGCTTCCGAATCAATTACTCATTTGTATGACGATTAAGGTATGTATTGATATGATACGTTATGCTATTGCCCTAGTAGATTAGTTATTTTATTCAGTGATTTCGAAGAAGATTCAAGTTCAATCCTATACCTTGACTTTAAGTTATTGTCTTACTTTAAATCGTCTTTACATTATAATTTATCTCAGTCAGCCGATGATGCCTACAGAGTACTCGTGTTTCAATACTCATACTACACTTTTGTATCTTTTTGGTGCAGACCCAAGTTCTAGTTGACATCGTTGAGTCAAGATCGTGCCGTGTTGATCTTCAGGATATAGGGTGAGCTCTTGAAGTTTGAGTTGTCTTTTCCCCCTTTATCTTTATTCTGTCTTTTATATTCGAGACAAATGTATAAGATCATTTAAGACTATTTAAGTTTATTAGACTTCGAGTTGTAATTTCTGTTGTCAGATTTAGAGTTTCTCTTGTACTTATACAATCAAGTCATGGGATTGGTATTCGAATGTTAGTTATTTCATTTGTGGAATATTGTTGTTATATTGTGTTTCTAAATAGGGTCCATTTTGGATGTTTCTACTAAGGTAACCCATTGCATTAGCTCCGAGTTATGGTGTTGGCTTACCTACTGGTGGGTTGTGGCAGGTACCATCATGACTCGAAAATTTGGTCGTGATAGTGTCGGAACTGGAGTGCATAAAGTCTATTCTGGTGTTGACCACTAATGGCACTGGGAGTGGCTGCCTGCTGAGTTAGGTAACCTAGTGGAGTTGAGGGACGACTATGATGATTCCATTGACCAACCTTAGGACTTTCTCAGACTCTCTGTCCTGGCTCTCCACATTCAAAACACACATCACTGCCGGCTCTACACTCACCCTTATGATTCCTACCATATTCTTTGCGAAGCGGGTTAGTACGAATACCCCTCCCACTACTTTGTGACTTAGAGCCCGATTCTCTATATCGATTGTTATTCTTAAATTTAGGCATTGGAGAACTGGCTAAAGGCGAAGCTGGGGATATGAATTTCTAACGGAATTGGGAGCGGTTACTACCCCTTGACCTTGGCTAAAAACTACTTGTTCTGGCCCTCTTATTCTGTCTTTCTTTCTTTCTACACTCCCCTACCTCACTCTGCTGAGCATGAATCAAAAGCCTAGATAGGGCAACAACCTACAGATTGTTCTGAGCAACTACTGAATAAGCTAAATTAGTGAATGCAACTCTAAATTCTACATGAGAGCATGCTCATTAAGGGGATCTTCTTGAACGGGTGGAGGCGTTGGCTGGTTTACGTTTCTCCCTCCGTTAGTCTTTCTGGGAGGCATATTCTATAAACGAAAGAAAAGTTGAATTAGACAGAGAGTTTAACTTGAGTTCATGCTCATTCGTACGATATGAATACTCAATGCAACTTTTAGACTACCTAGGACACTTTAAAACCTTAGTATCTTATGCCAAGTTTGTAACACCTCGAGAGTACACCTTGGGCACCACACGATGCTTACAGCCCCAAAGGACCACAAGCTAACCCATGAGCTGGTACCTGCTGTAAGCACTGAATAAAAGCTCAAATAAACATGTGCGGAATTTAACTGGAACGCTTCAAGGTTTTAACAACTGAAATCATAATTGAAACATGGTGTTAAACGTTTTAAAACATACTGGCAAAACTAATAAAAACTACTGATCATAACAACTGAAAACTGACTAACTCTCTATACTAGTCTGAAAGCCTCTAAATAGACTGACTGTGGAGTTGATGGGACAAGTCTCCAACTAACTCTAGCTGACTACTAAACTGAAAGGAAATGCGAACATAAACATCATTGGTCCTCGGAGTATGAGGACTCACCGCTGCTACTACTGATAGTTTGGTATGTCTACACGCAGTTAGGGAACAGAGCATCCGAACCTATGATATTAAATATCATAGTGCAAGAAACGAGTATTCGATCAGTGATTTGAATGTACTGGTATGATAAATTAGGTTAGTTTAATATTCATGGGTTCAAATGTTTGAGTAATAACTGACAAAATGAGTAGGATGAGGTACTGAGTGAGTATGCATGAAATCTATAAAGACTGAGGATGCATGACCAAGAATAAAACATGTTCTGATGCAATCTATAAACAGAAATACTGAAGTGATGATAATTGGATGACTGATATCTGTATGCTATGGTCAAGTAAAACTGAAACTAATTTCTAGACTAAGACTGTGGGAGTTAGCTATAACCGACATGCCCTAATATACTATCAGGGTCCAACCTTTAATCCCAGCTATAAGGGTGTTAGTACTGTACCATGGGCACCAACAATGATTGCGTGGATCCACTAATCCAATGTCCCGAAGGACGAGGGTGTCATGCCTATCTGATGGGGGACTCCTCAAATCTACGATGACACCGTAGGTATGGAACCTAGGGACTGCTACTAATGTCTCATGCCTACTGATGGGGGAGACAAGTGCCTTATACCTACTGACGGGGGAGCTATATCAACTTTCTCATAATGAATTTTTGTAGAGCTATCTCCTTAACATTCATTAAAAATATGCTTATCTAATTAGTTATAGTCAGTCTTGCTTTTCCTTTTGTACTATACTTTCTCAAGAGTGGTGATACAAATTACTTGAATATTCTAATCAAAGAAGTTTCTAAGTACCTGGGTGTAGATCTTCTAGATTGGTTTAGACTTCTTGAGTTCATAGAAGATGTCTCACAATCGACTTTTCTAGAATTATGGACTGAAGATGACATAAAAGATTTTTGGACTAAAGATATTATAGAAGCTGATGTTTCAGAAAAGAAGTTATTGATAGATGGCGCCGTGTGTGCTTGGTTTTTGTATGTATATACATGGTAGGATATTTTGCGTCTTTATAGAATACATCCCTTTAAAAAACAATCAATGAGTTTAAAAGATGTCATCGCTATGTTCACTCTGTGCTAAGTTTTACTCCCAACTAAAAGACACTGATTTTTGAACTAATTTAAGTTTGTCTGCTTATGACAACTGATTGAACTGTCAGTGTTGATGGTTTATCTGAAACCATTTTGAAAGTACTGAAAACTAGATAAACAGCTAAATTTTAGGTATTCAGACCCCCAGGACTAGATAGCAATAACAATAAGATCGTAGTAAAACATTAAGGACATGACATGTAAGCACTTATTCAAAACTCATTCTTGTAAAATATTTCATCAAAAACTTGCATTTCATGGTTTAACATAAGCATGAGAATAATTTTAAAACTTGCAGTAATAGCATAATTTCAATTCTAAAATCACCACTAAGGCTTAACTCAGCAAATAACACATTCGAACGTTTGAGGTTTAATAACAATAATAATTTCATGTAAACAGATATGAAATTGAAATACATGGTTAAAAATCATAATAGTCATGTAAAAATCATAACTTTGAATTGGAAATTGGGTTCTTGGACTTCATGGATGAAAAAGGGCCCATGGATGAACATCTAACATACCTTAAGGCTTTAATCTTGCAAGAGAAATAACTTTCTTGAGCGTTCTTGGGTGGTGAAGCTTGAATTCTTGAGTTTAATTGAAGGAATAATGATGAACTTGATGAATGTAGGTGATGGTTAGGGTTTTATTTTAGAGGGGAATTGAGAAAACTTGGCATATAATGCCTTAACTGATGTTAAATCTCGTGTTTTCACCGATTAGGGTGGTGAAAAAAAACCAAACTGCCCGTGGGAAATTTAAATTCACAATTGGAAATCAATTTTAACCTTCACCACAATGCACCAACCTTGTCAACTCTATAGCCACAACGACGCGGTGAAATTGCGGTGAGCTGCTAGTTTGAAAAGCTAAACGTGGTCCAAACCTCATTTGAAAAATCCGAAACTTACCCGAGACATGCTACTTACATGCCTGAACATGAATTAACTCAAAAACTAACATCTCAAAGTCGGGAAGGTCACTTTAAAAATCATCGAAGCTAAGAGGCCAACAATAAAACTAAGTCTCGAATACTTAGATAAATTTTCAAGTTCTAAACATCTTGTGCATGCACTATGAGCTGAATTGAACTAGGACTAATATCGGGTATTACAATATCCCATGCTCATTAGTGTGAGGGACCCTCTTTGCCTACTCACCTCCTTGTCTATTTGTTAGAGTTTAGACTAAATGCTTTTCGTAGCTATATAATATTTCTGTACATTTGATTATACTAACTCAGTGGACATGGGTTGGAAAAAAATAAATATCTTTGAGCATATGATCTTGAAAAAAAATATTACTAATTACTTTGGTGAGAGACCAACAAAATTACAATTCATAAAACAATTAGAATCAATCTGAATAGAATCAAACGAGCATATTGAAGAAGTTAAAAGGGAAGCTAATATAAAATTTGAAGAAATGAAGAAAGAAACATATATCAAGTTAGCAGAGTTGAGTAAAAGATGAGAAGAAAATAATTTAAAATGCTGCAGCTCAAGGTCAACGACAATCAAATGATGTAAATCTAACTGTAACTACTTATTATATTATTTTATATCACTTATCTAGTAAATATATAATTTTTTGAAGAAAATATTCATATTAATAATTAAATTTAACATGTAAGCAACTATTATATTTTCTTATTTTCTTATTGATTGTTCTATATTGCATCTTGTGAAGGAGAGACGAAACAATCAAGATTGACAAGAATTTTAACAAATATTTTCTTTTATAAAAGCATATTAGTATGTTTGAGTTAAATGATATTTTATTGTTTTAAATGATTTTGTTGAACATTTTTAATTCGTTTTTCTAATATATTGCATTATTACATAATTAGAATATTCTGCTATAATTTTTATGAATTTTATGACATTTCTCAATTATGTTTATGAACTACTAGCTATAATTTTTTTTAATTTGTGGCAAAACATATATAGTTATCACAAAAATAATAATACTTTTTCATAGCAAATGAAAAATATCTTTGATAAAATCTATATCTCGTGTCAAAAAGGTATGTTAATTTAGTTATGATATTTTGAATTCGTAACTAGGCATTACTTCTTACAACTGTCATTTATCAAGAAAATGACTAAAAAAATTTTCTTTCCGTCGCAAATATATACTGTTTTAGCTATAATGCTTTGTAGTTCATGGCTATAGGCATGGATTCTTAGCTACATTATGAACATATTTGTAGCAAATAATTTAATTCATGGCTATAACTTTTTAATTCGTGACTAAATATGGGTATGATTGCCACCAAACTAAATCATAAAAATAGCCATAAAATTTAAATTTGCATGACAAGTAACAATTTAAAATCTCATGCCTACAATATGAAGATAGCTACACATTTTATTTATCGTGGAAAAAGAACAAAAACACTTGCTACAAGTATAATTTTTGTGGCAGAATTTTTGTATCATCGTAGTTACAACACAATTTTTTTGTAGCAATAAGTATAAATCTTTTGTCACGAATCATGTAAAGTTTGTAGCTAACTTTTAGTCACGCTACATCTTGTTACGAAAGCTACGAAAACAAATATTGTAGCTAAAGTGTTTAGTCACAGAAAATTTTATATTTAGCTACGATGAATTTTATAGCAATATATATCTTTTGTTGTAGTGTGGGATGTTTCTTTCAATTTACTAGAGCAAATAAAAGTGACTTTAACCAAGTGTGGTTCCTAATTTTGGATTTGAAACAAGGGTGATATCACTATCATGAGCTTAAATTGTCGTTGACATGCAAGGACACCTTGGATTGTTCTTGCAGATGCCCAAAAACCTTGATAGTTGTACATATATGATCCAACCCATCCTTTTTCTTTGGGCAGAATAGATAGCAATTTCTTACACTCATCACTATAGGGCATCCTCTTGTAAATATTAGGAAGGAAGTGGTGGTGAAGTTCGAGATGTCTTCTAGTTTGTATGATGAAGGTTTACTCATAAGAATATATAGAGAGGTGGGACATTAGTTACATTTTTCTTTTTCAGAAATTTTAGGTCTAGAAGACCATGTCACTGTTCATATATTTACCTAACCTCCGTTAAATTAAAACTTATTTTTACCCAAAGAAATATCAAGGGTGTATGTAATTCTCTTTAGTGTGTAAGAGATGTAGGGTTGATGGTGTAAAAATGTGTGGAGTGAATATCAAACTTAGCTATGGGATATTCCACCTTATCCTTCATACTAAACAATAGTATCCATGTATATTGCTCATTTGAGTTTAGTTCAAATAAGTATATAACAATTAAATAAGTCTTAAATGTCAAATGTTGTCATAGGTCTATAATAACCCGTCGTTGTAATTACCAAAGAATCTCAAAACAAATGAGACTATTGTTAAGAAATATGACTATATAGGTAATTACTCTTTTTAAATGCCCATAAAAGCTAGTGACATTGGACCCAATGACAATTAGCTAACGAAGATAAGGAGTCATTTGGTAAAAGGGATAAGGAAAGTAATCTCGGGATAAAGTTTGGGATTAATTTTATCCCATATTTGATATAAGGTATTATCTAATTCCGAGACTATTTTATTCTAGTATTTATACTAAAATGATGGAATTACTATCTCATGTATTGGATGGAATAAAATAATTCCATGAAATATCCCTACTTATTCCATCATATGTACCAAACGACCCTTGCATGTGGGTAAGTTGCAATAAAGGATAAGAAACAGTATTTCACAAACTTGTTGGTTGATCCTTTTTTCTTCTCAATAATCTATATCTATATCAATAATAATATATTAAAAGTGTGAAAACCTATAGAAAAGTTATTTTAACTTCATTAAAATACTTCACAATAGACAAAATCGTCATTTAATCAATTATATAAAATTTTCTATTCAAATAATATAAGCATACAAAGTTGAATTAAAAAAGGTAATCAAGAACGTCTTAAAAAGAAAAAAAAATTAAACCTTAAAAAAGAAGGCTAAGCTATTTATGGAATTAAATAAGTAAAAGGAAAGAATACAAAGTTAGTGAAAAAGCACACCCAAAAAAAAATGTATACAAATTTCAAGTTAAAAAGGACACCAATCATGTTATTTTAATATTAATAAATAATTTATAGAAGAAAAATTAAAATTTACCACATTTAAATTATTCCTTTCTTGTAGAAAAAAGTTTCATATTTTTATAAATTGAGAATTCTTTCTTGATACAACATAACATTCACAATATAGTTCTCAAGTAAATTTTTTTCTTTGTTATTATCACTCAAGGTTTTTTTTATTAGCTTCCACACGATATCATATTGTATAGACTCATTAATGTGCTTACAATTTGAGTTCAATCATGTTCTAAGGGTGCATCAAGAGATTGGACTTATTGGATGGCGTCGTTCGACTGAACATCATTATAATTCTTTTTAAAATTCAGAACAAGAGATCATTGTATAGCTCTAACCAAATTTACAATGTAATCCTCATACAAGTTTTTTCTTTGTTATCGTCGCTCAAAATTTCTGTGTTAGCTTTCGCATGACACTATGTTGTATAGATTCTATCAATATGCTCATAATTTGAGTTCAATTCAGTTGTAAAGATACATCAGAGGTTTGACTTATTAAATGATGCCGTTTGAATGAACGTCACTATGATTCTTTCTGGGATTCAGGACAAGAGACCATTGTGTAACTCTAACAAAATTCAGTTTACATTATTAAGCTATTGCCCGATGTGTAGAGGTAGGTTATGCAATATCACTACAAAAAAATCGACAATTACCCACGGTTATTTAGCCATGGTTGCAAGAACTATGGCAAACTTTAGCAAAAAATGTAAATTTATCAACGTATTAAAATTGGACGCTAAAATACCGTGGCTAAATCAAGCAAGAATTATAATTTTCACTTCCACCTCCTTTTTTTTCATTTCCTCCCATTTCTTTACATTATTAATGTTTTTCTTTTTGATTTTTAGTCCTCTCTTTCGATAACACCAAGAAAAAAATGCCAGCTCAAGTGCTTCTTCTCCCCAAAAACGACTACTTCGACGTCCCCTCCTTCGAGTAGTAGCAAAAAATGGTGGAACGTTCTAGGTAATATTTGGATCAATGTTTTGTCTTTTACTCCCTTATAATGTTGTGTTGTGATTGTGATAGATTTTTCAGATATCGTATGCAATGTGAGAGGAACTGTAGCAAGAATAGGGTTTTGAAGTTAATTTTACATTCAATCTTCAATGGGAGTTTTTAGGATTTATATTATTGCTTTCACCTTTAACGATTTTGCAATTTTCGGTTCCCTAATTTCAATTTCAAATCTCAACTTTCCATGGGTTCAATTTAACTTCTCCTAGAAAAAAATTATCATTTCTTTTATGGATTTAGGTGGCCGTTGTTGCTTTTTCAAGCTGCTTTTTGGTGTTTTGCTTTTCAAAATTCATACCATTAAATTATGCGCTTGTATGTATATATCCCATATAAGCTCACGTTTTTATTTGTTGATACATTGATACATGGAGGTGCATTCATTTTTGTTTATTATATTTTTTTAACCGTAATTTAATTAATGTGGTATATTACATCAACAATATATTATAACTAATGAATGTGTTGGAAGTATGTTTCCTTTTGAATTTATACATGTAAAGTTTTTGAAACAATTGAAAGGATATTGCCTTATTATGAAGGCAGGAATTTCTTGTCCTCGAGCTATTGAGTACTGAGTAGTGACTCTCTACAGCATTTTAATTTTCAGTTTTGATAATTAGTTAGAATAATTATTTGAGTCTATAAATTTTTGTACATGAGTAGTGTTTGTTCAGCAGAAAGAGAGAATGTTACTTTAGTAGAGTCACCCTTTTAATGCATTCTTTGTGACTCTTGAGAAGGCAAGATGTTGATCCTTAACTGATTAGCAACTATAGTATATCTGTTTAAGCTCTGGCCTTTTAAGTAACTTTGACATCTTTTCTTTTATCAGCAATTGGTGCTTGGTGATTATATATTTAGTGTATTAGTTTAGTTCTTAGTGTCTACCAAATTAGGCACAAGACAAATGGAGTTATAAATGTCTTGATAAGATACATAATGTGATTCTTGCACAATTCATCACCAGCTTTAATCGTTTATAAAAATGAGTTGACTTCAATCAGTAGTGTTGTTCAATGACCTTATCAAACAGAAATGCTAACTACTGAGTCCAAATATTTTATACTATCTTTCGCAAAATTTGAAGGCTGGAGACTTGTCTGTTTTTTGGAGGGTTCGTTGATAGAAATTTTATTGTCTTCAGAGTGAACCAGTTCCTTTTCTCAAACAATTTTATTGTCGATACTAATGCCATGATGGAAAATTATGAATGTTAATTTCACTTGCTATTTGAGTAAAGCTTCTTTATAAAGTTTATCAGGGTTCTATTGTGTCCATCTACTTCCATGGAGAACCTTTCCATATCTCAGTACTTATTTTACATATTGCCATTTCCATCATTAGTACTTATTTCAACCTTTTTTGTTTTATCATGTTATAGTTTGCTTTTGGAGATTACTCTTGCACTTTGCTCTTTGATTGAATTGTCTGCAGGAGTTATCATTAACAGCAAGAACACCTATAACTTCGAAAAGTAATTCTATGAATGTAGATGCACAAGGTCACAAGTTATGTTAATTCACAAAAAGATAGTTCAATGACGCATGTATGTAATAGTAGATTGCATATGTGTGTGAATTGCTTACTGGCACATGGACAGATCCCTCTCCATCAGTTATATGGCGTCAAATAGGTTTATCTTGATCCCACCCTCCCAGTCAAAGGTGCGGGTTTTTTAAAGAACAATTTTATCTATTTCAAGATTTCTTTATAGAATGGATAATTTGGTATGTCCATTCAAAATTTATATGTATTTGTTATTGCTTTTGATATCACTACTGGTCTTATATGAATATATAGGATTACAAACAGATGGTGAAATAATCTCGTGTATATAAAATAGTTAGCTTTACGTTTTAACTATATAAGGGAATACCAATGATCACTAGACCACATGGGTGGATCTAGATGGAGTTGAGGGGCCCCTTCATCGAAAAGCACACTTTATATATATTAGGTCAAATTTTTACACAGGTTCGATTCTCAGTATAATTTCTCATTTTTTCAACTTTCGGCATCTCAAACTTTTTTAAATAATAAATGATGACATCATTACTTTAAATGCAGGATAGACCTGATGTCCCTTGTTTTCCTATTTTTTGTTTTAAATTTTATGTATTGTATTTCTAGAATACATGAGCAGATCTATTGATAATATATTTTTTTCTTTATCTATTTTATAGTTTCTTCTGCTTGCTCTAGCATACAATTACTTTGTCATTATGTTTGGAAGTAATCATATAGATGTGTTATGATATGTTAAGAGTTTGGTATGTATACAAAATTTGAGACCTTTTCAAGTTTCATACAAAGTAGAATCATGACACTAATAGATGCTAGTTAAGTGTGTTGCAAAAGGAAGATTGTAGGACGTGTCCAATAAGAACGTCATTGAGAAAGTAGAGATCCTACGAGAAACAAAGCTAAGGTATGAATGCTTCCTGAGTATGATATTCACTATCACATAAATTTTCTTTTGTCCATTATATAGTCTACTGGGTAGTTTGGCCAAATGGACTTACAATTTTGACTGTTTAAACTCTATTGTGGTACTTCACTTGGCTGAACATGTTATTTCTCTAGTGATTAACTGGTCTATCACATAGATAAGCTTACTCATACATCATCATATTGTATACATGTTCAAGATGTCTCTTTGTAGTAACTTAACAGAGCTTAATAATATATAAAGGCTTAATCCTTAATTGTCTTCCCGATTCTTGAATTATAGAGCAACACTGAAAAGTTTGTAGTGTAGCTTTGAGCATTTATGACTGGTATTTTACTGAATTCAAGGCATAGATACCCCACTTTCTACAATTGAATTTCTTTTTAGTTGGTACTGAATAATCTTTGAGAATTCTTGTTGATTGTGTCCATTGTATTTTTCTATGTGATATGTTCAGGTTCAAGTGTTCATTTTGAATGTTCTTCTCTGGTTTTTGGTCAAACAGCTGACTTCTTGAAGGTAAATTCAAGGGATTATGCATCTTGGATAGCAGCAGGGTGAATGCTACAACTTTCTTTAATTATAAACTGGGCAATGTAGTAAAATACCTATCAATTATGTATTATTACCAGGAAAATTTAGGAAAATAATAATTTTTTTTTTTATTAAAATAAATATTTTTACCACGATTTTAACCGTGGCTAATTTTTCTAATGAATTGATCAAGTTAACCACGGTTCTCGTGTGGCTAATTCAAATTGATTTTTTTCCTCCTTCAGTCAATTTACCCATGGAACAATCGTGCTAAATTTACAAGTAACCGTTGCTATCTAAATATTACCACGGACGTCAAAACCATGGCTAAATTGCTCGCCACGCCCTTTATGGGCACACTAGCAGCCGTGGCTAAGTGACTGTGGCAAACATGTATTAGTCACGATTTAGTAAAATAAAAATAGAAATTCTCTCATCATTGCAATACCCCGTACTTCTACATAACTTGAAATCGTCCCAACTATGTTAGAAACTTACTTTGAAAGATGAATCCACTTTTATAGACGTAGAACTTTTAAGATTTTCAAGGTAGAAAGTTATGGTCGAAATATAGAAAGTAGTCAAAACTGCCCAGGCGAGCTAGCGACGGACCGTCGCCCAAGCCGTCGCAGCGGAGGCAGTGAGACCACATTCTGCCTAAGGGTGATGGCTCAGGCCTAAAATACATCCATATATCTACGAGTAACAATTAATTTGAAGGGGAAGACCTCAAGACCAAAATATTTTATCGTTGCAACAGTTCACAATGCATGCTTTTGAATAAAATTCAAGAACCCTTCGTAAATATATGATTTTGTCAATATTCAAAACATTATTAAGATGATTTTACTATGTACATGTAGTTTAGGAAAAATCCCACGTACCTTATGTTCCTTAGTTGAAGAATAGAACTTTAATTTTGACACTTTTCGTGGGAAATCTTGGATTGAAAAACTTGAATTCTTGCCTTAGGAAACCCTAATTTGTCCTTGTTCTTGAAAGTGAAGAGGATTTGAGAGTTTTAAAACTGACAAAAGATGGATTATAACGTGTTTTGGATAATTTAAATCGTGTGGGAGAAGTTTGGGCTGAGGAAAGGAACAAAATACCCCTAAAGAAACCATAGGAAATTGCAGAAATTCTTCAGTTGACGATCAAGGTTGATGGCCCGTCACTTAGGTGATGACTCGTCACCTAAGTCTTCACTTCCAGGATGTAATTTTCCCTTTACTGTCCTAGGCTGACGACTAGAGCTTATGGGTCATCACTTAGTTGATGTCTCACCAGCTTAGTCGTCACCTAAGTGATGGCTTATCAGCGTAGTTGTCACTTAGTTGACAGACAGATACTTCAAAGTAAAATGAGCATAACGTCCTACTCCGACATCGGATTAAGGTGAAACCAGCTGCGTTGGAAAGAAGACTCAAAGATATTTATTTTTGTATAAAGTAATACACGCGAATCATTATGTACATGCATTAATGGTCGTTTAAAATTGACACAAGATGAAGCATTCACTAAAACTTAATCGATAGAAACGTTCTCAACTCGTCCTTGCATTACAAGATATTTGTAACCTCAATTCATATTCAAAGGTATACCCACACTATAGAATCGATAATCACACATCTATTAACAAGGAATCACTGGGTTCGGGTCCATACACATAGGAACGATGGTTTGAATTTTAGCCCTAAAAAAATTGCGAAGTATTACATTATCTCCCCATTGGAATCATTCGCCCTCGAATGATGGGTAGGATTTTGTTGAAGCTATAGAAGTATGGAATAATGGACATAATCTCACATTTAAAAATTTTACTATCCTTAATGGAACTTACATAAACATTCAGGAAGAGCTTCATGACATCGCCAAGTAAATTGTGTAAGCATAAATCATGTGTTCTATGGCATATGACCAAAAAATTGCAAGGAATGAATTTTCCTAAGAACCCTCAGCCTGATTAAGATTGGTACAAGACATGAGATGACATTCTCATGGAATATAAGAACAGAATTGAAGCATTTTCTACCCCAATTGATACATCTAATATCCTTTAAATTTTTGTGATGTTTCTCCACTATGATTTTAACTATGAATATCATATTTAAACATTTCAATCATATAATTTCACCGCTAAATACATAAATACAAGGGCTTGAGTTTAAGTGCATAGTACATCTATGTTGAAGCCTAACCCGGTAAAAGATGCTATCTTAATCTATGGGATACCATTTTCTACATCCCTTTAAGATTACTTTCCATTTTATCACTATAATTGAACAACCTCAAGTCTAAAATCAAGGATTACTAACCACATAGTGCATTGGTTTGCATATTCATCAAACATAACATCCGAGCCTATAATTTCTATACCCACTTCATGGATCTCTCCATTAAGACCAGTAAATTAAATCACTCCTACAAAGATTTTTTTGCCACAAATCTCCTTCCTAACTATTTTATGTAATGAAAGTTCATCTCCTTCTTCCCCTTTTTCCTATAACCTTAGCTCAAGAAATCACACAAAGTTTTTTCACTTTCAAGAACATCTACACCTCTACCTAAAACATTACTATACTTCGACAACCACAATCGTACTAACATACGGAGCGTCATTGAGGGACTCAAGCATAAGCATCATGAATAGGAGAAACACTACTCAATTATAACCCATATTTATTGATGTACTCAAGGTGAGACATGAGGTGAATATATGATACAATAGACTGAATTGCTTCATAGATCAGATGTCTAGATCATAAATAGAGAGTCGTTTGGACGTAAATATAAAACAGCATAAGTTCTTAGGATAGATTACCGTGGGAAACATGAGCGCATATATTATGAGTTGTATAACATGAAGGTGGGATTCATTAAGTCAAGATTGAGACATGGATTGCTACTTGGAGCTATTGCTTCGCATTTTCAGAGTTGAGATAGTCATGAGTATACATGTACCTTATCACTTTGGGCTAGACCTGACATAAAATGAATCTGTAATATATATGGAGCATAGTTTCTTAGAACCAAGCATTATGTGAGACATGGATTTTTATGGATCATGAGCAAAATGGCATAGATCTTGGATACTTGGAATATTGGATCACTGAGGGACATTATTGATTCTATTTTGAAGGTTGGAATATGACATGAGTCACATAAAGAGCTCAGACCTTAGACATAGGCAGGTCTTGAATACATAAGACATTGGTAGAATGAATTCTTAAATTTGAAGTAAAACGTATATGCTTGAATAGGAATAGGTCTATCATGAATCTTCGCCACAACCTGCCACACTGAGAAAGTTTGGGAACTACCTTAATTCACCATCTCCCCCTTAGACTAAAGTCACAATCCTAGGCTTGAGGACATAACCTCTTATTAAATCTATTAGCATAATACTTAGAACAATGTGGTATCGTCACACACGTAAGAATTACACTTTCCTTGATAAACTATACTTTGAAGGCATTGCTTTTCCGGAATGCTACTCTTAACTTTCGCTAGCCTCTGCATACATCACCCTACAACTCACGCTCTCATGAGCATACAAATCTTCACTCCTTATCACACAATGATCCATTCTCCCCTACTTAACACACTAGCCTTAGATCTCTGATCACCTAACTTATAACTTGATAAAATTTGTAAAACTATACCAAAGGCGTATATTGCCTACCTATATTCCCTCAATTCAACTTTAAAGAACATTATACAACAACTCCCCAAACTTATCCCCACTACCAAATTCAAGAACCCAAACTAGGTATGCAAGATACTTATAGACATAAAACCTTATCTAACAACATATTACCAGGGGGTTCAACTTATTCTTAAATGCCCAGGCTCTTATCCGCTTAATGACTCAACCACAACTCATTGTTTTAACACTAGTCCTCATGTACACATATACCTCACAATTAATGATGTTTCGTCTTTTGACGGAATATTTTAGGGCTTTTTCTTGGGATAATTGTGTGTTTTCAAGCAACTATTATTGTATTTAACATTGGACTCTAGTATTTTCAAGACAAGAATTGAGCATGAAGAATAACTTGGAAAAACTAGGCAAAATAAGAGAAAAATGACAAACAACGACTTAGGCGATGAATCGTCCACCATGCGATGGACCGTCAGCCTAACCGTCGCCCAGAAGCAGAAGGTAATATCACTGAAAATCCCACGATGGTCCAGGCGATGGACCGTTGACCCTATGAAAAACCATCACCAATAAATAGAATGTAGTATCACTGGAGCTCCAGCGATGATCCAGGCGATGGACCATTGCCCCAGCGACGACCCATCGCCCCTGATGCATCAATTCTGAATTTAAATTTAAAAACCCAGTTCCTAGAATCATATAAATACTAAGTATTAGATTTTATTTCAAAAATTTGGATAGTACTATTACACTTTATCCTCTATTGAGAGCATTGTAACACCTTTCTTTGAGATTTAAAGTTAGAAACTAAGATCTGATTATTATTTCCATAGTTTTCATTGAAGATTGAGAAGAACAATAATATAACTTTTGTAATTACTCTCTTGAATCTATTTATGAACATCAATATGTCTTTGATATCTTATATGGAAATGAGTAGCTAAACTCCCATAACTAGGGTTATGGGCGCCTTGATGTAAAGAGCTGCTTGGGGTTATGAATCTATTTGATTTCTAACATCTATCTAAATTGCATGAATTTCTCTTCATTATAATAACATCTCTTGGTTGCAAACTTGAGAAGTGAGCCCATGAACACCACTTGTCTGAACAAGAAAGTGGATGTTAGGAAAAGAGGTGATTCACATAAAATCCATAGGTTTACCCTTTGTGTTAAGGGTTAATGCCCTAATGGGATCAACCCTCAAGAGAGTTCTATTAATAATAGATGAATCCTTTAAGTTCGAAAGAAGTAAAGGGTGAAATACCCATTAGGTTAAGAAACAAGTGGGTAATTCTTAGAATTCAATATTTCTTGCAATTGAAATTATAAGTTATAAATCAAGCACAAATTCACAACACTAACTATTTGAACATCTTAGTGAGCATAACCTTAGTTAACTCATTATGATTGAAATTATACTTACATTAACTCTCATTAGCTGGACCTATGTGTGATACAAGAATGAAAGAATATTATTAATACATTAAAACCCTTTTTTATTTCAAAACCTTAGATCAACAGTCCATTAAGAATCAGCTTACTTGGTTGCACAAGTATTCCCTGTGGGATTAAATCCCAAACTTTGTTGGGTTCTATATTTGACAATGACCGCTTACACTTTCGTAAGAAAGTTGTAATTTGGGAGTATCAAATTTTGGCACCGTTGCTGGGGAATACAGTTGTTAATTAAGTCTGTGATTGTTAATTGGCATTTGGTCATAGTTTCCCAAATTTTACTTTTTGTTCTTTGTTTTTGTTTTGTGCAGGCTGATCATCTTATATGCCAAGTACACGGAGATCAAGTGAACCTTTATTACCTATTCATCCAAAACCTCAACTTATAGGAATGGATGGTCAACAGGACCGAGAGAGAGTAGCTGGTCAGCAGGAAACAGTTAGACTAACAGCCTTGGCAGCTGCACAAGTGAACTAGCAGAATGTGGACAATGCAGGCCGGCAACTAAACCCAGATTATGATAATCTGGGTGATGATAATTTATTAAAACCGATCAAACCAAGGTGTGCAAATAATGTGCCTGCATAAAAAAATAGGAATGTCAACAGAAATCGCCCTGCTAGGGCAAGACTAGAACGCCAGGCCATCCAATTTAATCTAGAAGATGATTATGATGACTTGGATGGAGCTGCTTCAACAGGGCTATGATTTCTCTTCCCTTAGCACCCTGAGACAAGTTTAATATCACAAGCACTATGATCAAGTCATTTCATCTCAAAGGGTTGTTCGGGGGACTTGCAGGTGATGACCTAAATATGCATCTAGTTAATTTTATCTCGACATTCAAATCGTTTGACAACCTAGGAGCTGGGCAAAATACTATTTGGTTGTGGTTATTTCTGTTGTCTCTGTCTGGGGAGGAAACTTTATGGTTGAATAAGTTAACTCCCGACTCTATTACCAACTGGAGGCAACTGAAAGATGCTTTTCTAGAAAGGTTCTTTTGGCCGTTCAAGAGGGCACAGTTGAGGGATGAGATCAGTAATTTGTCTTCCAACTGAGGTTCTCCATGATACTTGGGAGAGGTTCAAGAAAAAGATTATGCAGCATCCAAAACATTAGATGACTAACGTCTACCTGATGGAGATCTTATATCAGGCCTTAAACTCTCTGACGGAGCCAGTAGTGGATAATGCTGCAGGTGAGGCATTCATAGATCTTACTTTTCCTAAAGCAGCGAGATGCTTGGTCATATGCTGAAACTAAGTAGAGCTTGGCATACCAGGGAGTCTGAGGTAACAAGCTCTACTATATCTATTAGCATGACCAAAGAGAATAGGTAGAGGGAAAAATAATGTGACTAAGACATTGCTCACATGAAAACATAGGTCGATCTTCTTACTAAGAACTTATTATTGGGAAAGACAGAGAAGGATAAAGCTGTAACATCACAGGAAAGCGATGAGGAGAAAGCCAAATACTTGAACAATCAGGGGAGTTTTTGAGGCAGTGACAAAGGAAACCAAGGTCGAAACTACTATGACAAATCTGTCTATAAGGACCGCGACCAAGGCAATTGGAAGAATAAGAATGACAGGTGTGGGTTGTATGTTCCTCCTGGCAACTGTGAGGCTACTGTGACTAGTTTGAGGAAGATGTCCATGGAGGACATGATGGCTAAGTTATTGAAGGGAGTAGAAGCAACTAATATTGGGGCGGATGAGATAAATAGTGATTTATCCTTGATGAATCAGTTGGTTGATTGACAATCTACTTTGATAAAATAGTTAGAGCAGCAGACGAACCAACTGTATGTCGCATTCAATTAGAGGAAGAGTGGCACCCTACCAAGCGACACAGTTCAAAAATCAAGGAAAGATGGTTCGTGTATGGCAGTTACCACTCGGAGTGGTAAGGTATTGGCAAGCCCTTCTGTAAGCAAGCATGTGGTTGATATTATGGCAGATGATGTTGGAGAAGCAGAAATTGATCATCCAGTGCAGTTTGAGAAACTAGATGAGGTTATTGACAATACTCCATCCAACCATTAGCAGGTGATGAATTGGAGAAGAGCAAGGGAAAGGAGGCTAAAGTGGTGGTTACCACTCTCCCAAAACCTCCTCCTCCATTTTTCTATCGATTGAATAAGAAGGACAACGACACAAAGTTTGGAAAATTTATGGCCATTCTTAAGAAGTTCACAATCAATTTGTCATTGGTGGAGGCATTGGAACAATGATCGGGTATGCTAAGTTCATGAAAGACCTTGTCACGAAGAAGCGGATGGTTAGATATGAACCGGTGGACAATCTTCATCATTATGGTTCTATCTCCACAAGGGCTTTGGTGCAGAAGAAGGCAGACCTGGGAGCATTTACTATCCTATGCACTACTGGGTCTCTTGATTTTGAAAAATCTCTATGTGATTTGGGAGCTAGTATAAACTTTATGCCTCTTGCTGTGTATAAGAAATTAAGTTTAGGGGATCCTACTCCCACAAATATGAGACTATTTATGGCTGACAGGTCTGTGAAGTAGCCCGTGGGGATTCTATATGACGTATTAGTAAAGGTGTCTAGTTTTATATTTCTAACTAATTTTGTCATTCTTGATTGCGAGGTGGATTTTGAGGTGCCGATAATCTTGGGTTGACCTTTTCTCACGACCAGGAGTATACTTATTGACTTATGGGCAAATTATCTACTATTCAAGCTGAATGATAAGGTAGTTCAATTTGGTGTATGCCAGTCCATGAAACAACATAATGATATGAGTGTATTCTCTATTATGGATGTCTATTATGAGGAGGAGCAGGAAGTGCCTATAGAAGAAAAATTTGTTGTGGAGACTTTAGCCGCTGTATTGATGAATTTTGATCATGACGATATCGAAGATTATAAGGAGACTGTGTGTGCCTTACCAGGCATGGGATCTTATTCATATGCACCAAAGAAGTTGGATTTGGACTTGAAAAATTGTCCAAGTCCATCTGCTAAGCCTTCTATAGAAGAGCTACCTACTTTAGAGCTGAAAGAGTTGCCCGTCCATTTGAGATATGTGTCCCTGGGCAGTGGGAATACACTACCTGTTATTATTATGGCTGAACTAGGTGAGCAACAGGTGGAACCCCTCACCTCTATTCTTAAGAGATATAAGAGGGCTATTGGTTAGACGATTGTAGATATCATTGGTATTTCTCCTTGTATATGTACACATAAAATTTAGCTAGAGGAAGATTGTGTCCCAACTATTGAGCACCATCATCGTCTAAACCCACATATGCAAGAGGTGGTGAAAAAAAATTATCAAGTGGCTAGACGCAGGGGTGGTATACCCCATTTCAGACATTGAGTGGGTGAGTCACATTCAGTCATGCCCAAGAAAGGGGGCATGGCAGTTGTGGCTAATGAGAAAAATGAGTTGATCCCACTCAAGCCTATTACTGGGTGCAGGTTGTGTATGGATTATAGAAAACTCAAATCGTGGACATTGAAGAACTACTTTCCAATGCCTTTCATGGATCAGATGCTTGATCGACTAGCAGGAAGAGGTTGGTACTGTTTCTTAGATGGTTACTCCGGTTAGAACCAGATTTTTATTGCTCCTAAAGATCAGGAAAAGACAACATTCATATGCCCATATGGTATGTTTTCTTTTACGCGGATGTCTTTCGATTTGTGTAATGCACCTGCCACTTTTCAGCGATGCATGATGTTGATATTTTCTGAAATGGTTGAAGACACCTTGGAGGTGTTTATGGATGACTTCTCAGTGTTCAGTGATTCTTTTGAGCTCTACTTACTGAATCTTTGTTGGGCGTTGCAGCGGTGTGAAGAGTTCAACCTTGTCCTTAACTGGGAAAAATGCCATTTTATGATGAAGGCGGGCATTGTTCTTAGTCACAAAATTTCTGCTAAAGGCATTGAGGTAGATAAGTCAAAGGTTAAAGTGATTGAGAAACTACCTCCCCTATCTCATTCAAAGGGGTACATAGCTTTCTTGGTCATGCGGGGTTCTACCGCATATTCGTAAAGGACTTCTCACAGATTGCAAACTCGCTTTGCAAACTTTTGGAGAAGGAGGCCAAGTTCACTTTTGATGATGACTGTAGTAAGGTGTTTTAATGCCTTAAGCTGAAACTAGTGGAGGCTCCAATTATTGTTTCTCCTGATTGGACGAAGCTGTTCGAGATTATGTGTGATGCTAGTGGAGTGGCACTTGGAGCTGTTCTTGGCCAAGTGAAAGAGAAGTTGTTCTATCCAATATATTATGCAAGCAAGGCCCTAAATAGGGCTCAAAATAATTATACTGTGAATGAGCAAGAACTTCTAGCATTTGTTTATGCTTTTTAGAAGTTTCAGGCATATTTGTTAGGTACCAAGGTAGTGGTGCACACTGACCACTCTACCTTGAGGTACTTAATGGCAAAGAAGGATGCTAAGACAAGATTGATTCGGTGGGTATTACTACTTAAGGAATTTGACTTCAAAGTAAAGGATCAAAAGGGGTGTGAAAATCTGAAGGCAGATCACCTATCTAAACTCGAATGTAAGCAGGCAGTCAAAGACGAGCTAGCTATTTATGATTCCTTTTCGGATGAGAAAATATTAGCTACAATGCTTGAAAAAGTACCTTGGTATGCTGAATTCTTGAACTATGTGGTAAGTGAAGTAATGTCGAAGAATCTTTCCTTTCATCAAAGAAAAACTTTTCTCCATGATGTGACACATTATTTCTGGGGTGAACCTTATGTGTTTCGACGGTGTGCGGATGGCATTATTAGGCGCTGCATCCCAGAAGTAGATATGTTGAGTATACTGGAAGCGAGTCATTCTTCCCCAGTTGAAGTTCACCATGCAGGTGATCAGACTGCAAGAAAAGTGCTTCAGAGCAGCTACTATTGGCCCACCTTGTTCAAATGCCTATGAGTTCATGATGAGATGTGACCAATGTCAAAGGCAAGGGTCTATCTCAAAGCACCATGAGATGCCAATGTCTAAATTCTTGGAGGTAGAATTATTTAATGTTTGGGGCATTGACTGCATGGGGACCTTCGTAAGCTAATTTGGTATGAAGTACATATTAGTCGTCGTTGACTACGTGTCAAAATGGGTCGAGGCAATGGCTTTGGCGGATAATGAAGGAAAGAAGGTTGTTGTATTCTTTAAAAGAAATATATTCTCTCTCTTTGGGGTACCACGTACCATCATAAGCGATGGAGCATCACACTTTTATAACAAAATGTTCAAAGACACCTTAAAAAAATATGGAGTTAAGCAGCATAAGTTGGCTACCCTATACCACCCACAGACTAGTGGGCAAGTGAAAATCTTTAATCGGGAAATCAAGGGTATCTTTGCCAAGACTGTAAAAGCTAGCAGGAAAGATTGGTCTAGGAAGCTGGACGATGCCTTATTAGCATATCAAACAACTTTCAATAAACGTATTGGCATGTCACCATACCAATTAGCTTATGGCAAGGCGTGTCATTTGCTGATTGAGCTGGAGCATGAAACGCTGTGGGCACTAAAGTGGCTTAACTTGAACTAGAAGGAGGCAGCTGATATGAGACTGGGGAAGCTGAATGAGAAGGATGAGTTTCATCTTGGAGCTTATGAAAGGGACGATCTATACAAGGAAAGAATGAAGAAGTTCCATAACTGCAGGATTGATAAGTAGAATTTTCAGAAAGGTGACTTGGTGCTCCTCTTTAACTCCAGACTCAAGATTTTTCTAGGTAAACTCAAATCTAAATGCGCTAGCCCATTTAAAGTTAACCAAGTCTACTCGTCTAGAGTAATGGAACTTGAAAATGAAGACGGAAGTGTCTTTAAGGTTAATGGGCAGCGTGTGAAACTGTATATCGGTCCAATGGACTCGATAAAGAGTATTGCTACCATCTATCTCGATGAAGTTTGAGTAATCAAGATAACTGAGTCGTGCTGAGATATAAATCAGGCGCTAGTGGGAGGCAACCCATATTGTACTATTGTAAATCATTAGTTTAAATTATTTTGTTATTTTGTGTAAGCTAAATGGTTCGTGTAAGTGTGAAGGTATGACAATGTAGGAAACCAGAAGCTGAAAGAGTTTGGGGTGACCGACGGACCAATCGACGGATTGTCGCTACCTTTACAGACCATCGTTGGGAACCGTCACAACAAATGCTAAAAACCAAGTTACTGGAAAGTATCAACGGGTTGACCGATGGACCATCGCAAGCTCTACGGATCATCGGCCCAATCGTCACCAACAAGTTGAAAAATAAGGTTACTGGAAGGGGCGATGGGTCATCTGATGGACCATCACATCTACAATGGGCAGTCGCTTGAACCGTCGCACTTGACCCTAGTTTAGCGGGTCGGGTCCATGCATTCAACGTACCGGAGTCATTTTATTCTCTTCTAAAATTTCTCCTCTGCCCTTTCCCATCTATTTAAACTTTATTTCTTCTTTTTATCTTTCCATAATAAGCAAAACAAAGTCTTTCACAAAAGAAAAGGTCCATCTATTGTTCTAGTTTTAGTGTGCAAGTCAGAGTAGTTACCAAGTACTCCATTACTAAGGTACGATCTTTTCATCACTCTCTATTTTATTCAACATGAGGAATAAATAAAGTAAGTGAAGGCAATAATGCTGAAATAATTCTCTCTTCTCTTGTTGATACTTTGTGGGTCTGAATTAAGTTGAAACCTGATAAACACTGCCCTGGGTGAAGTCTGAGTAGCCCATGGATAATAAATGACAAAATTTGTGATGTTTTATTAACATAAATTCCATGAAAATGATGTTTAAAATGAGTGTATTCCAGGTTTTCAAAAAAGTGCTAAAATGAGTCTCAAATTTGAAAAGTGCAGGGGACGGCGATGGTTTGTACGATGGACCGTCGGAACCCTGATGAACCGTCACTTGAATCCATCAAAACTACCCCAGAATTAAAGATACTAGAATCAACCCGATGGTTGTGGTCGACGGACCTTCTCCCTATCCGTCGCTAGTCAAAAAAATTTCTTTCTTCTGGTTTGAGTTTGTAAATTAATAAATGCTTTGATTACATGTAATATGGCAAACAAACTACCACCAACTAAAGGCAGGGGTAGAGGACAAAGAGCCAGGAAAAATCCATCACAGGGTTTGGACGCACCGGCACACAACAATCGACAAAGACGTTAGGTGATTTCTTCATCCTCCCAGTCTGAAGAGGAGGGTGCAAACAGTAGCAGCAATAGCTCTAGCTTAAGCCCGGTTGAAGAAGGGGTTGAAATATTTAACCCCATCCAAGAGGAGGTTCCAGAACATGAGGCCCCAAACATGGTTCCGCGCAAGGACCTGCAACTGCGAGAGGCTATCAGATGGCAGGTTGAAGGTGCTTAGGATTATTTATATAAAGGGCTAGAGGCAACGGACAGGTTGGAAGTAAAGAGACCTATTTTCAAGGAACATCATATTGTGACAACAACACTGCACAAGTATCCAGAACTCGAGCATCATTTCAATGAATAAAAGTTGGCATGGATGAGTAGACCACTCAGAACCTATTAACTAATCTGGTACGCAATTTTTTTGTCAACTACTTGGCATTGTTGGAGAAGGACTATCCCCTAGGTGCATCAGTTAGTGACATAAACAATCTAGGCACAGTTCCTATGCGTAGAGTCAACATAGATATCTCGGAGCGTACATTGAATAGATTCTTGTTTGGGCCCGAATATTGAATATCGGGTGCAATACCATATCTGGAGCATCGATTGTACACGGTGACAAACCAAAGGCCTTGGCTGGCCAAAATATTAATAAAGGAAGGTGAGCCTGCGTGGTTACACAACCCCCACGAATAGATATCTAAGTTGTCCCTAAGCTTTAGGGCCAAGTTCTGGTGGGCAATTGTGAGACTGAGGCTAATGCCAACAGGCGGTGATGACCACTTAGAAATCAATAGAGTTGTAATTGTTGCCACATTGATTGAGGGATTGACAGTAGATTTTGGTCATATTATTGTCGATGAATTGTTTACCCGCGCTCACAAGACCATAACTACACTGCCATTTCCATGCCTTATCACATATTTGTGCAGGCCGATAAATATAACTTTAATTAGTAGAGTTGATAATGAGATTCGTACAATAACAAGATATTTAGAAGACAAAGTATGACTCAAGGTTCCATATTAGAGTCAACAGACCTCTATCCCATCAAACTTAGTCGGCACCAGTTCCTGAATTATCAGAGGTTCCTTCAGGTATGCCATTACCTCTTGCTACGTATGTGCTTCCTACCACATCTACAAGTTTAGCTTCGATGCCTATAGGTGGGACTGTAGATTCTGCATCAGTCCCGCCCATTGCGAAGTCGTCCGAGCCCAAAAAAGGTTTGAAAAATAGTTAGCTATATGGGAACAAATTTCAAACCCTTTGTTGAAAGAATTGTAGAGATAGCAGTACGTCCTTTTAGGAACATTCAGCTAAGAATAAAAGATAAGAAGGAGCGAATCAATAAAAAGCTAGATGCCATGTCCGATCCAAATTTTGCCAAATTTATAGTGGAGTTTAGATAGGAACAGGCAGATATAGCAGAGCTAAAACAGCAGCCACAGCAGCCCATGTTTGATCCGGCCCAGATTGCAAGTGATGAAGATGAAGGTATTATTGACTTAATGGGGACACTGATCAAAGACAAGGGTAAGAAGATAGCAAAGACGGATGAAAAAGCCGAGAAAGCTACAAAGAGAGCAGCTAAAAAAAGGAAACTTGAGACCATGACACCGGAAGAGAGAGAAGACTATGATCTATAGAAAGCACTTAAGAGGTCGAAGAGAACAGAGGAAAAGCATAAGAAGAGACTGTAGGATGAAGCTACTAGTGTTTCCACCAGTTTGTCCCCAGCTGGGAGGCTAATTTCTAACCCTATTTACCTTGAGATCCCTCTGATTCCGAAAGATGTTGATACGATGACCCCTACCACCATAGGGTTCAATGTTGCTAAAGCCAGGGCAAAGCAGCCTTAGACGATTTGACTGATACCTCATCTAGCTGAGAGTCTGTACAAGTATTTTCCTTATTTTACTCTTACTTTGCAAGCATTGAACATTGCACCATTTTTTTTTGGGGGGGGGGTGATACTTGTACCATAGGGGTTTTTGTTATTGATGTTATTTTCCCTCATGTTTTATCTAGGAGAACCGGCATGTCTAGTTTGCATTTTTATTTTCATGTGATGTGTTATAAATATCGTCAAGTAATTATTTATATAAGTAATTTTCTATTCTATTGGCATCATTGTGTATCTATGGATAATAAGAGATTGTGGCAAAGTATTTTGAATTGTTGTATAATTATTTCTTCTTACCATATGGTAAAGTGCTTTGCAACCATTTATGACTCCGAAACTGGCATTAAAATGTAAAGTGAAGCAAACATAGCTATGTGATATGAATCCCAAGAGTTAGTAGGATAGGAATTAACTTAGTGCCTCTGTGTGTGAGTATTGTTATAGTTCTTGCATAAGTGTTACACCTCAAACTTTCCTGGTTCATTGGATGTTGTCGTGTGTTTGACCCAATAAGATAGGATAGTAGGACTCCTTTATTTGTTAGTCCGCTTAGCCAAAATAAAGACCCACCAAAAATGTTTTGCTTACTTTGTAAACCTTGTTGAGCTTTATTAGTGTTTGTTTTGTCCAAATAAGTTTGATTCACTCTCTAGAAGGTGCTAACACTTAGCTTTGGCCCTGGTACAATTTTTGACATTGTGACCTTTAACTTAGGCAAATTGCCTAAGTTGAGGGTGGCTATTGTTGGATTGTTGGCAGCCTAGAAGGATGAGTTAAAGTTGATTTGAGAGGTAGCTTCTGTCCTTGGTCTAGTTAGATGTCTAAGTATATATTATGCACCTCAACTAACTGCATCAGCATAAGTTGTAGGTAGCTGATGCTGCTGTTCTTCTAAAAAAAACTAGGTTATGGCAAGGGAATAGATGGATAATAAAGATTATGAATGAGCGAAAGCAACTATAATCTTGGTGAGTATCTACCAGAAAGGGTAAATAGAGTGACGTTTTGTACTTTAAGTCACTTGTCCAAATGATCAACCCTCACCGAGCTTAAAACCTCATTACAACCCTTAGCAAGTCCTGCTTGATCTTAGCGAGTCAATCATGAGAGAATGTTAGATGATAAGGGTAAGTTTATGGGTGTGCACTATATTTGTAACTTTTTTTTCTGAGAGTGAAAGTCTTAGTTTCGTCCATGACTTGATTGTATAATATGAGGTAGACTTCTTTGACTGTGAGGGCACGTTGAGTTATACCTGGTCTACTTATTTCTTTGGGGTGTTGTATATATGGCTGTGAATATGCTGATTTGAAGTTAATGTCAGTAGTAGATCCGTATGTGTTGAGATCACATAGCCGAATGGGTAGCTGAATAACTGTATGATTGTGTTGGTTTGACTGCAAAATACCCATCTTGATGTTGTTCATATATGCATCTTGCTGTTGAGTTGCTGGAGGACAAGCAATTGCCTTAAGTTGAGGGTGTTGATGTTCCGGCTTGTCAGGGAATATTTTAGGCCTTTTTCTTGGGATAATTGTGTGTTTTCAAGAAACTATTGTTGTATTTAACATTGGACTCTAGTGTTTTCAGGACAAGAACTGAGCATGAAGAATAACTTGGAAAAACTGGGAAAAACAAGAGAAAAATGACAAGTGACGACTTAGGCGATGGACCGTCGGCCTAACCGTCGCCTATAAGCAGAAGGCAGTGTTACTAGAAGTCCCACGATAGTCTAGGCGACGGATCGTCGACCCTGCGATGACCCGTCGCCTGACCTATCACCAAGAAACAGAATGCAGTACTACTGGAACTCCAGTGATGGTCCAGGCGATGGACCGTCTCCCCAATGATGAACCGTCGCCCCAGCAACGAACCTTCGCTCGACCCGCCGAGCATGATGCGGAAATTTTGACTTTAAATTTTAAAACCCCAGTTCCTGGAATCATAAAAATACTAAGTATTAGGTTTTATTTCGAAACTTTGGACAGTATTATCATACTTTCTCCTCTATTGAGGTCATTGTAATACCTTTGTTTGAAATTTGAAGCTAGAAACTAAGATTTGATTATTATTTCCATATTTTCCATTGAACATTGAGAAGAACAAAATTGTAACTTTTGTAAGTACTCTCTTGAAGATATTTATGAACATCAATATGTCTTTGATATCTTATATGGAGATGTGTAGCTAAACTCCCATAACTAGGGTTATGGGAGCCTTGATGCAGAGAGATGCTTGGGGTTGTGAATACATTTGATTTCCAACATCTATCTAAATTGCATGAATCTCTCATCATTATAATGACATCTCTTGGTTGCAAACTTGAGAAGTGGGCCCATGGACACCACTTGTCTAAACAATAAAGTGGATGTTGGGAAAAAAGGTGATTCACATGAAATCGATAGGTTTAATCTTTGGGTTAAGGGTTAATGCCCTAACGAGATCAACCCTCATAAGAGTTCTATTGAATAATACATGAATCCTTTTAAGTTAGAAAGAAGTAAAGGATGAAATAACTATTAGGTTGAGAAACAAGTGGGTAATTCTTAGAATTCACTATTTCTTGCAATTGAAATTATAAGTTAGAAATCAAGCACAAATTCACAACTTTAACTATTTGAACATCTTGGTGAGCATAACTCTAGTTAACTCATTCTCATTGAAATTATACTTACATTAAATCTCATTAACTGGACCTCTATGTGATACAAGAATGAAAGAATATTATTAATACATCAAGAATCAGCTTACTTAGTTGCACAAGTATTCCCTGTGGGATTTTACCCCAACCTTTGTTGGATTCTATATTTAACAACGACCGCTTACACTTTCGTAAGAAAGTTGTAATTTAGGTGTATCAATTACCACTTAATCTTTTCATAAATTATCAACCTATGACCTTTCACAAATCACATCAAGCCTACTAATTATTTCCAACAAAACATACATCATTAATCTTAAGCTACTATCCTTTTCACCACAATCCACATCTAAAGTTCAAGCCTATAGTTTACAATCAATCATGTACCACCGGTAAAGCATGCCCCATACTATACTAGTCCATCAAGTTAGGGAATTTCACTTAACTACTACCTACAATCACATCCTCTCCATGACATTACTACTACACCTCAAAATCCACTACATACCTTCTCACATTAAGTCTACATACCCATGTATACATATTCACTATCACCAAATTCCATAAACACCAATGAGTCTCTACCCATAACATACAGACTAGTCTACCCTTTTACATTCATAACCTATAATTGATTTCTATAACCACCATAACTATCAACTCTAGGATCCTTCCCTAATTTGAATAAATAATACTCATAGCCAAACACTTCCTTCACAGACTACCATACAATCTATAAATCTTACCATAACTATAGCCAACCTCCATAAAAGGAAAAGAACACCCCTCAATGAAAGGGTTATACAACTAAAACTGCTTATTTATGTATAAGTCACCCTCACTCTGACCGCTAACCTTGTGACTTCATGTTACCAAATTCTGGACCATCTCACTACCAATAGGTCATGAAACTTTAACATATAATACTACTCAGGTGAAAACATAGTTCCAACATTCTGCTACACATCATTACCCTTATGCAAGACATCTGTAACACGAATTTTGAAAGAGAACTAAATACACTCCTGACCTCAGGCTAAAAAGCTTGATGTCATTAGGATAAGGGTATACACTCAGATCAATAGACCTTGAAGCACTAATGGACTCATCTAAAGTCCTTATGCTATCTCATAAATTTATGGGTAACTCAATCAGAGAGAACCACATCACTAGGGGAGCTATACTCTTAGATTTGTATTACCTCAACAATGAGGCATGTCCCGTGAAATTTGAAATGGGAAGGAATTTGGATAAGTTTCTTATAAACGACATTATAACACGAACTAGACTATGAAAGGACAAGAAACAACTCCCAAATGCCTGGTAGCTTCCTGATTATAAGTGTAGTGCACAACATACTCATAAGCAAGACTTTACTAGACACGACTTTGCAAATACCCTGGGTCCATGAACCTTTCTCTGATACTATAATCGTCACGATTCGACCCGAGACCCTAGATGCGATGGGCATACCGAACCATCGAAGACTGAGATACTTCTAAACTCCTCAACCCACTAATGATATTGTCTTCACTAGGCCCAGGCCCTCATGGCTTTAAAACACATCACTAAGAAGTAAGGCTTGCTTACTTATATACCTAGTATCCCTCCTGTGTTTTGTCGATGTGGGACTCTTTCTCTTATGTTTTAGTGTCACATACACCCCCCTTATGGATTCAGTATCCTCGCTGAGGTTTGCCCTACCAAATGGGATTTTCCTAGACTTAGGACTGAGGTTTGCCCAGCCTTACCAGGATTTTCCCATACTCAGTTTGAACTTTGGCTCACATCGACAAGGCTGACAAAGAAGAGGCTCTGATACCAAGTTTGTCATGACCTAAGCCAAGGCTTTGTCCACAACAAGCATCCCGAACCACAAAGGCCAGAGTGTACTTTTTCTATCTGGCAATCATGTATACGATCCATATATTATAAATAAATGCATAAAAATAAACGAACGGAATCATGGTCATTTTTTAAGTTCAACTGAACAATGCGGAATCTGAGCTCATCACACTCAAAAAACAGATGACACCAGTCTGTGAAATCTCTAACAATACAAGAATCAATATATGTATAAAAAAATGGGACAAGGCCCCTCATTCAGACCCTGAAACAAAGCAAAATAGTAATGTTCAATTACCAAGACCTTTTGAAATAAGGGAGTCTCACCAACTGCAAATTCAGACAACTAATCTACAACTTAGTGGGACCCCGGGATTGTGAATCAGCTCCTAAAATATAGGGGGTCAATATAAATGTACGGATACACGGAGCAATCCAAAATAATGAACTTTTATGCAACATAAGTGAGGGCAATTCATAAAATATTTTACTTACGATATATAAAAATACATGGGCAAACTTAACTACTTTGAAACTTTATCTTACTTCTGAGATAGATGGTACGTCCTGCGTTTCTATAATCCCACGAGCTATATGGAATCCGCCCTTGACTCGGCGGCTAAGCCCATAATCCAAGTTTTCCACAAAGATCGGAGTCCTAATCACTATTGTAGTATATCAGTGTCTCAAGGAAAAACATATATTGGCTTTAGCCAATTATATTACCCAAATTGCCAAAACTCGATTTTTAGCAATGAGCCATTACACTCAAATGCCTTTTTTGGGTAACCATCTACCTCACTTTAAGCCCGTTTTTAACACTTTCAGACATGCATTCTTTGAAATCAAAATTTGAAACTCTTACTCTGTTATGGCATTCATCTATTTGGTATCGTCATACCAAGAATTGCAAGTCATATCTCTAAGCCATAAAATACTATCTTACAATCTCTTCATTCAAAACATAATGTTTGGACCACCAAATCATTCAAACAGTATAAGAGATTTTGTATATCGAAATCCATGAAAACTTATGCAAAGATTCTCTCTTTCAGTTTTTAAACATGTGGTGGTCAGTTACTATGTAGCAAACCATGCAACTCTTTAAACTATCTCTTTCCTTTTATATTAACAAGAAATACCCTCTCTTCGGTTCATAAAAAAATCAAGTCTTAAACAATAATAAAGACATTTGTATCATGCTTTTCAATATGCAATCACTACTAAAAAAAAAAAAAGAAAAACCGACCACACAAAATCGACCACGTGTTGTGGTCAGAAAAAACCGACCACAAGTAGTCGGTTTGTCGTAATATTTTATAATTTTTTTTTTTAAAAAAAAGCGACCACAAGTGGTAGATTTTTTATTTAAAAAAAAACAAAAAATTATTTCATTAATTTTTATATTAATTATTATTTATTTTACAAATAAAAATTAAAAAAAATCTAAAACGAGAACTAGTGGTCGGTTTTTAATATTTTAAAAAATATATATATTAAAAACCGACCGCAAGTGGTCGTTTTTTAATATTTAAAAAAAGGAAAATATATTAAAAACCGACCACTTGTGGTCAATTTTTGAACTAAAAAAAGTTAAAAGGTAAATAATTTTTAGTAACCAATAATTACATATATGTAATCATATATATATATATATATATATATATATTATTTCATTAAAAATAATTATATATATGTAATGCAATTTATATATAAATTCTTGAAGTTACACTAATCACACGTAGTCGATAACCAGTATAATAATAATAAAAATCAACCATTCTTATATTTTGTGAAAGAAATTACACTAAAAAATATATCAAATAAAATAAAAAAATTATGTTAAACATAATATTTATCTTCTACTTATGTTTTAGTATATGGAATAAATATTTTCCTTGTATATACATTAAATGACGTTAAACATGCATAATCTTTGTATAATGAATGTGTGTGTGTGTGTATATATATATATATATACATACACACATATATATCATACCGTTGAGATAATGATATTATGTTACTATTTCAGTCATAATAACATAATATATAACCGATAATTCATCAGAATATAATGAACGTGTTCTATTATAAGGTAATATATACTTGTGGATGTGATATATATATATATATGCATTCAAGAGTTCATATATATATATATATATATATAAATATAATTAATCGATCACTCATTTGAGTAAATATAAGAAACACATTGCGTTAAATTATTGGATAATATACTTGTGTGCGTATGTGATATATATAGTACATATTTAGAATTATATATAGTCGATAGTGTGTATATGTGTGTATATGTATATACATATAATACGGTGAAGGTATACTAATGACATACATAAGATAATGTAATCTATAATTCATCTAAGTATTTGTGAAATACGTTGTATATATATTATTATGGGGTAGTATAATCGTGTATGTGATTTTTATAGTACGTATGTGAAAGCTGATAGACAATTGAATATATGTTTATATACGTATATCTTGTGTAGTGACTTATGTAGTAATCGGAAGCTAGATAACTAAATGTATATATTAGTATAGTTTGAATGATACGTTGATATATATCATACTGGTGAGGAAATAGATATACTATTTTGGGTCAATGTAGACATGCGTATGTTGTTGAAGTTATAATAACGTAAGACTAGTATTACGAGGTGTATATATATATATATATATATAATTAATCGTAATTTGGAAAAATCATTGATATTATTATACGATTGAGTAAAGATACTACTCGTATTAATGTTATGATAAAATAACTATTACTTGATTTATATATGTATGAATTGCATTAAATTAATTGGATGTTGTCCCGGTACCATACATAGTGTATTTACTGTGTATTTAAATATATACGAATTGTATTAAATTAATTGAATGTTGTTATAAATATTATCGAATTTATTGAAATTTTAATTTGTTAAAAAATAATTTTAATTTATTAACTTATTTTTGTAATTTATTAATTGCAATTTATTAAATTTTAATTTCAAAAATAATTTTTTTAATTATTACAAAAACTGACCACAAGTGGTTGATTTTGTAATAATTGAAAAACAAAATATAATTCTTTAACCCGACTCGACCCGTAATATATAGTAAAACACAAAATCACTCCAAAACCTCACCCATTTCCCATCCAAAATAGTTACCAGCCCCCCAAAACCTCCAAATCTCACACTTTAACAATAAACTCGTAATCTCCATTGATCTTTCTCTTTCAAGGAAGTTTGTACTCCATCCTAACTTTCAATTTTGGCTTTAATCCATTTTCAAGGAACTATTTCATCCTAAGTTTCAATTTTGGGCAAAGTAACAATTAACTTTCATTAACTAAATTTAGCTTATTCTTGTATCCACAAACTCATTTTTTAATATCTAGAAATGTTAAATGTCTACATAAAAATATCTTAGTGTTAATTTCATAAAATGGTTGTGGTTTGAGTTCTAGGATTTGGATATTTATTTTATTTAGCTAGATTTTAGCTAATTTTTGAAATTTGAGATTGAATTATCTAATTCTAGGCTTGTTCCAATAATTTGATTTTGAATTACCTAAATATCGGTTAGTCTTGACACTTATTTCTCCATTTTACTCATTAATTATTTAGTAGGTTTGGGGGAAAATCTTATTCCTATTCCTTTACTAAATTATTGTAATTATTTAAGCGAAAGAGTATTCTTTGTAATAGTTTTACTATTTGACAGATTTTGAATTCGATAAAAGGATTGCTTTGGTATTTTTTTGGTGACCGCTTATCTCTTTCACTTTAATTTACGCCAAGCATAGGTAAGTTGATTTGTCTCTATTTTCTTATAATTAAGTTTTGTTATTGTAGATATTGAAGTATAGTGAAGCCGTGTGTGGCCTTGTTCGATTCACTAGCATTGTTGTTATCCTCTTGTTATTGTTCTTATTGAAGTCTAGTGAAGCCATGTGTAGCCTTGTTCGATTCACTAGCATTGTTGTTGGCATCTTGTCGGGCGAAGCGACTTTAAAGGAGATTTTTTATTTTGAATGTGTTTGTGTTGGTGACTTAGTTGCTTGAAAATGGTTAAGTGAAGGAACTTTAAAGGGCATTTTTTGTTATGAATGTGGTTTGGTTGATGACTTAGTTGCTTGAAAATGGTTAAGTGTAGGAACTTTAAATGTTTTTTTTTTTTGAATGTGGTTTTGTAGGTGACTTAGTTGCTTGAAAATGGTTAAGTCTAGGAATTTTAAAGGGGATTTTTTGGTTTTGAAAATGGTTTGGTAGGTGACTTAGTTGCTTGAAAATGGTTAAGTCTAGGAACTTTAAAGGGATTTTTTTTGTTTTGAATGTGGTTTGGTAGGTGACTTAGTTACTTGAAAATGGTGAAATGTAGCAACATTAAAGGGAATTTTTTTGTTTTGAATGTGGTTTGGTAGGTGACTTAGTTGCTTGAAAATGGTTAGGTGTAGGAACTTTAAAGAGAATTTTTTTGTTCTGAATGTGGTTTGGTTGGTGACTTAGTTGCTTGAAA
>NC_061121.1:11306880-11310242 GCF_002878395.1 Capsicum annuum
AAAATGGTGTAGGAACTTTAAAAGGAATTTTGTTTGTTTTGAATGTGGTTAGGTTGGTGACTTAGTTACTTGAAAATGGTTAAGTGTCGAAACTTTAAAGGAAATTTTTTTGTTTCGAATGCGGTTTGGTAGGTGACTTATTTGCTTGAAAATGGTTAAGTGTAGGAACTTTAAACGAAATTTTTTGTTTTGAATGTGGTTTGGTTGGTGACTTGGTTGCTTGAAAATGGTTAAGTGTAGGAACCTTAAAAGGAATTTTTTTTGTTTTGAATGTGGTTTGGTTGGTGACTTAGTTGCTTGAAAATTGTTAAGTGTAGGTAATTTAAAGTAAATTATTTTGTTTTGAATGTGGTTTGGTAGGTGACTTAGTGGCTTGAAAATGGTTAAGTGTAGGAACTTTAAAGGGGATTTTTTTGTTTTGACTGTGTTTTGGTTATTGACTTAGTTACTTGAAAATGGTTAAGTTTAGTATCTTCAAAAGGATTTTTTTTGCTTTGAATGTGGTTTGATTGGTGACTTAGTTGCCTGAAAATGGTTAAGTGTAGGAACTTTAAAGGAAATTTTTTGGTTTTGATTGTGGTTTGGGTGGTGACTTAGTTGCTTGAAAATGGTTAAGCGTAGGAACTTTAAAAGAGATTTTTTTGCTTTTGAATGTGGTTTAGTAGGTGACTTAGTTACTTTAAAATGGTTAAGTGTAGGAACTTTAAAGGGAATATTTTTGTTTTGAATGTGTTCTCAAAGGTGACTTAGTTGCTTGAAAATGGTTCAGTGTAGGAACTTTAAAGGGAATATTTTTATTTTGAATGTGGTTTGGTTAGTGACTTAGTTGATTGAAAATGGTTAAGTCTAAGAACTTTAATGAGATTTTTTTATTTTGAATGTGGTTTGGTTGGTGACTTAGTTGATTTAAATGGTTAGGTCTAGGAACTTTAAAGATGATTTTTTTGTTTTGAATGTGGTTTGGTTTGTGACTTAGTTACTTGAAAATGGTTAAGTGTCGAAACTTTAAAGGAAATTTTTTTGTTTCGAATGCGGTTTGGTAGGTGACTTATTTGCTTGAAAATGGTTAAGTGTAGGAACTTTAAAGGAAATTTTTTGTTTTGAATGTGGTTTGGTAGGTGACTTGGTTGCTTAAAAATGGTTAAATCTAGAAACTTTAAAGGGGATTTTCTATTTTAAATGTGGATTGGTTGGTGATTTGGTTGCTTGAAAATGGTTAAGTGCAGGAACCTTAAAAGTGATTTATTTGGTTTTGAATGTGGTTTGGTTGGTGACTTAGTTGCTTGAAAATTGTTAAGTATAGGTACTTTAAAGTAAATTATTTTGTCTTGAATGTGGTTTGGTAGGTGACTTAGTCGCTTGAAAATGGTTAAGTGTAGGAACTTTAAAGGGGATTTTTTTTGTTTTGACTGTGGTTTGGTTATTGACTTAGTTACTTGAAAATGGTTAAGTTTAGGAACTTCAAAAGGAATTTTTTTGTTTTGAATGTGGTTTGGTTGGTGACTTAGTTGTCTGAAAATGGTTAAGTCTAGGAACTTTAAAAGGAATTTTTTTGTTTTGAATGTGGTTTGGGTGGTGACTTAGTTGCTTGGAAATGGTTAAGCGTAGGAACTTTAAAAGAGATTTTTTTGGTTTTAAATGTGGTTTAGTAGGTGACTTAGTTACTTTAAAATGGTTAAGTGTAGGAACTTTAATGGGAATATTTTTGTTTTGAATGTGTTCTGAAAGGTGACTTAGTTGCTTGAAAATGGTTCAGTGTAGGAACTTTAAAGGGAATTTTTTTATTTTGAATGTGGTTTGGTTAGTGACTTAGTTGCTTGAAAATGGTTAAGTCTAAGAACTTTAAAGGAGATTTTTTTATTTTGAATGTGGTTTGGTTAGTGACTTAGTTGCTTGAAAATGGTTAAGTCTAAGAACTTTAAAGGAGATTTTTTTATTTTGAATGTGGTTTGGTTGGTGACTTAGTTGCTTTAAATGGTTAAGTCTAGGAACTTTAAAGATGATTTTTTTGTTTTGAATGTGGTTTGGTAGGTGACTTAGTGGCTTGAAAATGGTTAAGTGTAGGAACTTTAAAGGGAATTTTTTTGTTTTGACTGTGGTTTGGTTATTGACTTAGTTACTTGAAAATGGTTAAGTTTAGGAACTTCAAAAGGATTGTTTTTGCTTTGAATGTGGTTTGGTTGGTGACGTAGTTGCCTGAAAATGGTTAAGTCTAGGAACTTTAAAAGGAATTTTTTTGTTTTAATGTGGTTTGGGTGGTGACTTAGTTGCTTGAAAATGGTTAAGCGTAGGAACTTTAAAAGAGATTTTTTTGGTTTTGAATGTGGTTTAATAGGTGACTTAGTTACTTTTAAATGGTTAAGTGTAGGAACTTTAAAGGGAATATTTTTGTTTTGAATGTGTTCTGAAAGGTGACTTAGTTACTTGAAAATGGTTCAGTGTAGGAACTTTAAAGGGAATTTTTTTATTTTGAATGTGGTTTGGTTAGTGACTTAGTTGCTTGAAAATGGTTAAGTCTAAGAACTTTAAAGGAGATTTTTTTATTTTGAATGTGGTTTGGTTGGTGACTTAGTTGCTTTAAATGGTTAAGTCTAGGAACTTTAAAGATGATTTTTTTGTTTTAAATGTGGTTTGGTTTGTGACTTAGTTACTTGAAAATGGTTAAGTGTCGAAACTTTAAAGGAAATTTTTTTGTTTCGAATGCGGTTTGGGGGTGACTTATTTGCATAAAAATGGTTAAGTGTAGGAACTTTAAAGGAAATTTTTTGTTTTGAATGTGGTTTGGTTGGTGACTTGGTTGCTTTAAAATGGTTAAATCTAGAAACTTTAAAGGGGATTTTCTATTTTAAATGTGGATTGGTTGGTGACTTGGTTGCTTGAAAATGGTAAAGTGTAGGAACCTTAAAAGGGATTTTTTTTTTTTTGGATGTGGTTTGGTTGGTGACTTAGTTGCTTGAAAATTGTTAAGTGTAGGTACTTTAAAGGAAATTATTTTGTTTTGAATGTGGCTTGGTAGGTGACTTAGTGGCTTGAAAATGGTTAAGTGTAGGAACTTTAAAGGGGATTTTTTTGTTTTGACTGTGGTTTGGTTATTGACTTAGTTTCTTGAAAATGGTTAGGTTTAGGAACTTCAAAAGGATTGTTTTCGTTTTGAATGTGGTTTGGTTGGTGACGTAGTTGCCTGAAAATGGTTAAGTCTAGGAACTTTAAAAGGAATTTTTTTGTTTTAATGTGGTTTGGGTGGTGACTTAGTTGCTTGAAAATGGTTAAGCGTAGGAACTTTAAAAGAGATTTTTTTGGTTTTGAATGTGGTTTAGTAGGTGACTTAGTTACTTTAAAATGGTTAAGTGTAGGAACTTTAA
>NC_061121.1:11310342-11390893 GCF_002878395.1 Capsicum annuum
GTTTTGAATGTGGTTTGGTTGGTGACTTAGTTGCTTTAAAATGGTTAAATCTAGAAACTTTAAAGGGGATTTTCTATTTTAAATGTGGATTGGTTGGTGACTTGGTTGCTTGAAAATGGTTAAGTGTAGGAACCTTAAAAGGGATTTTTTTTTTTTGAATGTGGTTTGGTTGGTGACTTAGTTGCTTGAAAATTGTTAAGTGTAGGTACTTTAAAGGAAATTATTTTGTTTTGAATGTGGCTTGGTAGGTGACTTAGTGGCTTGAAAATGGTTAAGTGTAGGAACTTTAAAGGGGATTTTTTTGTTTTGACTGTGGTTTGGTTATTGACTTAGTTTCTTGAAAATGGTTAAGTTTAGGAACTTCAAAAGGATTGTTTTTGTTTTGAATGTGGTTTGGTTGGTGACGTAGTTGCCTGAAAATGGTTAAGTCTACGAACTTTAAAAGGAATTTTTTTGTTTTGAATGTGGTTTGGGTGGTGACTTAGTTGCTTGAAAATGGTTAAGCGTAGGAACTTTAAAAGAGATTTTTTTGGTTTTGAATGTGGTTTAGTAGGTGACTTAGTTACTTTAAAATGGTTAAGTGTAGGAACTTTAAAGAGAATATTTTTGTTTTGAATGTGTTATGAAAGGTGACTTAGTTGCTTGAAAATGGTTCAGTGTAGGAACTTTAAAGGGAATTTTTTTATTTTGATTGTGGTTTGGTTAGTGACTTTTTTTCAGTCTAAGAACTTTGAAGGAGATTTTTTTTATTTTGAATGTGGTTTGCTTGGTGACTTAGTTGCTTTAAATGGTTAAGTCTAGGAACTTTAAAGATGATTTTTTTGTTTTGAATGTGGTTTGGTTGGTGACTTAGTTACTTGAAAATGGTTAAGTGTCGAAACTTTAAAGGAAATTTTTTGTTTTGAATGTGGTTTGGTTGGTGACATGGTTGCTTGAAAATGGTAAAATCTAGAAACTTTAATGGGGATTTTCTATTTTAAATGTGGATTGGTTGGTTACTTGGTTGCTTGAAAATGATTAAGTGTAGGAACCTTAAAATGGATTTTTTTGGTTTTGAATGTGGTTTGGTTGGTGACTTAGTTTCTTGAAAATTGTTAAGTGTAGGTACTTTAAAAGAAATCATTTTGATTTGAATGTGGTTTGGTAGGTGACTTAGTGGCTTGAAAATGGTTAAGTGTAGGAACTTTAAAGGGGATTTTTTAGTTTTGACTGTGGTTTGGTTATTGACTTAGTTACTTGAAAATGGTTAAGTTTAGGAACTTCAAAAGGATTTTTTTTGTTTTGAATGTGGTTTGGTTGGTGACTTAGTTGCCTAAAAATGGTTAAGTCTAGGAACTTTTAAGGGAATTTTTTTGTTTTGAATGTGGTTTGGGTGGTGACTTAGTTGCTTGAAAATGGTTAAGTGTAGGAACTTTAAAAGAGATTTTTTTGGTTTTGAATGTGGTTTAGTAGGTGACTTAGTTACTTTAAAATGGTTAAGTGTAGGAACTTTAAAGGGAATATTTTTGTTTTGAATGTGTTTTGAAAGCTGACTTAGTTGCTTGAAAATGGTTCAGTGTAGGAACTTTAAAGGGAATTTTTTTATTTTGAATGTGGTTTGGTTGGTGACTTAGTTGCTTTAAATGGTTAAGTCTAGGAACTTTAAAGTTGATTTTTTTGTTTTGAATGTGGTTTGGGTGGTGACTTAGTTTCTTGAAAATGGTTAAGCGTAGGAACTTTAAAGGGAATTTTTTTGTTTGTAATGTGGTTTGGTTGATGACTTAGTTACTTTAAAATGGTTACGTGTAGGAACTTCAAAGGGAATTTTTTTGTTTTGAATGTCGTTTGGTTGGTGACTTAGTTGCATGAAAATGATTAAGTCTAGGAACTTTAAAAGGGATTTTTTATTTTGAATATGGTTTGGTTGGTGATTTAGTTTCTTGAAAATGGTTAAATTTTTGTGACTTGATCTAATTAGTTGAATCTATTTTATTGCGTAGATAGAACCTGATTATAGTTGTATATATGAAACGAACAATGATAATAGAATGGGTATGTAGGGAGGAGTTTGTTGAAGGTGTCAAAAGATTTGTTGAACATGCTATGACACTTGATATGTGGACACGTTATCGGGTAATTCGTTGTCCTTGTGTTAGATGTTAATGGATAAACCTTGTAAGTGAAGAAGATATAAAGGAACATCTTTATAGAAAGGGGTTTCACGAGGACTTTTTAAGATTGCGTGGCATTCTTGGGGATGTTGCGCAAAATAACTTTGTTGTTGGAGAAAGTAGTAGGTCTGCAGGGCATAATGAATATTAAGATACCAGGATGAAAGAAACGGTGCCTGATGCTTTTGGGATGCAACACGGGGTTGAGTTTAGGGAAAATGTTGAAGATTTTCCTAATAGTGAAGCAGGAAATTTCTACAAAGAATTGCATGCTGCTAGTTATCCTTTGTTTGACGGGTGTTCGCACTCTGGTTTGTCTGTTGTTGTTAGACTATTAAGTGTTAAATCTGAATGGAATATTGCTAAAGGAGGAATGGACTCAATGATAAACCTTATTAAAGAGTTAGTTGAGCCCGACTTGGAGGTTCTTGATTCTTTCTATAAGGTAAAAAGATTGGTGTCAATGTTAGGCCTCTCCTCGGTTAGAATTGATTGTTGTGAAAATGGCTATATGTTATACTTTAAGGAAGATGCTAAGCTAGAGTTCTATAAGTTTTGTCAGCACTCTCAATATAAGTGTGGTTCTACTGGAAATAAAATTGCTATTAAGGCGATGCATTATTTACCTCTTATACCAAGGTTGAAGAGGTTGTATGCTTCAAACAGTTCAACTCCTCATATGAGATGGCACAATAAAAATAGAAGGCCCACTGGTGTTATGTGTCATCCATTTGATGGAGAGGCTTGGAAGCATTTTGATGCAACTTATCCAGATTTTTTAGTTGAGCCACGAAACATTCGATTGGGATTATGTGCGGATGAGTTCTCTCATTTTTTAGTTGGTGGTGCACCATATTCATGTTGGCCTGTATTCATCACTCCTTATAATCTTCCACCTGAACTGTTGATGACTAGTCCCTATATATTTCTGAATTGTGTTATTCCTGGCCCGCATATTCAAAAAAATGGAATAGATGTCCACTTGCAACCTTTGATGATGAACTTCAAATTTTATGGCATGAGGGGGTTGAAACTTGAGATATCTCTCTTAAACAAATTTTCAATCTACATGCATATCTAATGTGGACTATTAATGATTTTCCTGCTTATGGAATGTTGTCTGGGTGGATGACAGTTGGAAAGCTGGCTTGTCCATACTACAAGGAAAAAATAAAATCTTTCACATTGAGACATGCCAGAAAAAATTCATGGTTTGATTGTCATCATTGTTTCTTGCCACCTGATCATGAATTTAGGAGACTCAAGAATGTATTCAGAAGGAATAGAAGGGAATATGATTGTCCATCTCTAAGGTTGTCTGGTCATGACATCTGGGAAATAGTTCAGGATTTGCCTAAAGCCAGCGAGGAACAATTGTACAGGCTTGATGGATATGGTGTTTCGTATAACTGGACTAAGCAAAGTATATTTTGGGAGTTAGAATATTGGCCAGATAATTTAATACCAAATAATGTTGATGTCATGCATACTGAGAAGACCTATTTTAAAAACTTGTTCAACACAGCTTTGGATGTCACCGGCAAAACAAAGGATAATCCTAAGGCCAAACTTGACTTACCAGAATATTGGAACCGCAGATACTTACACTTACAGCAGGGGCCCAACGGCAATGTTCTTAAGCCCAAGGCTAGTTTTACATTCAAGTTGGACCAAAAATGTCAAATATGTGAGTGGGTTCAAAGTTTGAAGATTGCCGATAGATATGCCTCAAATTTGGGAAAGAGAATTTATATGACACAAGTAATCTTTCATGAAATGAAAATACATGGTTGTCATATTTTCATGGACCAATTATTTCCAATTGCTTTTATTGGTTTACCTGAAAACATATGAAAACCAATAGCAGAGATCAGTTTGTTCTTCAAAGACTTATGTGCCACCACATTAAAAAAGAAAAATTTGATGCAAATGGAAAGTAATATTGTTGTTATCACCAACAAGATGGAGAAGATTTTTCGACCAGTGTTCTTCGATGTAATGGAATATCTTTCCATTCACCTTGTGCACGAAGCTCGGTTAGGCAGTCCAGTTCAAACAAAGTGGATGCATCCATTCAAACGGTAAACATTTGCAACATATTTAAATTCATACATATCTTTTTAAATATAGTAAATATCTAACCTTCACATTGTATAGGGTAATTGGAAAAATTGAAAAGGGGTCCCAAAAACAAACATAGGGTGGAAGGCTCTATAGTCGAGGCATATCGTGCGAGAGAAATATCTCAATTTTGTTCATACTACTTTTGTGATGAAGTTGTTGGTTCAAAAAACTGACCGAATCGTCATTAGGAAGATGTGAATGAGCCTCATTTTCAACTGATATCAATTTTCAATCAATCTGGTTGTAAGGCTAAAAAGATCATACCTTGTCGGCTCACTCGTATGGAGTGCAAGTCCGCAACTTTGTATGTCATGTTGAATTACCCAAAAATTAATCCCTTTTTGAAGTAAGGAGATTAAAATTTTAACATATCTTATTTGTTTACTCATTCCCTTAAAGAAACTAATTGTGTTTCCCATGTTGGATGTTCAGTTTATTTAAGACTCAATTCCACAAAAATCAAATGCATGCATCCTTTGCAACGTGGTTTAAAAATAAAGTTTGTAAGTGTATTAATATTTCTACAAATTTTAAATATTTACTTATTTCTCAACTAAAATATATATATGTATAATATATTTAGGTACACCATCCACCAAATGCAGTCGTATACAATTAGCTCTTGAGAGATATTTATTTGGGTCCAGTTGAAGATAATGAAATTTCCCAATACAAAGTAAATAGGTTTAAATTTTCCACCGAACAACACTCCAGAACAAGGAAAACAAACAATATTGGTGTTTGGGTTAAGGGTGATGATGATGTTGATTACTTTGGCATCATACATGAGATCTTACAACTGGAGTATGTTGGTTTCCCAATAAAAAAAATTGTCCTCTTTCGATGTAAGTGGTTTGATCCAAGCACAAGAGGCATAGGAGTACATAGGGAGCATAACATCATTAAAGTGAAGCACAATAACTCGCATTTACGATCCATTTGTTCTAGCGTAAAATGCTAAACAAGTTTATTATGCTCCTTATCCATTGTGCAATGACCAGTCTAATTGGTGGGCTGTAATCAAAACAAAGCCTCTAGGCCGGGTGAAAGTTGAGAATGTGTTGGAGACTGTGTATCAAAATGAAATGCAGATTGATCATCAGCTAGTGGATGCTGAATTAGTGGACAATTTGAATCATCCGAAAAATATATTTGAAGAAGTTAATATTGTGGAAGAAGAGGCTGAGTGGGTAGGAGATGAGGAAACCTCCGAAGAGGGTGAATGGTTTAATGGAGAGTCTTCAGAAGAGGAGGATTAGTTGAGTAGGTTGTATCTATTATGTATTGATGTCTTTATGCTTTGTACTATATATTTACCTTTATGTTTCTTGTTTAAGATTGATATGTAATATACTATTTAAGTTTGTTGTTTCCACTTTTTCACGATTTATATAGTACTAAAAATATTCTTGTCTATATCTTGTGTAGTATTAGAGCGATTTGAAAAGTGAATTAGTAACTTGAAATTAGTTACTTGGAATGGTTTCTTATATATTCATTTTGTTGGAACTAACTACTTGTTAACTTAATTTAAATGTCAGAGGTGACAAGGGTAAGGGAAAAGTTGATACTACGAAACCAAAAAAGAATAGACAACCTCTAACTTATAGACGACCCACAAGTATTCATATATTTGAGGGTCAGTTTGCTGACGCAACAGCACGACCCTTATATTCTATGTCATCCAAGGATTTGATACCTCCTCCTACGCATGTGAGGCCACTACATGAGTCTACACTAACTCATTCTGCTCCTATGATTGTGCCACCGCCTGCACAGTACTATCGGATGGCCGATGGCCCCTCTAGACATATATCATCATCGATACCCTTCTGCAACAGTCACGCAGCTTCACATAGTGATTCCGTTGGATCTATTGGGTTGTCGGATCTTCAGTTTGGAGGCACTCAATCTAGTGCTTCAAGTTCACCCACGCCAGTACATCCACCATCACTTACTAGGAAGCCAAGAAACAGAAATGATTCTAGGAGGATTTATTTTGTTCCAGTTGCGAGAGGATAAGATTTCTAAATATAATAACGTTACTCATTTTTTCATTACTATATTATTATGCTCTATGAAATTACTATTTGATCTTGTGTTGTAGGTTTAGGACGGATGGTGGAGTTTGACAAAAGGCGCAAATATGTATTACTCGGTACTTCAATGGCTACTGGACCAGCTGGGAAAAGGTCCCAAAACTTGACAGGGATAGAATGTTTGAAGAATTTAAGGTAAGGATTTAACTTATAGACTACTTATTAATACTTTGTTAGAACAAAAAACTGAATATTATATTTTTGTTGTACAAATTTTACTAATGGGATGATTTAAATACATTTCTCCTAAAGAAGAACTTTTTCATAAGATGTAGAGCTAGATTTAACGATCTCTTGGATTATGCCGGAAAGAAATTGGTAAAACCTAAGTGTATTCCTGAACCCACATGGCAACTGTATCTTCACCATTGGAGTAGGGCATAATACCAATTTTTAAGTGAAAAAGGAAAGAAAGCCCGAACATTATCAAAGGATGGTTCCCTACATACTGCGGGTGCTAGAAGTACTCTTTCTATGATGGAAAAAATGGTATGTAACTTTTACAGTTTTAATTGTTTGTTTTTATTTAAATTTTTTTTATTATTTAAACATTGATAATTTTTTAATATGCAGGGAAAAGTAAAGGGTAGGGAAATACCACATTATGAGCTATACGAGGAGACTCATGTGATGAAAAAAATGAACCCGACTGATGAAGATGTCTGGGTTAAAGCTCGTGCAAAGGCTATCCATGTAAGAAACAAATTCTGAATTTATGAATCTTTTTCTTAAAGTTGATATTATTCAATTATAACTACTTTAATATATTTTGACTTTTAGTATTAACTTTACTTTGAATATAGGACGAATATATACATCTTGTTGGTGCGTGTCATAGTAGTCAGCCTCCTGAAAGTTAGGGTGACCCAATACCCCAACACGTAGAGGAGGAGTTGTAGGTCATACAAATAGAGGCCATTTCTTCGGATACTACAAAAACTTTTTTAGCGATAATGTTAGGTGTTTGTCCGGACCTTCTTACTCTAGCTCTTTAGTTGATAGAGAAACGATTGAAAGTCTACAAAATACAATTTCTCAACTCTCTGAAGAGATTGATGAACAGAGAGAGAGACAGAAGAAGACGGAGAAGGCAACAACATCACAATTCAAGAAGCTGCAGCAGCAGTTGAGCTCTTTAATTAGTACTCCGAGGGTTATTCCTCCGCATCTTGGTGATTTAGTTCGGGCTACAAAGGGTCTAGGATCCCTGGATGATTTCCGCACGGATGATGATATGAAAGACAAGGACGAATTCGATGATGATGACTTTTAGTTTTTTTATTTTGGTATGTGTTGTACTTTGAATTTAGACATTTTGTTGTATGAAACTATTGCTGTAGTATTTTCGTACTCACTTTTGTTTGATATTTTGTATGTCTTGTACACTTTTGAAAGTATTTACATTTGGTTTTTGGTTGTTATTATTGTTGTATTTGATTTGATACTGTTGTATTGCATTGTTGTTGTTGCATGTTGTATTTGGGTTTTGATTTTTATTTTTTTAAGATTTCCAGAAAAAACGACCACAAATGATCGCTTTTTGGAATTTTTTTTTGCAGAAAACCTACCACGAGTGGTCGGTTTTATAATAAATTAATTAATTAATTTAATAAAAAAACTACCACTAGTGGTTGGTTTTTTTTCTCTAAAATTATTTTTTCTAATTTTAATAAAATAATATTGAATTTTAAAAATATATATATATAAAGAAAAACTTAAAAAAATACCACAACTTTACCAACCACACATTTTGGTCGGTTTTGTGGTCAATTTTTGGGAAAAACCAACCACACGTGGTCGGTTTTCTCCTTTTTTTTGGTAGTGAATTGAATAATTCATAACATATGAAATCAAGATGCGTCATAACAAGGGAGATTATCAATCTTCATGCTCTCAATTCAAATTTAAAACATCAAATACATACATATATATATACGAGTAAAAATCAATTTCAAGGGAAAGGCCTCAAGACCAAACATTTTACCATCGCAAGAGTTCACAATGTATGCTTTTTAATGATTCAAGAACCCTTCATAAATATATGATTTTATCATTATTCAAAACATTATTAAGATGATTTTACGATCCACATGTAGTTAAGGAAAAAACCCACATAGCTTATGTTTTTTAGTTGAAGAATAAAATCCTAATCTTGACACTTTTATTGGAAAATCTTGGATTGAAAGGCTTGAATTCTTACCTTGAAAGAAACCCTAATTTCTCCTTCTTCTTGTGACTGGAGAGGATTTGAGATAATTTTAAACTGACAAAAGATGGATTATAACGTGTTTTGGATGATTTAAATCGTGTGGGAGATGTTTGGGGTGAGGAAAAAACCAAAATACCCTTAAAGAAACCATAGGAAATTGCAGAAATTCTTCCATTGACGACCAAGGTTGACGGCCTGTCACTTAGGTGATGGATCGTCATCTAAGTCATCACTTTTACTCTTGAATTTCCCCCTTACTATCTTAGGCTGACGAATAGAGCTGAAGGGTCGTCACTTGGTTGACAGCTCGTCAGATTACTTATCACCTAAGTAATGGCTTATCAGAATTATCGTCACTTAGTTGATAAATACTTTGAAGTAAAATGATCATAACTTTCTACTCCGACATTAGATTAAGGTGACACTAGTTCTGATTTTGACCCATTCAACTACTTTGCAGTTGATTTTCTGTACACAATAAAAATTTGTTGCGAACAAATTTTTGCACGCCCAGTTCTGCTCTTCATCTCTTCCTCCTGTAAATTGAAAGCTACAAATTCAACTATTGTGATGGACTTCGAAAACACAAACAGTGTTACATCCAAGGGTTCTACTGCTGCATCTGCTGACCTCAAATACATTGGACCAATTACTCGTAAAAGTTCAAGGCTAGTGGCTTGGATGAATCAAAATACTTCACCTCTTTGGAGATGGTGAAAAATAACAATGCTCATGAGATAACTGATAGGGGAAATCTTGCACCCATGTTCCTTGGTGAACTTTCTCTAATCGGATCCAACTTTGGTAAACCTGAAGATTCAACGAATTCGCCAGTTTCAATGAAGGTCAATGCCTTAATGGCTAACTCAACTAACATGGACGATGAATTCACAATGATGGAGCAAACCATTGAAGCCCTAAAGAAGTCGGTTGATGATAAGAATCTTTATATCACTGAACTCATGAACAAACTGGAGGTTGATAAACTAGGAGAGTCGAGTCACGTCCTTACCTATCCACCCGATTTCACTCCATAGGACAAAGATATTGAGGAATTACCTGCTAAGTCTAAATTTCAGAAGGAGAAACAATTTGTTTCGATTGCGGCTTTATCTATCCAACAATTTCAAGACATGATAACAAACACCATTAGGGATCAATATAGTGGAGCACCACAGAGTTCATTGTATTACTCCAAGTCTTACATAAGACGAATTGATTGTCTACCTATGCCAACGGGCTATCAACCACCAAAGTTGCAACAATTTGATGGCAAGGGAAACCCGAGGCAACACATTGCTCACTTTGTCGAAATATGTAGCAACGCTGCAACACATGGCGATCTCTTGGTAAAATAGTTTTTTCATTCATAACCCATTTGACTAGTATATTGACTTAGAGCATGAGTCAACTGATAGTTGGGAGCAGCTCGAGAAGGAATTTCTCAATCGATTTTACAGTACCCGACAAACTGTGAGCATGATAAAGTTAATGGGCACTAAGCAAAGAAAGGATGAGCGAGGTCATTGAGTTTGGGCTGCACAGACCGCCTTTCTAAAATATTTGCGGTAGAAATGTGCAATTAAGGAATGCATTAGGGACTCCTATACATACTGTAAGGAATCAAACCGCGAACATTTTAAGAGCTACCTACTCAGGCATACGACATGGAGTTAAGAATTATAAGTCATAAGAAGGCATTCCCTTTTATTGACCCAATGAAAGAGAAAAGATAGCTCAAGAATGGTATGACCTCAAATGCTAATGAGTCTATGGCAGTGAAGGTAACTTCTGTGAAGGTCACAACCAAGAAAGAAGTGAAGGAAGATGAAGACTCGAGGCAATATCCAAGAGAGGATAAACATTGTCCAACCTTGAAATAATTAGAAGCCAAGGTTTATCCATTCCCAGATTTAGATGACATATGATACTGGCTGAATTTCTAGTTAAGAAAATGTTTGATCTTCCTAAATCGAAAAGGCCAGAGGAAATAAATAAGACCAATGATCCAAAGTACTACAAGTATCATCGCGCCATTGGTCATCCAATGGAAAAGTACTTTATCTTGAAGGAGAAAATCATGATGCTAGTAAGTGAAGGAAAAACCATCATCGACGTGGATGAAACAGTAGAGGAAAATCATACCAGTATCATTCCCAAGAAGAAGGAGTGTTTAATGTTGCAATAGTTTGGGAGCTTCGATTCAGTTGAAGTAGATTTTTTAATAAAGACTCTTAAAGGATCATTGGGAACAGACAACAAAGCTAAAGGCAATGAGGATGATGATTGGACCTTTGTTTCTCGTAAGAAAAGGAGGCATTAGGTGGTTCTAAGAATATGATTTCCTAAGCGAAGAGTGATGAAGACTAACACGAAGCATCTAAGACCACCAAGAAGTGTTAAGTTTGGTACTAGCAAGATAATTGATGGCGTATTGTCATGGAAGGACTGAAGGCCTATTACATTGTATGAGTTCTTTCCGGAAAAATTCCTTGAAGATAGTCAAATGAGTGCCACACATGTAATTTCCAGCACAGAGGAAGTAAATAAAAGCAAAGGAGGGCATTGTCCAATGTTAGCACAAGAATTTCATGCTAATAGAGAAGTTGCATCATGTTGTGCTGTAATTTCCTTCACGGATGATGATTTATTGTTAGGGTCTAAACTACATAACAGACTTTTGTTTAGGGTAGGGGCTATTCAAGAATAATATCTTAATTGCATATTGATAGATGATGGTTTGGCAATCAATATCATGCCAAAGACAGTGCTCAAAAGGCTTAGAATCTCCATTGATGAATTGTCCAAAACCAACATAACCATTCAAGGCTTCAATCAAGGAGGACAACGAACCTTGGGAAAGATTCGTGTAGGATTATCCATTGGAAACATGAAATCAAGCATTTTGATTCATGTTATTGATGCCAAAACATCATACAACTTGCTTCTCGGATGCCCTTGGATGCATGAAAATGGAGTGGTGTCGTCTACTTTGCATCAATGCATAAAGTATGTAAAAGATGGTGAAGTAGTAGTCAAAATTAATGCGAATGTCAATCCTTTCACTGAAACAGATTCATATTTTACAGATGAAAAATTTTACTTGGATTCTTGTGAATTGGGTATGGAGAAACCAATACTATCCAACCCAAATAATGTTGTTCGAAAAGAAGTAGAGATGCAGTGGGCTGCTGTCAAGATGCCTAAGGAGAGAATTGAAAAATTATCCACTAAGCTTTCATCATCTGATTTCTAATTTCTACTAAGAAGTGCAAGGAAACAACTTCATCACTTTATGCCTCAGTATAAAAAGACAAGGAATCCGAGGATGAGAAAATTCCACAGCAAACTTTTGTGTTTGAATGCATAGGAAGATTGACACCTCGTGTCTCTGTATTTGAAAGATTGGGCTGTAAGGGTAAAAGTAGAGCCTATAAACAAATGAAAGAAGAGGCCAACACCTCAAGAGGTTCTGTATTTCTACATTTGGGAACTACAAGAAAATCATTAGCGCAAAAAGGGTTGCTGGAGAATGAAAATCAAGGTTTTCTTGAAGGAATCGATGACAAAGACATTTATAGTATCTTCCCATCACGTATGAAGAGAAAGTCTGTGTTGTCAATCACCACAGATAGTTCGCTAAAATTCAAAAAAAGCACCATTGTGTTCCCTAAACAGTTTTGTGGAGAGACAAAGAAAGAGCAAGAAGAAGCTACCACGACATTCAAAGGAAGTCAATCAGAAGATTCCAACCTTGTATAAGCATCCTACCACATAACAATGGAAGAAGGTCCATACTCGGATAGTGTGGATGATGATGTTCAGGAGGCTCCACCCCAACTGAAGGATGGCATACAATTAACCATAGATAAACTCAAAGAACTTAATCTCGGCACTTTGAAGGACCCGTGCCCAACGTTCATTAGTGCGCTTCTTACACCATAAGAAGAAAAGGACTACTTTAAGTTATTAGTTGAGTACAAAGATATCTTTACCTGGTCGTACCAAGAAATGCTATACCTTAGTCCAAGGGTAGCTATTCATCATTTGGCGATAAAAAAGGGGGAACGTCCTATAAAGCAGTCATAATGAGTGTTTCATCCCGAGTTCATAATACAAATTAAAGCAGAGGTCAATAAGCTTATTGAATCCAGACTTATCTGAGAAGTGAAGTACCCATCATGGATCTCAAACATTGTGCCTGTTAAGAAGAAGAATGGTCAGATATATGTTCGCGTTGATTTTCAAGACTTGAATAAGGCATGTCCAAAATATGATTTCCCAATACCGATCATAGACCTCATGGTTGATGTGACAACTGGACATGAAGCTATGACATTTATGAATGGGTCTTCTGGATATAATCAAATCGGAATGTCTCTGAAGGACGAAGAATGTACTGTATTTTGAACTCCAAAAGGGATATATTGTTACAAAGTTATTCCTTTTGGTCTTAAGAATGCGGGTGCAACCTACCAACTTGCAATGCAAAACATTTTTTATGATGTGTTACATAAGTGGGTGGAATATTACGTCGATGACTTGGTGGTAAAGAAAAAGTGAAGGGATGACCATCTTGAAGACCTTCGCAGTTCTTTTGAGAGGTTAAGAAATTTTGACTTGAAAATGAACCCACTGAAATATGCCTTTGGGGCTACTTCGGGAATTTTCTTTGCTTTATAGTGCGTCATTGAGAAATTGAAGTTGATCCTACAAAGATTGATGCTATTCAAAAAATGACGGAGCCAAAACCTTCAGAGACCTCCATAGTCTAAAAGGAAATTTGGCATTCATTCGAAGGTTCATCTCTAACTTGGCTGAAAGGTGTCAACCTTTCAACTATCTAATGAAAAAAGATGCACCTTTCCACTGGGATCAATCATGTCAAATTTCTTTTGAAAGCATTAAAAGATACTTGTTGAATCCACCCCTATTAGGGGCACCAACTCCTAAAAGGCCGTTGATACTCTACATTGCATCACAAGAGCGATCACTTGGAGCACTTCTTGCTCAGGAGAATAAAGATAAGAAGGAACAAGCATTATACTATCTAAGTCAAACCTTGATAAGAGCTGAGATAAATTATACGCCCATTAAGAAAATGTGGTTAGCTTTCCTTTACGCGATAAAGAAGTTAAGGCATTATTTTGAGGCATACACCATCAAGATAATTTCTCGGACCAATCCTTTGAAGTTTGTAATGACACGTCCAGTTCTTTTAGGGTATCTAGCAAGATTGTCTATATTGTTTAATCAATATAAGATCATATACATACCTCAAAAGGCCATGAAGGGGAAAACACTTGCCAATTTCCTCACCGATCACCCTTTGCTAGCAGAATGGGAGGTTTTAGATGAGTTTCCTGATGAAAATGTACTATTTACTGAAGAACTGCAACCCTAGACAATGCTCTTTGATGGATCAACACATCGAGATGGTGCAGTAGCAGGCGTTGTGCTGATATCACCAGAAAAATTAATCTTTTCGTTCTCATTTATTTTGGGTGAAACATGTTCCAATAATGCTGCAGAGTACCAAACTTTAATCGTTGTTCTTGAAATGACATTATACATAAAGATTCCACAATTGGATATCTATGGTGATTCTATGTTGATCATAAACTAAGTTTTGGGGAGTTATGAGGTGAAGAAGGAAGATCTTTTTCCATATCACCAGTATGTCATTCTTTTGCTTGAAAGGTTTGATCAGGTATTCCTAAATCATGTCCCAAGAGAAGAAAGATGCAATGGCTAACTTAGCCACCACATTGGCACTCAGAGAGAATAAGTCAACAAAAGGTGCAAGTATGTCATCGATGGGTTATTCCTGCTTGTCTCGATCTTCAAATAAATGAAATCCATCATACATATGTCCGAGCGGTAGAAGAAAAAGATTGGTGAAAACCAATAATTGAGTATCTAGAGCATGGAAGGCTACCTGAGGATCGACTAAAAAGAGCAGACATTAAGAGAAGGGCACCACAATTCATCTTTCATAAGGGAATATTATTTCTTCATTCTTACAAGGGATTATTCCTGTGGTGTCTTGACAAATAATAATATCAATAGGCAATGGAATAAGAACACTCCGGCATGTGTGGGGCACACCAATCAGGGCCTAAGCTTTATATCTGCATCAAAAGGATGGGTTACTATTGGCCAACAATGGTAGCGGATTGTCTAGAGCATGCCAAAAGGTGTCAAGCGTGTCAATTCTATGCTAATTACATCTATTAGTATTTAGAGCCTCTTCATCCAACTATAGCCTCATGGCTTTTTCATTCCTGGGGACTAGATGTGGTTGGACCTCTTCCAAAGTCATCAAAAAGGAAAATGTACATCTTAGCTACTACTAACTATTTCTCAAAGTGGGCTGAAGTTGTGCCATTAACAGAAGTGAAAAAGGAAAATGTTGTTGATTTTATCAAGTCAAACATAATTTTTTGGTATGGTAGACCAAGATGCATATTTATGGATAATAGAACGCCCTTCTACAATAAACTTATGAAGACTTTGTGTGAGAAGTTCAATTTTAGGCAGCATAAATCTTCAATATAAAATGAACCTGCCAATGGTCTTGCCAAAGCTTTTAACAAGACGCTTGGTAACCTATTGAAGAAAGTTGTTGCAAAAAATAAAAGGGATTGGCATGAAAAGATCGGTGAAGTTTTGGGGGCATATCATACAACCTTCAGAACTACAATGCAAGAAACTATGTATTAATTGGTGTATGGCGTAGAGGCAGTACTTCTATTAGAATAACAAATTCCATCATTACAAATTGCTATTTAAGAAGGGCTTACAACTAACATAACGCTCAACTTTGTCTAGCAGAGTTGGAGGCATTGGACGAGAAGAGATTAGAAGCGCAACAAAAGTTGGAGTGTTAGCAAGCCCGACTTGCTAGAGCTTTCAACAAGCGGGTGTGACCACGATCATGTCAAGTAGGTGACTTGGCCTTAGCAGTTCGAAGACCCATAATCCTTAACAAATGCATTGGTGACAAGTTTACATTAAAATGGGATAGACCATATGTAGTGAAAGAAGCGTATTCAAGTGGCGCGTATAAGATTGTCGATCAAGATGGTGTAAGAGTTGGCACCATCAATGGAAAGTTCCTGAAGCAGTACTTTCCTTGAAGGTTGGCCACACTCCTTAAGGCACGAGTATAAACTGCATATCCACTCCTGGCCCACATGAGTCTAAATTATGATCGGCTCTAAAATAAAAGAGAGAAAAAATTATTAAAAAGAAAAAAAAATTAACTCATCATTCTTGTACAACGTTATGACTTAATCCTTCTGAGGTACGTAGGTAGCTTAGAGTATGTTTACTCTAAGTTCAGTCATATGAGTTAAAAAAATTAAAAAAGAGGGAAAACGCGTGTCATTGTTTGAGAACGGCAATAATACTTTAAATTGACATAGGTACCACATGAGAATAGATGTTCCTTCGCTAAGCTTACCGCGGACATGCAAAGGTGAAGATACAAGCAAGGAAAAACGGATTTCGATAATGCATCTGTATAAATCCGTAAAGGTGTTCATCATTTTTTTACATATGTGGTAGATATTAAAGTCTTCATCACAAAAAAAAAAGTGGCTCATGATTCGAAAGCTCCTACACCAAGATACGGAATTTATCGTGACGCTGCACAAAGCTGATAAGACTACCGAACAAAGATAAGAAGAGTGGTTTTGGAGAAATATCTAGGATGATTTGGGTGCAATATAATTGTGATTCCTATGAGACATGTAGCTCTACGAGTCTAGTTTCTAACGCAAAAAATATATCTTGATTTTTATGTTCCTATGTCTAGATATGAGGATTTTCGTGAGGCTGCACAAAACAAATAAAAAGTGATGAAAATAACTAAAAGGCTGATTCTGGAAGGGTACCTGGGCAAATCCGGAGAACCTTTGGCCATGATTTTTATGTACATTATATTTACATGAGTTAGCCTGCTAGCTGAATAAGAGTTTTGTGATTTCAACCCTCCTAGTTTGAGTCATGAATTTTTTTTACTATAAGCCACTCAAAGCTGAAAAAAACAATTGGTTGTCACAAAGTTCAAAAGATTTGCACAAGTGTAAAGAAAAACATCTTTCGGTCATGACTTTCGTGTGCATTGTAGTTATGAGAATTTCCATTCCAACAACACAAGTGACTCATAATTTTGAATATTTTATCTCATGTCACAAATGTCAAGGCATATTAGTCAGGAAGGCAAGTAAAAGAACATGTTGGCGTGTCAAGTTAAAAAAAAAAAAACTACATAGCACGAAGACATTAAAAAAACGTCACTTTTATTGCTCCAAGAAAGACTGTCATTACATCGTGATAAGATCCAAAGTAAAACAAAAAGGGAAAAATAGAGCATTCTTAAGCAAAAAAAAATTTTAAGGGAAAAGCTTATGGCAAAGAATCTGAAGGCGACGTGTCTCAGCGATTTCCTTTAGCTTAGCAAGCTCTTTGGTTTCTGTTTCCGACAGTGGGCTGATTTTCTCAAGGGCATGAATCTCGCCTTCAATGTTGGTGACACTCTCTTGATTTTTGGACAATTTCTTTTGATGTTCTTCAATAAGAAAAATGGTCTTCTTATTCTTTGACGTCCAGGCTACTAACTCTTTTTCAGCTCTCTCAAGGACATTTTGAAGCTCTGTGAAATGCTTGTCCATCTTGAGTTTGTCTTCATTTACTGGATGAAGATGATGTTTTTCAACGGAAAGAAACTCCTCATGAGCATCTCTAGTTATCTTTTGGGAACTAGAAAATTTTGCAACATCATAATCTGCATACTTCTTAAAAAAGTCTGCAAGTAGAACCTTTAAAGAAGAGAGGTCAACGATGTTGACCTCCCGAATACCTTTAAGAATTAGAGCAACACCTTTTTCTAACTCTTTGAGGTTTTTGGAGGATTCGACAGAGAATTGTGTAATACATTCACACAAGGTACGCCACGTAGGACAACTTGAAAGCCAAAATAGCCTTTTGTGGTTCAAAATATGGGGCAATTTATTGTAATGGCTGAACCAAATCCTTGGGGACATGTGAAGGTATATTATCATTTTTTTTATCCACCGTATCAGTAGCTGGAACATTTTGAAAAGATTCAACATTTTTGGATAACCTTGCCGATGGATCCTTATTTGAAACTTGAGTCATGGCATTATCAAGAGAAATGTTGGGACTCTTCAACACACTTGGAGGATTTGGTCTTATGACATAATCCTCACCAAAAACATCATCTCCAAATATGTTGCTGAAACGTCCACAAGAACCAAAAAAAAAAAAGTTAATATTGAGTAAAGAGGCAAGTTCTGATATTAAAGAAGTAATCATTACCTGATGTGCCAAATCAGCCAAGGGCATTGTTGAACCAGCGGCACCATCTCCAAAGATAGTAGTATCAATACTTACGGAATTCAAATCAACAAACTCATGATGTTGATTGCTTAAGTCCTTATGCTTTTTCTTCAAACGCTTTCAGTATGGTTCTTGGCTAGCATTGCTTTCATTCGAACTAAAGGCGGCACTACCAATAGCAACTCCATTGAGTGAAACAGGTGGTTTGGATGCGTCACTGCAAAATGGCACAATGTCTAGAACGCCTTTACTCGATGGGCTGGAAGATTTCTTTCTTTTTTGGACAATGTTGATCACTTCGAAAGTGGAGATGGCTACTGCCTTGGGAAACGATGAGGGGCTTTTTACTCTTTTATCCACATATGTATCCTTGTCCTTTGAATTATTAGATTTAGTAGCGACTTGGACAGATTGAGCAGTATTACCTATTACCACCTTGGACTTGGAAGAAAGAGAAAGCTTGCCTTGACTATCCAGCTGAAGTTGGTCTCCTTTGGTTGATGAAGGGGCATCATTTTTCTTCAAACCTCTTAAAATGATGTAGGTATTTCATCTTAACATAGTCTCCCGATGGGATGGCCACCAATCCGAATATTCTCGAGTCATAAAAGGTCCATTGTCCAACAAACACATTGGTATGTTAAGCTTTGACAAACTTCCAAGACAAACACAAGAATCCTAAAGTTGAACTAAAGCTAGCAGCGAACCGTCAAAATGATGCTTTTTCAGAATGTCAGGAATGCCATGAAAAAATCCAAATTGGCAACTAAATCGATGAGGGCTATAAGGCTCCACGATTAGATCATCATCATGCCTCAAAGTGACAAAACTTGAACGAAGGCCTATGAAGAAGTCACTCCAAGAATTGGACAATTTGCCACTATCATCAATTTGTACCTATTTTCCTTGTTCCAAGGACAAATGAGGAAGTTTTTTTACATTGACTTATTGAAATACCTTGCGAGCATCAACAAAGTCAAATTTTTTTGCCATCTTTTCTCCTAAAACTAGCCACATTTTCACCCCTCGCTGCGGATGGTTTACATGGTAATAAGTTTCAAAATATTCACCTATCAATCCATAAACATAATGGATGGGGAAGAGGGCATGGAAGGACCCCAAGTTTGAAGAAGTAGACATCTCCCAGAGGCCGCGATAGATTCTTGTAAGAACTAGGACGGCTAAAGAAAATTTTTCTCCATGAGCCATCAAGCTTGCGACTTTGAAGACACTAGCATGAATACAACCAGCCTTCTTGTTGGGGAGTAAAAATTTACAGAGCCAACATGCAAGGAAAGCCGCCAAATAAGTTTCATCTCTGAGTGATTCTTCCATGCCTAACTAAATAAAAGGGGCATTCTCTTCTTCGGTGCGTGGTAAAAAATTCATGTCAATATTTTCCAACGGGTCATGATTCATCCTTGGCTTCGTCTAATTTTTTGACATCTTTTGTGAAGGTTCGACATATTTTCTTGGTCCTCGAAACCAAAAATTAGTCCAATCAAGAAAAGAGACATCATCAGTGATATCTTTTGTAAGATGGTAGAATGCCAAAAATAAGTGTGAGCAACTTCTAGGGGGAAAAGGTTTTCCTTTGTCATCCACATATGTCAAATCCTTAACCGAGGGAATAACTTTGTCATAAAATGACCCATGAACATGAAGGCCTCTGGTGTTTCTCAAGTCCCATAAAAATATGGACAACTCCCCAATAAAAGTAAAAACTGTGTTGGTGGAAGGACACCAATTCTCACAGAAGGCCTGGAGAACATTATCGTTTTGGTCATACATGTACAATGAAGAAAAAATAGCATCATAAGTCTTGTTGCGCTCTAAGGTCTCCTTATTACGGGCAAGGACGTCTTCTATCCACTCCTAGTATCCGGATGTCTATCGAACCTCCTCAAAGCCAGAGGAAGGGAAACGCCAACTGCTAGGGCTTCCATTGCGACTAGGAGAGCTCGTAACAACACCATTTTGATCTGTAGAAGACTTCAATAGGAGAACCTTTTTAGTCATAATTTTGCCCAAAAAGTTATCCATGATGTCCTTAGTTTCCGTCGTTGACCATTTTGTCCGATGGAGGGAAGTTTCCAGCGGCTTTCTAAAAAGCTAGAAGGCACCAACCACCGGAGGATGAACTTTCAAAGTGAGGGCTTTCGCATGCGAATCTGAGTTGTTTTCCACGATCTCAAGACAAGGGTATGGACTTTCATGGTCGCTGGAACAAGTCATTATTGGAGACTAGAAGCACCCTACGCCATTCCTGAGGATTAATAAGAGAATAGAGACTAACCGTTATGAACACATAAGTTAAAAAAAAAAAGTAGAAAACAAAAGAACCTGAAGTTGAGTGTAAAAAAAAAATAGCTCACGATTGCAGTCACGTATTTCATATTGCAAGGAAATAGGCTGCTATGAAAGCTACAGTTACCTGAGGAGCAGTTTGTGGAGTCAATCGTATTGGGTAAGGTCACAGCTTCACCGTCCGACGATCAAGCACAATCGAACACTTTTTTTTTACGTGTGTGTAGCTACCTAGTGCTTTGATGAATTTTATCTACATGGGAAAATCTTATATAGAAGTTTTGAGGAAAATCTCAATTTCATATATGAGGAAGGTTGTAGCAAGATTGGAAGAAAATATCCCTAGAAATTTCAAGTTTCCAAGTAGCTAAAAGAAAATTACCATGTTTTGAAGATTTCTTTAAAAAAAATGATTCTTTTTGAGGACCAAAGGAAAGTTAATATTTGTTTGGTTCAAAAGTTCAATACAAGAATCTTTACTAACATGCAAGGGGCAGTAAGTTAAGAATTTACTCAATATGGTCCTATTTCAAATCCATATGGAGGGGCCTCAATATTGTCTAGTGAGTAATGACTTGGACAAATATTAGGGATCATTTATTTCACGCTTAACCAAGAGAAGAACTTTCGCAACGTGAAAATATGTGGCAAAACTTTTTAACCACTCACAAGTGGCAGTATGCCTATAAGGCACCGACAAGAAACAAGTACCTTTAAACAAAAAAAAATAAAAAAAAATGAAACACATTCATAGGTACTTCGAGTCTCAGCGCCAAGTTTTCCACCATCCTACAACGTCAACAAGTCTCGAAGTAAGGGGCATTTGTAGACATACAAAATTCAACGGGTTAAATTCATACAAAAGTTGAATTTAATTCATGATCATTTGGGTTTATTAACTTATTTGGGCCTTACAAATTAATTAGTTCATTTTATTAAATTCAAGCCCAAGGTCCATTACACTTGGAAGCCCAAATTCATCAAGTGGCGTGGCATCCCAGTCAAATCCAAGACCAATGAGACGCCGCCACATGTACAAATGATGTGAAAATCTCATTCAAATTCAAGAACCAGTCAAAAGTCGCCAAGTGTCAAGATAACATGTTTCGTCCAATAAAAAGCAACCAGACCTACCCCCTATAACTAAAAATAGGGGGTAACATGACATGCTATAGGGCTGGAAAAAGGAACACTTTGACAAACATTGACAACATCAGCATTGACTAGCAAGTTCTTGCAAGGAGCAATCAACGGAGTTCTTCCTGGAGATTAATCTAAAATGATAAAATATTTTCCGATGTCCCAGATGATTGAAATACGTCTCTAGGAGTCTAAATCATCCAACGATTCGGGAAACACGCTACTGAAGGCCCTCGAATCATTGCTAAATTTAGGAGAGAAGAATCAAGAGAATAATGAATCAAGAGATTAACAGAATTGTACCCAAAAGATTCATATTAATAAAATTATTATTTTCTTTTATTTATTTTTGCTTGCAGTTGATTTTTCGTACACAACGAAAATTTGTTGTGAACAGACTCAAAGAACTTTCTTTTGGTATAAAGTAGGACACGTAACTCATTACGTAATAGATAATGGTCGTTTAAATTTGACACGTGCGAAGCATTCACTAAAACTTAATTGTTAGAAACGTTCTCAACTCGTCCTTGAGTTAGGAGATATTTGTGACTTTAATTCATATTCAAAGGTATCCCCACACTACAAAATTGATCATCACACATATATTAACAAGGAATCATTTGGTTCGGGTCCATACGCATAGGAATGATGGTTTGAATTCTAGCCCGAAAAAATTACGGGGTGTTACAATACACTGGGTGCGTGTTATTTGTTTTGAAAATCAATGTTGGAGTAATTGTGTTTGAGAAAAGGCAATAAAAACATACTGCAGAAACTCTATTATAGTATTGATACTATTTTAAAGGTTCATTACTCAAATTGTTGCAAATTATGTAGTTACAACATGTTTCTTTTATTTTGTTACGGACAAATTACTTTTTTTTACAGCTATTTCGCATCAAACCCTTAGCAATATAATAGTGTCAATGTGGTTGGAAGAGTGACTCTATTTTGTTGCCTGTGAGTTTGTTGCAAGAAAAGATTATAGAGGGAATCTTTGAAAGTGACCATCTTGTTGGTTGGTCTAAAATGGTAAACTAATTAACTATCAAGATAAACACAATATTGATTAACTATCACTGCGCTAATAAAAATTAACAACTTAGATTAAGGAAAAAACCCTTAATCTAAGTTGGAGAGGTGTCATATGAGTAGGTCTTGCCTCCGAACCTGTCTACTATGCAACTCGTATTTCATGTTTCCATGTTAGTGTTTAGAATAATGAGAAACATAATACAGTAAGAGCTTCACAATCTATTAGTTGCAGAAAGATAGTAGTTGAAGAAGAAGAAATCAGAGATTTCAGACAAAAGGGGAAAGTGGTTTGATGAGTACTAAGAATGTCACGATCCGAACTGGCCCTGGCAGTGACGAGTATCTAGAACCATGAAGGCCCGAAACACCCCTATCTGTCTGGTAATCATGCACATAATTCAAATGATAAAGAAATACGGAAGAAAAATAACATTACAGAAAACATGGTCAAGAGTCATATGAAAGCAATAATAGGGAATAATGTCCCAAAATCTCAAATCAACACCTCTATAACATCTGTAAAATCTCTACTACATGACTGAAACAAATGTCTATCTAAAAACTGGGACAAGGCCCCCAGTAGACCCAAAACTAATGAGTGGTAAATAATACAGCTAGATAATCAGGCCTTCCGAAATATAGAAGGCTCACCAAGTGACTCTGCAAATCTGTCCGAGGAATCTACTGATTTTCTGGACCCCTAGACTGCACCTCTGAACCTGGGAGTGAGGGGGTCAATACAAAAGTACTGATACGCAGAGATATCAAAACAAAACATAATATTTTTCATAAAATATAGTTGAGAGCCATTATAAAGCAGTTTCATATCAAGTCATTTGAAAACACATGGGCATAATGTAATTGTTTTCAACGACAATGTAATGCAGCTGAGCTAAGCGGAATACCCTACATATCACATTTACACCAATTGTCAAACCCCGGTTGCCACTGAGATTAGAGTATACGTGAGGGGAAGAGACACAAGATCACACAGCAGGGTGTCTCGATCCAATGGTAGTGCACAAGATCACAAAGCAGGGCTCCTAACCATAGTCCCAATTTGGGAATGACATAAAGTCAGGTAGCAAGAGATCATTGATTAGGGGACAGTTCCGACTCTGAAGCATGAACTAACCCACAAAGAAGGGAAATATTTCCTAAACGCCTAGCAGCCTCCTGCTTATAAGTGTAGCGTGCTACACACCCATAAACAGGACTCTACCCGACATGATTTCATAGACCATTTGGGACCATGAACCGTGCTTTGCTACCAAGTTTTTCATGACCCAAATTGGGGCCCTGGCCGTAACGAGTATCCCGAACCATGAAGGCCCGAAACACCACTATCTGTCTGGTAATTATGCACATAATTCAAATGATAAAGAAATGCGAAAGACAAATAACATTACGGAACACATGGTCAAGAGTCATATGAAAGCAATAATAGGGAATAATGTCCCAAAATCTCAAATCAATACCTCTATAACGTCTGCGAAATCTCTACTACATGACTGAAACAAATATCTATTTGAAATTTGGGACAAGGCCCCCAGTAGACCCAAAACTAATAAGTGGTAAATAAAACTGTCATATAATTAGGCCTTCCAAAATATAGAAGGCTCACCAAGTGACTCTGCAAATCTGTCCGAGGAATCTACTGATTTTTTGGACCCCTAGACTATGCCTCCGAACCTGGGAGGGAGGGGGTCAATACAAAAGTACGGGTACGCAGAGAAATCAAAACAAAACATAATATTTTTACAAAATATAGTTGAGAGCCATTATAAAGCAGTTTCATATCAAGTCATTTGAAAACACATAGGCATAATGTAACTGTTTTCAATGACAATGTAATGCAGCTGAGCTAGGTGGAATACCCTACATATCATATTTACACGAACTGTCAAACCTCAGTTGCCACTGAGATTAGAGTATACGTGAGGGGAAGAGACACAAGATCACACAACAGGGTGTCTCGACACAGTGGTAGTGCACAAGATCACAAAGCAGGGCTCCTAACCATAGTCCCAATTTGGGAATGACATAAAGTCAGGTAGCAAGAAGACAAAGCAGGGTACTAAATTCCCATGTCAGCAAACACGGTTTCCAGCGATAAACCCTTACACTCAAGTGCCTTCTTCAGGTATCCACCTATCTCATGTAAAATCAATGCATTCAAATTTTATCTGATTCAATCACATATCTTATTTGTAGGGTATTGTCATACCCGACTTGCAATTCATCAATATCACATCAACACATGCATAATCATGTAAAAATCAAGATGGTTTCATCATTTACAAGTAGTGGACAATAGTTATTTCAAATTCATGCTCTCTTTTGTTGGTCACAATATAATATGGGGTATCAAAACATTATCATGGGAATTTGAAAGCAATTTATCATTCATATTTATCAAAACTTTCATGGAAAATCTCAAATCACATATGCATGGTTTCAACCATTGAAGTATATAGGAAACCAATTCCCATGACCTTAAACAAATGACTTAGAAATCATAATAAAAGCAAGTTATTATTATTTTATTGAAAACCCCCATTTAAAAGCATGCATGTTCATAAAACTACACCCATGAGATTTTTGGACAACCCCACGTACCTCGATTGCGATGAATATTAGGTTCTTCTTGAAGCCTACGTTGAGAGGATTCCAAATATGCAATTATTTTCTAAAACTCTCAGTTGAATCTTGAGTTTCTTGGGTTTTTATTTTGAAACTCCAAGGAGAATCCTTGAGCATTTTGATGAAAGAAGGTGTATTTTGGGGTCCTTCAAACAGAATTTCGTGTTTTAGGGCTGAGTAAGGGTGGAAAAGAACCATTTTGCCCCAAAAATAGAGTGTTTAAGTCACTTGAAATCTTTACATAGGCGCCGCCCATTCCATCGCCTATGAGTACATAGGCGCCACCTAGGCTATCACCTATGCTTTCCAGTGGCCATGGGCGATTGGATAGGCGACGCATATCACTTTGAAAGGCCATGACTTCTTGCTCGGGTGTCAAATTTTAGCAAAATTTGTATCGTTGGAAAGCTAACTCAGGAACCTATCATTTTACACATAGTAGGCTTTCTAATTCGACATATACAAAGAGTAATGGTCGATAGAATTTGGCACAAACTATAATGTCCACTTAAGCTTAATCGGTCAAAGTAGTTTTCAACTCGTCCTTGAGTCAGATGACCCCTATGGTCTAAATTCAAGCTTCAATGGATTCACATGTTACACAAATAATTAACATGCCATATTGGCATAGGATTTATGGCTTTGGTATTTATCAACACATCAGAATCATGGTCTATCTTGTAGTCCAAAATGCGGGGCGTGACAAAGAAGAAGAAGAAGAACAACAACAACAACAACAAAAAAAAAAAAACAACAAAAATTTGAGGAGATGACAGCTAAAGCAGAAGAAGAAAATGAGGAGAAAATTAAAAAAGATGGAGAAAAGAAATTAGAAGAAGAAGCAGACAAATAGGAGAAGACAGTTGTAGACGAATTAGTGGTTGAACAGGAGGTTAAAAACACTAAAGAAGAGAAGAAATCATCAAAAGAAGAGAAGGTAAATTATAAGAAAGAAGTTAAAGAAGCGGAGAAAAAACATGAAGAAAAAGAAGTGGATGTGATGGGCATTATTGCTGAACTCAATCAAGAAAACGTGTAGTTTTGTTGATTTGGAACAAACAATTTTCTTAATGATTTATTTTTTTTAGTGATTTTTTCTTTATGGATAATTGAATTACATATATTTGACGTGTCAATGATGGCATTTACTGATGAAATAATATTCAGTTATTCCATTGTTTTGCTACATTAAACAGATGGTTGCATTGTGTTACCAGTTCAGCTATTGTCCTAATTTACAGTGGTTGATTTGAAACATAATAGAAGTTGTTTTCTATAACTTATAGACTTAATATACTATCGATTGAGTAATTCATATATTTACTTATAGTAATTATCATGGTTTATAAAGGTCTAGATAAAAGACATAGACATAATTCTCTATTAATTGTAGATTACACCCAAGATTGATTTAAGAAACCTTACATCTATTTATTCAGTTTCCTATATCCCTATCATACCTTTCTAGAAAACCAGCAACAATAACAAACCATACAATAAATTTTTAGGCCTTTCTCTTTTTCCTCGGGCAAAATCAGCCTTTCTTTACTTGATCTCTCTCCATTTCGACTTCTTTTAGTGATCCTTTCAAGTAATCTCTTAGATATTTGGCTTCTTTTAGCAATGTTATACGTAGATCTCTATTTTCTTTGGATTTTTAAAGCCTTCGAAGTATATGAAATTTGGAAGCACCTCAAAAATTTGATGTCTATGGACTGCTCATTGGTGAGTCTTCGTTAAGCAACTTAAAAAAAATCCGCCATTACTCTTTTCAACCACACAATTAAAGAATTTTCGACCTGGATTCCAATCGGTGCATGACGTCCTAAAAACAGTTGAATTGCTACAATGACATATATAGGACACTTTTGCATTTGATTTTTGGTATGCTTGTGACATTGTAGTTATTAATAAAAATTAAAGCCAAAAAAATAAGAGTGTTAACACAAAAATAGTCTTTCTTTTATAGAAGAAAAAAGTAGTATATTACGGTTGGGTGTTTATTTGACGTGTACCTTAAAACCGTTGTAAAAATCTGATAATTTCATTTTTTTTACTGCTGGTCTTGTTACATATACATTAGTTATAATCAATGTCTTCTCAGAGTTTTGGTAGATGATTTACCGAATAGATAGACCGTCTAGCACATACTAAGAGTTAATTCCTTAATAACCACACTAGACTATGCTACATATTCATAGACCATAAGTAGCACATATTTTGAGAAGGGTTATTTAATTAATAAAATAATAAATAATTGGATTTTATGCAATTAAAGGAGCTTGAACAAGTCATGTGATCGTATGAGAGTCCACGTAAATTGGATAAGGTGATCAAGGATGTGTGAGTATGGGTAGTGGATGAACTACAAACATGCTTGGGGCAATGTTTACCCAAAGCACAAGTATGTTGTGGAGAATTCATTTGTTCAACCACAAGTCATCACCTCACATCTTTGATCACCACTTTCTATTTATGTGAACTCTTATACGAGCACATGACTTGTTTAGGATCACATAATTGCATTATGTCCAATTATTTACTATTATATTAATTAATTTATCCTCTCAAAATATGTGTTAGTTATGGTCTATGAATAAATATCATAGTCGAGTTAGTTATTTGTGGAATCAGTTTGAAGTCTATGCTAGACTATATCTGGTCGAGTACAAAACTAAGCATGGTCTAGCATAGATTTTGTACAACTTCATTAATAAATTCACTAGACTGAGACACATATTTATAGACCATGAATAGAACATATTTTGAAAAGAATTATTTAATTAATATAATAATCAATAATTGGATTTATGCAATCAAATGAGCCTAAACAAGTCCTGTGATCGTATGAGAGTCGATATAAATTGAAAGTGATGATCAAAGATGTTAGGTGATGACTTGTGGTTGAACAACCAACATCCTTAGGGCAATGTTTACCAAAGCACAAGTATGTTGTGAGGAATTCATTTGTTCATCCACTATCCATCCTCACACAGTATTGATCACCTTATCCAATTTATGTGGACTCTCATACGGTCACATGACTTTAATTGCATAAAATCTAATTATTTATTATTTTATTGATTAATTATTTTTTCTTTTTTTTTTCAAATATACTACTAAGGGCAATAAACCAATACGGTATATTATTGACAAGGCTTACAGTCTATGAAATATACTGAACACAATCGATGGGAAGGTATTGTAGAATGCATCGATTAAGTATTTGTTCAAGCATAGATATGGAGATAAGTATATAATAAATCCCATCGACTTTATATGTAATCGATAATAAACTATGTGTTAAATAAAGAATACAAGCAATAGACCTGACATATAATATATGCAATACCTTAAAAAGTCGATAATAGACACAGAGTGAAATCGATAAGTCTAGCATTAATCATACCACTGAAGGGTTTTCAAAATTCATACAATGCCATGAATTACAAAAACACAAATTCATACAAGTCTAACTACGATTTGTTTTTGTTACAAGTAGTTCTCTTGTGCCCGAGCCTCTTGCACAGTGAACACTTGTTCCTCCTCGTCGACTTGAAAGTCTCGCCCACGCCCTTAACGTGTTTTATTTTCTTTCTTCTAAGCTTGGTGACCACGAGAGGTGGAATAATATTCATGTCTAGCAATTCTTGTGGAACGCGTCATTCACACTCCCAAGGGACAACATTAATTGATTCCAAATACGTAAAGAGGTACTCTTCCACTTTATATAGGGGTGAAGAGTAATCATACACTCTCAAACTATAATCTTCACTGTGCTTCAATCGCAAAGCGGTCATCGCATGATCGCATGGTATTTTGACTAGGTCAAACTTCCTGCAAGAACACGACCTTTCCAGTAGGTCGACTTTTGCTATATAGCCACTTCCAAACACAGTGAACTGCCTTTGTCCCCACTTATGTTCTCCACATAGAAGGAGTCGCCCTCGCTTATATTGTCTCTTAAAATCTTTTCGGCGGTGGGAACAAGTGTGTTATCCTTATATTTGAGGACGTAGGCATGCCTCTCCCTGAATATTTCACTAAACCGCTTGGCAATCGAATTGAATATGGATGTCACGGGGTACTCCCTTTTAGAAATCAACATAGCATTCACCGACTCAGTAATATTTGTGGTCATCACATCAAATCTATTGCCGGGGAAATATACCCTGCTCCATTTCTCAAAACCAAGCTCATGCTCGAGGAAAAAGGCTGCCTCGGGATGGTAGTTCTTGAATTCAACAAAATGGTCGCTAAACTCCTCGGCAGAATATGCCTTTATCGTATTGTAGAATAGATAGAGGTGTTCCCCACAGTGGTGATTTACCCTAGCATTTTCACCTAGGTGCCTCATGCAGTACCCATGATGAGCATGGTTTTATGCCTTCGCGATGCCGTTGGTGATGCTCTTGTGCCTATCAAAGATAAAGCACAAATCTGGTCCATCGACTATAATGGACTTCAGCTTCTCAAAGAAGAATGTCCAAGAGGCATCGTTCTCCTTGTCAATGATGCAAAAGACAATGGGATAAATATGGTTCTCCGTATCCTATGCAATCGCGCTTAGCAGCACGCCCTCGTACTTATTGTATAAATGAGTGTCGTCAACCACAATAACCATTCTCATGTGGCCGAATCCCCTAATGCAAGGGTACAACGATAAAAAGTAGTACATAATCCTACAATCGACGTTGTTCACCATGATGGAATAGGTAGTGCCAATATTAAAAGCGTCGATCATATACGAAAAGTAGGCAGGTAGGAATACCCGTGCTCCACTATCCCTCGGACCATTTCTTTGGTAATCACACCCCCCAGCCAACATTTCCAATAGCTTAGTATACTTTTCAAGTTCTTAAGAACTATCCTCCAAATATCGCTAGTTCCCAAACCCTTTCCTTCACGATACATGTTCACACAGAGCGATGCAATGACTTTAGATGAGATTTTTCTATGACAACGGGTGGCGTATTCAATGCCACAACTGTGATTTCCGATGTATTTATAGATGAAGAATTTGTTCGTACATTCATAATTCTTCGCCCGCAACATCCACCCTCAACTAGGACAAACACATTTCACCTTGAGGAATTTGCTGCAGCTCTTCAATGTAGCATAATCAAAAGAAGTATGAAGAGCTGCAGCAATGATCGACATGTATCGTTATACATGTTGGATGGCTCTAGTCCATTATTGAGGATATTTATGAATGTGGGATGTATGTTAGCCCGCCCATTCATTACATAGCTAATCATAACATTCTTTGGGTTACATTCTAATTCTCTGCTCTCAATTACCCTTCAAACTATGTCATCATACGATCCATTGCGACACAGCGGGATGGGCACTATCTCCATTTTAGATGATTTTCACTTCTAAAAGTTGAAACCCTCCTCGCACACACTCATATAATTACCACCCATAACAACTACCTCATCTACAACCATAATAGACCACATAAATCAATAATAGATTAAGGTATAGGTCTATAGCTGGTCGTTGTCGATCACTGGTATGAATACGTCCATATGAAAATGTGAATCGACTGATTTTTGATATAATCGTTGCCCTCCTAGCTCTGGGATGGAAAAATGTATGTGTAGGATTCTAAACTACTAAAATATATCTAATGGCGAGGTATTAGACGCATTTGGAAAGCTTTTCGAGCTAGTAGAAATGGTGAATTTTTTTTTTTGCAGTTTTTTCAAAAAGGATGGAACAACAATGGAGGCAATGATGAAGAATGGAGATTTTCAGTTGTGATGAATAATTTTACATCGGAAAAGTGGACAAAATCGGAAATATTATTGGTGAAAAAGGGAGCTCCTATTGGTGGCTTCTTGGATAATTTTCTAAATTAAAATAGGAAATATGAAAAAATGGTGGAAATATAAAAAATGGTGAAAAATATTAAATATTAAATGGATGAGGTGGGAGGACTAAAGTGTAAATTTTAAAACTTATGTGGTAGGTTTGTATGTAAGAAGTGATGATGTCATAATATTGTCTAAACACCTAATTTTTCAAGACTTGTGTCTAAATGTCAAAATAAGTTTTAAAAGTGTCTAAATGTCAAACTATCCCAACACACCTGTGTTGTCACCCTACAACAAAATGGGGTGGTGGAAAGGAAACGTAGGCATCTTTGGAAATTGCCAAGGGTTTATTTTTTCAATCTAAGGTTCCTGTTCCCTATTGGGAAGATTGTGTACTGGCAGTAACACATTTGATTAATATTCTTTCTTCTAGAGTATTGATAGGGAAGGCACCTTATGAGATCAAGTTTAACCAAAAACCTTCTTATGATAGTTTAAGAACTTTTGGTTGTCTCCATTATAGTTTTCTACTTTATGCCGAGAAGATGAAAGTTTGATCCTAGAGCTATCAAATGCATCTTTCTAGGTTATGCACCACACCAAAAGGGTTACAAAGTCATGGATTTTCATACTAGAAAAGTGGTTGTGTCTAGGGATGTCACTTTCTATGAGCAAATTTTGCCTTTTGCAGAAACTACTTTGCCTGCTTCTCTCATTTTTGCTATCCCATCTCCTAATGTTGATGATATAGGAAATTCAAATTCTTTTTTTCCCACCAATCCTTTTGATCCTACTCCTTCCTCGCCCTCATCTACACCCATAGATACTGCACTTTCACCTCCTAGTTCTAATGTATTCCCTCAATCTTCTTCTCCTCCTATCAGCCCACAACCAACTTCACCACAAATTAACCCCAAACTTAGGAGATCAGAAAGTGTTTCTCAAAAGCTAGAATACTTTAAAAAAAATTATTTGCAATAGTGTGTTTTTGACCAGTTTAAATCAATATTTTCTTAACTCCTTCAATAGCCTATCTAAGTCAACCAGTTACCATCAAGCTGCAGCTCATCCAGATTGGAAGGTTGACGCGGATGTTGAGATTGCAGCTTTACAACTAAATGAAACTTGGGACATTATTGAGCTTCCTTTGGGGAAGAAAGCTTTACCTTATAAATGGGTCTACAAGGTCAAACTTCTATCAAATGGATCTATAGATAGACTTAAAGCTAGGTTGGTAGTAAGGGGGGACATTCAAAAACATGGGATAGACTATAGTGAGACTTTTTCACCTGTTGTCAAAATGACAAGAATCAGGTGTGTTTTGGTAATTTCTCATCAATCAATGAAAATTTGCCTTGGATCTTCTCCAAAGTGTTTGATTTTTCTCATATTCCTAAGTCACAGAGCTCTCAACTGAGTTGTTTAGGTTTTGGAATTCCATCTCTAGTTGGGGCTTTCGATTCTACTTCTCCACTTGATCCCTCTACAAAGTTAACTGCAGATAGTGATACTCCTCTATGATCCTACTATGTTCAGACATCTAGCGGGCAAACTAAATTGCCTGACTCATACTCGACTATATCTGGCTTTTCCTATCATTAAGCTTAGCCAGTTTACACAACGTCCTTGCTATTCTAACTTTTCTGCTGCTCTTTGGGTACTACAATATTTGGAATTGGATCTAGGTGAAGGGATCCTCCTTTCTTCTGATCTTTCTCTTTTCTTTTTGGCATTTTGTGATGCCGATTAGGCGTCTTGTTTGGATACTCGACAGTCTGTGAGTGGATTATTCATCACTTTTGGGAGATCTGATCACCTAAAAATCAAAGAAACATGCTTCATTTTCTGTCTCTTTTTCCAAGGCAATCAATGAGAAAAGCAACCGCAGAACTTACCTGACTCATTAGTTGACTAGAAGATCTATAGACGCATAATTTTGTCCGTACAAGAATTAATTTTTATGCATTTTTACATCTCCCTACCCTACCCCCTACCTTACCCCTACCCTCACCTAATCCTACCCACTAACTTATATATTCACCTAATTCTCACCTAACACTTATTGACAAAAAATAACAATAATACAACATACACAAACACACGGATAGACAACATATAAACACAGAATACCCTATTTTGAACACTGACCAAAAAAGGGAAAAAGAACACCAAAAAGATGAGTTGCGTCTCGATTCCAGATACGCACACACTAGTAGAGTTCGAAAGAGATGAAAAACGGGTAGATATTAGGGAGGTCGAAATAAAAATAGCGAGATAGAGAGGATCGAAGAGGATAAAGAGTGAGAGTAACAGAGTGATATTTAAAAGAAACAAAAATCAAAAGAGAGAGAGGTAGTAAGAATTGAAAAAAGGGGGATACAGCTCTAGCGAGTTTTGCCTGTGAGCTACCGAAATCTGGTCCTCTTCATTGGTTATTGTTGTTTCCTGAGTTAGCCGGATCTTTGTTGACACAATTATAACAACTTTGCTTTGAATATGACCAAACCCCAATGGAATTCCGACCAAAATCAGCTTAGACCGACACGTCTCCATCAGATTCCATCGAACACTACCAGAAAAGGGTCAAAACAGTGACAGGGACTACGGGTTCAGGTATGGTTATCTCATTATTTCTCGATTTCTTTTTGGTTCAACGAAAAATGGAACAAGAGGGTTATACCGAGTTGGCGTTCATTTTTTATTGAAGTTGTTCGCTTAAGGATTCCGATTTGGGCTGGCTCAAGGTTTTGGATCGATGAAGCTCCTTCGTTTAATTGAATAATACTCGATTTAAAGTGGCATTAAGGTCTACTTCTCATCTCATTCTCGTTTAATTCTAATTGTTTGATACATTGTGTGTTTAAATTATGGTGGGCGGATTTCATATTTGTTGATTTTGATATATTTTGGATCATAGTGGTTGGTTGTTGACGCCGATCGATTGATTGTTGTGAATTGGAATAATCAAAGAACTTAGACTCAATTTTGGGTTAAATTGCAATTTAGGGTGATATAAAATGTTGTCTAATTAGCAATTTCACTTAATTTATTTAATTTGTCATCTTGATTGATTTTGACGTTGTTAAATGTGGTAGCAGCATGATAAGTTGGAAGTAATAGGCAAGTGTAGGTTGGGTAGGAAAAGTTTAGAATTTGTGGTTTTGTTGAACGTTTGAAAGTTCGTTGAGTGGTTTGATTTTCTCTCCCTAAAAATATATTCATTTAGCCGGTGAATGCCCCGAGACACATTGTATTTATTCACCGGGTAATGCCCCAATGTATTATGTTGGCAGAAAACATTCGTGATGAAGGCCCGAGGCATCGGGTAAAAATTGGAACATAGTTTAGGATCAATCTAGAATAAGATTTATATTTTCGTATTTTCTTATCTTTGGGACTGTATAATTCGGATTGGACATTATTTTGGTTTTGAATTTTGTTTGATTTTTTCATTCTCTTGTGTTGTGTGTTCATATGATTCATATATTTTTAATGTCAAAATTAGTCGACACGCTCCATCAAGCGACCATGGTCGAACCACGGGATCGAGGGGTGCCTAACACCTTCCCCTCAGTCAATAGAATTTCTTAGTCGGGTTCTCTGTTCGTAAACTAGTTTAAAGAGTCAAATCGTTTTAAAAAAGATTTTTCAAAGGTGACTTGGCACACCCAACTATGTCAAGTGGCATATCTGAGTTTTGAATATAAATAATCCTTTTTCAAAACAAATTCTTCATTTTTGTCACTTTAATAAAAAAAACCTTTTGAAACTTAAAACGGATCTTTTTGGAGTTAAAAAACGGGTGTGACAGCTCTGGAGACTCTGCTGGGGATCATTTTTTTAGAATTCAAGTTTATTTTGGAGTTGTATCGGCTTACTTTGGCACTATAGGTGTATAGACATTGTGTTTGTGTTGTTTTGTGTTATCATTTTATCATTGTTGAGTTCCTACGTTCTCTTGGCTTACAATTTTTATCTTATGTACTACCGTTTTATATCTAGCATCATGTGCATAACCCGAGTCATTCTTTCTGCAACAAGTCCTGAAGTGCACGTCGTGTACAAGAACACGAGTTGAGTCACTCTTATTTTAGGAGGGGGAACCGTCGGTGTTTTGGAGTTGGTGGAAAGCTTTCGCAGCCACTATCGACCATACGCATCCCCGAGCAGCCTTGTTAGTAAACCCCAGCGTAGGTTAGCCTTTAGGTCATACTTATGTGCATCATATTGAGACCTAGTGGGGCCCATTTGGTCCTTTGTATGAGACTCACCTCTAAAGCATCCCTATGTGCTAAATGTTACATCTTTGAGGGTAACGTGGTCATTTGACGGACTGATTTGGGGAAAGCATGTGTTAGAAGTAAGGTGTGTTAAAAAAAATAGTGAGTCAAAAATAGAGTTTCGTAGTTTATTTTTAGAGTTCTTTATGGCTTTTGTTCTTCACAATCCAAAAATTCAAAAAGATTTTTACCTTTTGCACTCATTTCTCAAAAACAAAAAAATCAAAAAGATTTTACCTTTGTCTCGTTTAGCATGCATTCACAATTCGAAAACTTCAAAAAGATTTTTCATTCATAGAAGTTTTTATAAAAGAAAAATGCAAAAAAATTGTAGGAGTTTTGTACATTTCACGAAAATGTCAAAAAGATTTTTCTTTCACAGTTGTTGGTGTCATTTTTATGTGTAGTGTCAAATTGAAAACTCAAAAAGATTTTATTGACGTTTTACATCTTCCGTTTGTGCTCGTGTCTCTCAAGTCAGGGTGTTGGTTATTTAATCCTTAATTGTCCAATTTGGATGAACTACGCACCCCTGATTCTCCTCTCTCGGGAGTGAGATATGTAAGTAGCCTATTGTTGGTTCGGGGATCTTATTTGGAAAAAAAAATTCTTCACTCTTCATTTAGAGTAGGTGTTTCCTATACATCTATGAAAGAAAATCACAAAAAGATTTTTGTTAATAGCTTCAAGTTTCATTTTAGTATGAAATTCAAAAATCCAAAAAGATTTTCTTTAGTAATCATAGATTTCATTTTGTATAGGAATCTGAAAAATTCAAAAATATTTTCTTCACTCTTCTTTTAGAATAGGTATTTGATTTACATCTTTAAAAGAAAGCTAAAAAAAGATTTTCCTTTAATATCTTTAATTTTCATTTTCGTATGAAATTTAAAACTGAAAATCAAAAAATATTTTCTTTGGTAATCATAGATTTCACTTTGTATAGGGGGAGGTTAAAGCTGAAAAATAAAAAAAAACATTTTTTCGTCAATTCTTTAGACAAATTTTTATTTTCTTTTCTTCTTAAAGTTTCAAGAAAAAGAAAAAAAAAAGAAAGAAAACAAAGAGTTCAATTGGCCATTTTGGCAAGACTTCACGAACTATGCACACCTGATTCTCCTCTCTCAGGAGTGAGATATGTAGGCGCCCTTCTTAGGTTCAGTGATCTTTTAAAAAAAAGGAAAAAGAGGTTTTGAGAAAGTGTTGAATTCTAACACATTTGTTGTTTTTTGTTGAGTCGGTTTAAGGTGGTTGGTTTGTGGCATTCTGGCTGGTCCTTCACAGTACACCAAATTCAAAGGGTTAGTTGTGTCCAACAAAGATATAGAGAGTGACATCATGGATCAAACAAAGAATCAGGAAAATGAGAGTTTGAAGCAAGAGATTAGGAGGCTAAGACAACAAATGACAAAAATGCATCGAGCTTGGGCCAGTGGGTTGCCTCCTCCTCCATTTCCCTTTATTGATCCTACAAATACCTCGAGTTATCCACCAAAATCTCAAAGTCAGTTTTCTACTGTTGTTGATGCACCGCAACATGACTTAGAATTCATTCCAAGCCAAAAGCATCTCAATACTTCCACCACTTTTCCTCTATCTCCTCAGCATAAGCCTGCTACATTCACAACACCACATGTCGTCTGTGATCTTATTGCTCAATCCTCTACTAAGACTTCCACACTGGCTCGCCCAACGGTTGTTCATCCCCATACTGCTACCGAACCTATATTCAATACTCTTGGTGATCATTGTTATACTCCTGATCCTGTTTTTAAGTTTACTGGACCACCAAAATTTCTTAACAAGAAGTCCAGTGTGCCAGAAGAGCCGGAGAAAATGGTTGGAAAAATAAAGAGTGCAAAAAATGCTATGAAAAATTCTCTAGGACCTGCGGGTAAAGAAGATGTTTCATACAAAGACTAGGGCATGCCTTCAAGCGCTAAACTTTCTCCAATCTTTGAGATATCAAAATTTGAGGAGCAAGATGGGCAGTGGAATCCGTGACACATTTGGGACAATATTATAATTAATTAAGGGAACCTGGAGGGAAGTAGAATAAGAAAGATGACACTACTATTGTAGTTAGAGAATGGGCACACCCAAGAAGACGACATCGTCGTTGCCGTCGGTCTCAATCCCAAGTTCATACCCAAGCTCTCCATAATTACTCCCAAAATCTATTATACTCTGTTTCCCCGCCTCCATATCTAGTATATTGCACACAACCATATGTTCAACTCCCTCTTTACCCACAATGGCGCTCACCAACTTCTTAAAGTCATCCCTCAATTCCACAAACATACCAAAGCCCTTCTAGGCCCGATGTTCGATCCAAGTTAAATAATGAAATGAGGCAAAAATTGAGGGATAGTTTCACACGAATTGGAGAGTCGTATGCCAATTTATTTCAGAGATTGGCACAGTGAGGCATGATCATTCCTCTCCTTAGGTATACTTCTGACCCGCATTCAAGAAGTTTTGATCCTAATATATGATGTTCATATCATTCTGATGTTCAGGGTCACAGTATTGAAGATTGTCGTGCTTTGAAAAGATAAATTGAAAAGATGATTCAAGAAAAATTGATTATGGTGTAGAACATTGACAGTGAGGAAAACTCTAGTCATGCTGATATGCAAATCAGTGGTTAAGATGTCAGGCTGAGCAATTGAGAAGTTACCCCTCTCCCTACTAGTAAGAGGTCTGGTAGTTTATTTTGTTTTATTTTCTGTTATCTGAATTATTTCAGGGTTTTAGTTCGGGATCTATCTTGTTTTGTCCATTTGTCGTTATGTTCAAACCCTTCTATCTCTTATTTTAATTAAATAAAGTGTCCTTTTTCTTTTGGATTTTAAATAGGTGTTGTTTGTTTATTTTCTTTACACAGTACATTTTATGTTGATTCTAGTGATATGACATGCTAGTGGAATTTTCAGCCAGATCTTAAAATCTAGTTTAAGCATGAACTTTGAATCAGAGTGCTGAAGTTAGAAAAAGCATCTGAGAAAATTTATAGAGTGTTGACACAATTGGTGACCATGTTGAAGCCTTCTTCCAAAATTAAGGCAATTATTTTAAGAATCACAATAATAACTTGGTCATCAATTGAAAAACATATCTCAATTAGGTCAAATAGCGGATGTGTGCTCTCGAGAAACAAAACAAAAATCAACTCCACGAAAGCATGAGTCATTCAATGTGATGGATGTACAAGAAAGATGGAGTTGTATGTTCGGAAAATGTTGAAGAAGAGGTGGTACATATGCTCGAGGAAAGTTAGTGTTTTCAACCATGTCATAAGTGATATTGATCGTGCACTTTCATAATGCATGATATATACTTGCATTTTCAAAGATTGATATAACGAAGGTATTTCATTCAGTTATGCAAATATTGTGTCATCCTTTGTTTACCCCATTTGAGCCGTAGTGTTATTTTATTTCATACCCCTCTTTTGGAATCAAGATAGAGTCAGCAAAGCTTAAAAGAAAAATGTCGAGCAAAACAATAGAGTTAGAAAGTTTCCAAAAAAGAAAAGAGAGGAAAATATGTCCAAAATGGAATAAAAGAGTGTCGAGAAAATTAGAATCACAAAAATCACAAAAAAAAAGTCAAAAGAAAAAAAAGAAGAAATCATAATCAAGAAAAATAAGCGGCCAGAACTACGCATGACCTGATTCTCCTCTTTCAGGGGTGAGATACATAGGCTGCCCTACTCTGGGCTCGGTCCAACCAAATGAACAATTTAGAATTCCCTAGTCAAAAGAAACTGGGGCATGAGTTAATCCTCATTGTTTGAGTCAATTCCAAAAGTTGTAAGTCCCACCTCACTTCAAGTGTCGTTTGGGCCCCATGTCATCCTTTCTTTCTAACCCTATCCAAAAGCTAAGTTACAACCAAAGAAAGACCTTCAGATCAATCTTTGAGAATGCTAAGGCTAAGCATTCAGTGGATGTGATGACACATTTTAGGAACTACTTATCTTCCTCAGTGTAAGGAATTAGGAGAGAAATAAAATGAGAGAGTCTTATCGGTGAAAACCCTCATGGACACTGTAAGATGATGATGAGTTGAGACAAATAAAAATGAGAGAGTCTTATCAGTGAAAACTCTCACGGGCATCGTAAGACCACTGTGAGTTGAGAGAAATGAAAATTAGAGAATCTCATTGGTGAAAAACCCTCACAGATACCATAAGGCAATGGTGGGCCAGAAGGAAAAAAATGAGAGAGGCTTGTTGGCAAAAACCCTTCAAGGTATCACTAGCCGAATGAGGTCTCTGAATGAAATTGACCTAAGAAAGTAACTAAATTTCAGGGTCATTAGCTCAACAAAAATTGGTGAAAGTTTGGATGAAAAGATTAGGCAGCTTAATCCAAATGCATAGCATAATCATTAGAGTTGATTGTCATTTTAGATAAATTTTTTGCTTCTTTGTTTCAAATGGGGATATTCATTGTCTTTTCTTTCTTCTCTTTACTTTTATTTTATTTTTTCTTGAGTCAGTTGTCCAAATAAAAGCCATTGTCATTTTTCTCTTGTCTTTGAGTCAAGTTCATATCAAAACAAGTGAGAAAAGATTTTAAATCTGGCTACCTGCTTTTTCAATTACGCAAAGCAAGACAAAAGGCCAACACTTGAAAGAGATATGATTGTGAGCCGAAATAAGGCATGCAAAAAGTTTTGTCAACAGACAAGTCTGGGAATTTATGGAAATATTTAGGTTCGAAGGGTTCATCTGAGAAGCATGGAAAAGTAGAAATACTATGTTTCAGGGTCACTCTTAATAATCAGAGTTTGGATCAATGACGTGACAAAGCAGGGGCAAGTACCAACAATCCGAAACAAAATGAAGGAAATAGACACTAGAGCAGGTGTCGGGATAGCCAAGTGCTGTAAGCCACCACTATGTTTTTAACTGACAAATTTTCTTTGTTGAAACAGGGGCAAATTTGCTTCACTTAATTTAGCTACCATTGGAAATGCACATCCATAAAATTTACTTTCTGTTCGGGATCCTCATGAAAAATAGGAATTTACTTTCTGTTCAGGATCCTCCTGGAAAATGAGATTTTACTTTCTGTTCAGGACCCTCCTGAAAAATAAGATTTTACTTTATGTTCAGGACCCTCCTGAAAAATGGAATTTTACTTTCTGCTCAGGTCCCTCCTGAAAAATGGGAATTTACTTTCTGCTCAGGACCCTCCTGGAAAATGGGTTTTTAATTTCTGCTCAGGACCCTCCTGAAAAATGGGAATTTACGTTCTGCTTAGGACCCTCCTGAAAAATGGGATTTTACTTTCTGTTTAAGACCTCCTGAAAAATGGGACTTTACTTTCTGTTTAGGACCCTCCTGAAAAATGGGACTTTACTTTCTGTTCAGGACCCTCCTGAAAAATGGAAATTTACTTCATATTTAGGTTCCTCCTGGAAAATGAGATTTTACTTTTGTTTAGGACCCTCCTGAAAAATGGAACTTTACTTTCTGTTCAGGACCCTCCTGAAAAATGGGAATTTAGTTTATGTTCAAGCCCCTCCTGGAAAATGGGAATTTACTTTCTGTTCAGGACCCTCTTGAAAAATGGGAATTTAGTTTATGTTCAGGACCCACATGAAAAATAAAAATTTATTTTTTGTTCAGGACCCTCCAGGAAAATAGGACTTTACTTTCAGAAAAAATGAAATATTTCTTTATTATAATCCTTGTTAGGGATAATTTTTGTGCTAGTTTTGATTTTGATTTCAGGAACCCGCCTGAAAAACAGGGTGATAAAATGGAAAGTCAGAAGCCCACCTAAAGAATAGGGTGATGAAATTAAAAGTCAGGAGCCCGCTTGAAGAACAGGGTGATGAAACTGAAAAGTGATGAAATAGCAAGTCAGGATCCCGCCTGAAGAACAGGGTGATGAAATTAAAAGTTGATGAAATTAAAAGTCAGGAGCCCGCCTGAAGAACAGGGTGATGACAATGAAAAGTGATGAAATAGCAATTCAGGGGCCCGCTTGAAGAACAAGGTGATGAATTGAAAGTCAAGCAACAAGGTGAGTAAATGGATAGCCAACCAACAAGGTGAAAAATTGCAAGTCAGGAGCCCGCCTGAAAAATAGGGTAAAAAATTTCAAATCCAGGGTCAATCTCAGAGATACCACCCGCAGAACATGGCCAACTTTGAGTTCATCTCCAACACCAAATTTTGTATGGAGAAATAATCTATCTTCAAGTTCAATCAAAAAAATATTAGATCTTTGTCACTTTTGAAAGCATCAGAGACCCAAGACAAGAATCAAGAGATGTTCCATAGATAGGAATTTTGTAATGTCATTCATCTTTTAACTTGTAATTTTTATCTTTGATGTAATAGTGGATCTGTGGACCAAAACCTCGACAGGACCTCACTCGACTCTCCAACTCGGTATAATCTATCGTCTTTTGAACATTGGAACTATATGTAACCTGATCCCCACCTAATCTGGGGTAGGTAAGACATCCAAACTCAAGATTTGATTCCATTCCATCTTTCTTCACCGTTCCTGTTGAATAATAGTCGGGACAAAATTTTGTCTCATTATCTACTTCTTTGTCTGAAAATACTTTATGTTTACATCCAAAGAGAGGTATAATGTAGACGCATAATTTTGTCCACCCAAGAATTAATTTTTATGCATTTTTACATCTCCCTACCATACCCTCTACCTTACCCCTACCCCCACCTAATACTACCCACTAACGTACATATTCACCTAATACTCACCTAACACTTATTGACCAAAAACAACAATAATACAACATACACAAACACATGGATAGATAACATATACACATAGAATACCCCATTTTGTACACAGACCAAAGAAGGGAAAAAGAACACCACAAAAAAGCTGCCTCTCGATTCCAGAAACGCACACACTAGTAGAGTTTGAAAGAGATGAAGAACGGGTAGATATTAGGAAGGTCGAGAGAAAAATAGAGAGATAGAGGGGATCAAAGCGGATAGAGAGTGAGACTAACAGAGTGAGATTTGAGAGAAACAGAAATCGAAAGAGAGAGAGAGTAAGAATCAAAAAAAGAGGGATACAGCTCCGGCGAGTTTCGCCTGTGAGCTACCGGAATTCGATCATCTTCGTTGGTTATTGACGTTGCCTGAGTTAGCTAGATCTCTGGTGACACCACAATAACAACTTTGCTTCGAATCTGACCACACGCCAACAAAATTCCGATCAAAATCGGCTTAGACCAACACGTCTCCATCGGATTTCATCAAACACTACCGGAAAAGGGTCAAAATAGTAATGGGGACTACCGGTAGTGGTTGGTTGTTGACGTTGATTGATTGATTGTTATGAATTGGAATAATCAAAGAACTTAGACTCAATTTGTGGTTAAATCGCAATTTAGGGTGATATCGAAAGTTGGCTAATTAGCAATTTCACTTGATTTATTTAATTTGTCATCTTGATTGATTTTGACGTTGTTAAATGTGGTAGCAGCATGATAATTTGGAAGTAATGGGTAAATGTAGGTTGGGTAGGCAAAGTTTAGAATTTGTGATTTTGTTGAACATTTGAAAGTTCGTTGAGTGGTTTGATTTTTTCGGCCTAAAAATGTATTCATTTAGCCGGGGAATGCCCCGAGACACATTGTATTTATTCGCCGGAGAATTCCCCGACGTATTATGTTGGCGGAAAACGTTCATGATGAAGGCCTGAGGCATCGGGTAAGGATTGGAGCATAGGTTAGGATCAGTCTAGAATAGGATTTATATTTTCGTATTTTCTTATCTTTGGAACTGTATAATTCGGACTGGACATTATTTCGGCTTTGAATTTTGTTTGATTTGTTCGTTTGCTTGTGTGGTGTGTTTATGTGGTTCATACATTTTTAATGTCAAAATTAGCCGATACGCTCCATCAAGAGACCGTGGTCGAACCATGGGATCGATGGGAGCCTAACACCTTCCCCTCGGTCAACAAAATTCCTTAGCCGGGTTCTCTGTCCGTAAACCAGTTTAAAGAGTCAAATCGTTTTGAAAAATATTTTCTAAAGGTGACTTGGTACACCCGATTTTGTCAAGTAGCGACTCTGAGTTTTGAATATAAATAATCCTTTTTCGAAATAAATTCTTCGTTTTTGTCACTTTAATAATAAAAACCCTTTTGAAACTTAAAACGGATCTTTTTGGAGTTAAAAAAGGTGTGTGACAAGATCTATCTATTTCTCTATCTTTTTCGGTGTCTATTCACTCCGATAGTCAAGACGCGATTCACATCGCCCACAACCCTATTTTTCATGGGTGAACAAAGTATGTGGAAATTGACTGCCACTTTGTACGGCAACAATATCTCGCCAGGTTGATTTCTTTACAGTTTGTACCATCAAAAGATCAACTAGCCGACCTGTTCACCAAACCTCTCTGAAGCTTCTCGCCATGGCATTTTATCCAAGTTGGGGGTTTTGTCTTTTCCCTCCAACTTTAGAGGGGATGTTGAGAACAATGAGAAATGTATTATAGCAAGAGCTTCATTATTTGTTAGTTGCGGAAAGACAAAAGAAATGGAGAAGAAGAACAAGAACAAGAAATTAGAGATTTCAGGCAAATGTGGAAAGTAGTTTGATGAGTACTAAGTCTAGATATACTATGACACGTGGAAGAAATCGAATCGTTTATACACATCCTTGATGGATGAATTATGAGCCATCTGATGATTTTAATTGTGAGTTGTCAAGGCACGTGAATGACACATTGTCAAGGCACCCAAAAAAATATTTTTTTATAAATAATATTCAATTTCTATATATATATATATATATATATTTATTTGCAAAAAAATGAGGTGGAGGTCTAAAGCGGGCGCCTATTTTTTTATAAAAAGAAATTGAATATTATTTATAAAAAAATAATTTTTTTATATAAAAAGAAAAAACTATTTGATGAAGTTCATATATCTAAACGATTATGTCTCAAAAAAGATTAAATGCATTGATTATATTATTACTTAAAAAAGATGATTAGAAAAAATTGATTATATAATTTTGAAAATAGAGTTCATTAAAAGAAAGTTATTTTTTCATAAAATTGTAATGCCTCCGTTTGATTTTCTCCTTAAATCACGAATATACTTGAGTCGTCCCTGTAAAAAGAACACAAATTTTAGTCAAATTTCTAATGGGCCACCTTATTTTTAGATTTACCAAACATTTCTTCTTGAGCTAATACTCCTCCCCAAACGGCAGTTTGCTTGTGGACCTTTTTTACTAGAAATCTTCTTAAGATAACACCCCAATCGTTGCTACGCTTGACTTTTTTATTTGTGAAAATTGATTTTATATAAGGACTTTGTTGTATTTTAGAAATCACTCTCCCTGATGAAGTTTTTCCCATAAGGCCTCAAGCTAGTAGAAGAAGAAAACATGTAATATAGAAAATACAAGTTCGGAAGTGTTTTTTTGCATAAATTGAAATCATTAGCATGCCCAAACAGAAATAAAACTTCAATCACGTTAATTGAACCCAAAAATCAACTATCAGATTGAAAGAAAAACAACGAACTGAAATCAATCATCATACATACCAAAGAAAAAACTCTTTGGGAACAATTTCATACGTTAACTTGCTGCATTAATCTCAAATCAATTACTTCAATATCAATTTTCAAAGCAAGTAATTTCATTCAATTGACAAATATACTAACAATGATTAATCAAACGTACAAAAACCTTAATCCAGATCTTTGAAACTTTTGTTCAATAATATGATCGAGTTCCTCACTCATTTCTGTAGTAAAATAATTCTTCCAATCTCCAACTTTCCCTCTACGAAAGTAAATTTTATGTTCCACTCCAGATGATGATGATCTCACATTTTTATTCACCTCCAAATTGCGCAAATTCTCAAAGCTACACATTCTTACTATTTCATCCACCACTCCACAATTTTCTTCCTCTATAGAAAATGGACATTCCAAGAATTCACCCAAGCGTTTAAGCTGAAATTTGGGTTGTGATTTAAATTCTTCATACATCAAGAATAATACTTTATTAGGCTTTTCTATGCTTTGTTTCCAATAACTCAGCACTTGATTCCAAAATGGACCCCAAGGGCTCATCCCTTTTCAAAAAAAATCAAACATTTCTTCAATGGAATTGGTATCTTTGGGATGAAGTCTTAAATTGTATGTAAAATGCCACATAGAAATAAAAGTGTCCTTAGGATTCCTACATAAGTAAACAAGTTTGGATCTTGAACTTTGGACAGATTTTGGCAATGATGCAAAGGGCAAATGAGTTGAGAAGAGTCTAGGTGACGCTAAGGATGAAAAATTAGGGACACGACCATCGTTATAGAGTCTAAATTCCAAGGATGGAGTAAGATCATGAGGGTTCTTGACAAGTAAAGGGTGTTTTTGTTCAAAAATCGAATGTTTCTTTCGATTTACTAGAGTAAATAAAAGTGATTTTAGCCAAGTGGTTCCTGATTTAGGATTTGTAACAAGGAAAATGTTACTATCTTGAGCTTGAAATTGTTGTTGACATACAATCACACCTTGGAATGTTCTTGGTTCTATCCAAAAACCTTGGTAATTGTAGAGATGTGATTCAACCCATCCTTTTTCTTTGGGTAGAGTAGATAGAAATTTCTTACACTCTTCACTTATACCATCTTCTTCTAAATATTTGGGAAGAAGTAGAGGAGAAATTTGAGATGTCATGATCTTTAGGATTGAGCGTTTTCTTGTTGTTTGTATGATGGAAGATTTTCTCATAAGGGTATATATAGATAGAGATGAAATTTAACTTATATTATACAAACAAAATTGTTCCTGTGGTTTGTGTCAACTTCTTAAAGGTATGATAATGTTTCCTTTATATTGTGGATGCTTTCTAATTCATTATGATCTGCCCCTACAAATCATTGGACTTTCCAAACTGGAAATAATAGCAGCATAAATATAGATTTGACAAGACCTATTACAGGAATTGGTGAGATAATGTCCAAAGTCCCTTTGCTTGTAGTTATCCTCAATTACGATTAATTACTCCTAATAAAAGGTACATAGATACTATATACTATCTACTGGTATAAATTCTCCCAAAAAACCATTAATAAGACCTATAATTAGAACCCATGAGGTAAGACGCAGTCTCTTTGCTCGTACTTATCCTTATCTAAAATTTATTATTTTAATTATAGATTAGGCCACTGAAACATTATGTGTCACATGTGTAGACACATAATTTTGTTCCTCCCCGAAAGCATTCTTACCATTTTACCCTCGTCTTAGTGTGTTGCCACACCCGTGTGATAACCCCTTCACAAAAAGACAAAAATAACAATTCCTAATTAATTTTATCTTATTCTAACAACCCCTCCCTATTAAAAATGACACATCACTAACTACCCATGTGATCCCCCCTCCTTTTTCTTGTCCCCAAAGAAAGAATATATGGGGGACCTACCAAAATTCTCACATCATAACAAATCTATGCCCATTATAAAAGAAAAGTTCTAAGAGGAAAAAAAGGACTCATTCTTTGGTCATCATCTTCTCCACAATAACAACAATCACAAAATAATCTTCCTCACAAGAACAACAACAACAACAACAACAACAACAACAACAACAACAACAACAAAAAGAAAAAAAAAGGGCGTCGGTGAATAGTAACCGGTGAACAGTACCGGTGAACAGTAACTGGTGAATAGTAACTGGTGAACAGTACTGGTGAACAGTACCGGTGAACAGTAACGGCGCGAAAAGTGACGGTGAACGGGTCATTATTTATTGAGTTGGATTGTTGGTGTTAAGGTTCGGCTCAAGGTTTCCGGGTGCGGACTTTCTTTATTCGAATAACATTGAGTTTGAAAGCTTCAAATTTAAGGTCCAATTCTTTCTTCTCTTTCATTTAATTGTTATGTGATTGTGATTGCGTGTGATTCGATACCGTGGTTTGTTTGTTGATGTGAATTGTTGGTGACATTTGGGTGTGTGATGTGATAAGCATGATTGGTGAATTTTCGTTATTCTCGATTGGTGGATTGTGTATTGAAATGGGTTAACCACGTGGTTGAGAATGAATTAGGGTGGGGATTAAAAATGGAGGAAAATGAATATTGATTAATTTTGATGTATTGATAATGTTGAACATGATAGAATTGTGATACGTTGAACTTGGTAGGCAAACGTAGGTCGGGTAGGCAAATTTAGGAATAACGATTTGTCGGAGTGTTTGAATATGTGGGTGAGTGGTACTTTCTACTTTATTGCACAAAAAGTTTAAATTGTACTCATTTGGCCGGGGAATGCCCCGAAGTATTTGTATTGATTTATCCAGGGAATGCCCCGAAGTAGCATGTACGCAAAGAAGGCTCGTGATCAGGGCCCAGAACGTCGGATGGAGTTTAGTTTAGGATTAGTTTAGAATAGAATAGGTTTTATATTTCAGCACCTCTTTTATTTTGGATTGTATAATTTGGACTGAACATTATTTTGGTTTCTTTTGAATATTGTGTGATTTGTTTGCTTGCTTGTTTTGTGTGTTTATGTGGTTTGTACATTTGTAATGTCAAATTAGCCGATACGCTCCACTTAGCGACCGTGGTCGAACCACGGGATCGAGGGGTGCCTAACACCTTTCCCTCGGTCAACAGAATTTCTTAGCCAGAATCTCTGTTCGCGGATCAGTTTTTAGAGTCAAACCGTTTCAAAAAGGATTTTCCAAAGGTAACTTGGCATACCGGATTATGCCAAGTGGCTAATCTGAATAAGAAAAAATAATGTAAATAATCCTTTTTTTTCGAAACAAATTTTTTCATTTTTGTCACCTTAATAATAAAACTCTTTCGAACATAAAATACATATCTCTTTTTTTTGGTCAAAAAGGGGTGTGACAGCTCTTGCGACTCTGCTGGGGATCGAACCCAGAATCTCTGGTTTAGTTTTTGGAGTCGTATCGGCTTTGTTTGGCATTATGGGTGTATAAACATTGTTTGTGATTATTGTTTGTGTTATTGTTATCACTATTGTGCATTTCTGTGCTCTTTGTTTACAGTTTTTTTTCTTTATGTGTTACCGCTTTATATCTGGCATCATTTGCATAACCCAAGTCAATTCTTTCTACAATAAGTCCCGGAGTGCATGTCATGCGCATGAACTCTAGTTGAGTCACCCTTATTTTAGGGGGGGAGCCGTTGGATGTATGGAGTAGGTGGAAAGCAAAGCAGCCACTATTGACCATATGCTCCCCCGAACGGCCTTGTTAGTAAACCACAATGTAGGTCATTCTTTAGGTCATTCTTATGTGCATCATATTGAGACCTAGCAGGGCCCACACGGTTCTTTGTAGGAGACTCACCTTTAAAGCATCCCTATGTGCTAAATATTGCATCTTTGAGGGTAATATGGTTATTTGACGGACTAATTCGGGGAAAGCATGTGTTAGAAGTAAGGTGTGCTTGAAAAAAAAGAGGAAAAAAAAAAGAGAAAAGGTGAATCAAAGAAGAGTTTCATAGTTTTTAGGTTCTTTATGGCTTTTGTTTTTCACGATTCAAAAATTCAAAAAAAAAAAAAAGAAAAAAAATCAAAAAAAATTTCCTTTTGTTTCCTTTAGCAAGCTTTCACAATTCGAAAACTCCAAAAAGATTTTTTTAGGGGCTTTTTATAAAATAAAAATTCAAAAAAAGGTGGTAGAAGTTTTGTACATTTCATTTAACGAAAACACCAAAAAGATTTTTTCTTTCATAGCTGTTGGTGTCATTTTTTATGTAAAGTGTCGAATTAAAAACTCAAAAAAAAAAAGACTTTGTTATGTTGTTCATCATATGTCTTTGGTCGTGTCTCAAGTCAGGGTGTCACCTGTTATTTAATCATTAATTGTTCAATTTGGATGAACTACGCACCCCTAATTCTCCTATTTCGGGAGTGATATACGTAGGCAGCCTATTGTTGGTTCGGAGATCTTATTTTAAAAATTCAAAAATATTTCTTCACTCTCCATTTAGAGTGGGCGTTTCATATACGTTTTTAAAAGAAAACTACAAAAAAGATTTTTCATTAAATAGGTTCAAGTTTCGTTTTCATATGAAATTCAAAATAAAAAACCCAAAAAGATTTTCTTTGGTAATCATAGGTTTCATTTTGTATAGGGATGTTAAAGCCGAAGAATTCAAAAATATTTTCGTCATTTCTTTTGAAAATTTTTTATTTTTCTTTTCTTTTTAAAGTTTCAAGAAAAAGAAAAAAGAAAGAAAAAGAGTTTAATCGGCCATTTAGACAAGACTTCACGAACTACGTACACCTGATTCTCCTCTTTCGGGAGTTAGATATGTAGGCACCCTTCTTGGGTTTGGTGATCTTTTCAATAAAAAAAAAAGAGGTTTTGAAAAACTGTTGAACTCTAACCATTTGCTATCTCTTGTCTAGTTAGTTTAAGGTGGTTGGTTTGTGGCATTTTGGCTAGTCCTCCATATTGCTCCAAGTCACAGAGGAAGTTATGGCCAACAAGGATACCAAGTTAGTTGTCACTAATCAGATAGGGAGTTCGGGGAATGAGAATGTAGGAGATAATGAAGAGATTCGGAAATTAAGGCAGCAGATAATAGAAATGCATCGAGCTTGGGCTAATAGGTTGCCGCCTCCTCCAGTTCCCACTGATAATCTGGAATATTTTTCTAGATTGCCTCTCGTGTCACATGAACAATTTCCCATTTTTGTTGATATGCCACAACATGCATCAGGATCGACTCCAGGGCAACAATATCCAACCACTTCCAAGGGTTATTTCCTCACTCCCCAATCCAAGACTACCATATACTCGGCTCCAGCTGCTATTCATGCTTTTGTAGCCTCACACCCGTCTAAAGCTCCTGCTTTTAATATTAATCCAATGGTTGTGATTCCTCACTCTACAAGCGACCCTGTATTGAATATTTTTAGTAATCGGCATTACGCTTCCGAGCCCATATTTAAGTCGACTGGTCCTTACGACTGCCCTCAACTGCCTGGATTTCCTCCAAATACTAAGAAGCCTGTTATGACAGAAGAACAAGAGGAAATAGCCATAAAATTGAGAAGTTTGAAATTGACTATGAAAAACTTGCAAGGACTTGGGGGGTACAAAAGTGTCTCATATAAAGATCTGTGCATGTTTCCAGGTGTACATCTTCCTTTTGATTTTAAAATGCCGAAGTTTGAGAAGTATGATGGACATGGTGATCCTATATCACATTTGAGACGCTATTGCAACTAGCTAAGGGGCGCTAGAGGGAAGGAAGAACTACTCATGGCTTATTTCGGTGAGAGTCTTTCAGGTTTAGCTTCAGAATGGTTTGTTGACCAAGACATTGATAAGTAGATTAGTTGGGATGAACTAGCTAATGGATTTGTGCAACAATTTCAATACAATGTGGAGTTGATACCTGACGAAAAATCCCTAATTGGTATAAAAGAAGAAGAATATTGAGAGTTTTTTAGGGAGTATGTGATCATATGACGCGAACAAGCTGCTAGAGTAAAACCACAAATGAAAGAAAGCAAGATAGTGGAGGTATTTATTCAAGCGCAAGATGAAATATATTGTCAACATTTGTTACCTACATTAAGCAAGTCATTTATTGAGGGGAGATGATAGAGTATGGAATTAAGACTGGTCGCATTGTGAGTTTTGCAACATTGAAAGCGACTACTCAAGCAATTCAAAAAGGTTTGGGAAGTGTTGGAGGAAAGAAAAATAAGGAAGATGCATCTTCTATTATAGTTGGACAACAGGCACGGGAAAGAGGACCATACCATCGTTACCCACAGGGTCAAACCCAAGTTTATGGCCAAGTCCCACAGAATCCTTCCCAAAATTCATTATATTCCATTCCCCCATCTCCATATCAAGTGTATATAATACACAACCATATGTTCAAACCCCATCTTACCCACACTGGCGCGCGCCAACTCTGCTGAGTTATCTTTCAACTCCACATACATACTGAAGCCCTTCTAGGCCTAGTTTTCAATTTAAGCCAAATAATGAAATGAGACAGAAGTCGAGGGATAGCTTCACACCCATTGGAGAGTCGTATGCAAGTTTATTCCAGAGATTGGTATAGCAGGGCATGATCACTCCTTTCCTTGTGTATATTCCTGACCCATATTCAAGAAGTTTTGATCCTAATGTACGATGTACATATCATTCCGATGTTCAGGGTCACAGTATTGAAGATTTTCATGCTTTGAAAAGAGAAATTGAAAAGATGATTCAAGATAAATCAATCATGGTGCAGAACATTGGCAGTGAGGAAAACTCTAGTCATGCTGATATGCAAACCAGTGGCTAAGATGTCAGGCTGAGCAATTGAGAAGTCACCCCTCTCCTTACCAGGAAGGGGTTTGGTAGTTTGTTTTGTTTTATTTTTTGTTCTCTGAATTATTTCAGGGTTGTAGTTCAGGATCTGTCTTGTTTTGTCCTTTTGTTATTTATGTTCAAACTCTTCTATCTTTTGTTTCGACTAAATAAAGTGTCTCATTTTCCTTTGTGTTTTAAATATGTGTTGTTTGTTTGTTTTCTTTACATAGTACATTTTGTGTTGACTCTAGTGATATGATATGCTAGTGAAATTTTCAGCCAGATCTTAAAATTCAGTTTAAGCATGAACATTGAATCAGAGGGTTAAAGTTAGAAAAAGAGAGCATATGAGAAAATAGATAGAGTGCTGAGACATTTGGTGACAAGTTAAGGAAATTATTTTGAGAATCACAAGAACAACTTGGTCATCGATCAAAAGGCAAGTCCCAATTAGTTCAAATAGTGGAGGTGTGATCCCTATACCAAGAGAAACAAGAAGATAAGCAGCTCTACGAATGCATAAGTCATTCGATGTGAGGAAAGTACAACAAAGGCGGAGTTTGTAGAAGAAGTAGTGACGCACAGACTCAATCTGCTTAAAAAGATGTCGCAAATAATCTTCATCTCTCACTTTCATATTACATGATATGTACTTGCATTTTCAAGGATTGATATGACGAAGGCATTTCATTCTGCTATCCAAACATCGTGTCATCCTTTGTTTACCCCATTTGAGCTTCAGTCCTATTTTATTTCATACCCCTCTTTTGGAATCAATATAGTCAGCAAAGCTCAAAAGAAAAGTGTCGAGCAAAACAATAGATTCAGAAAAAATTCAAAAAAAAAGAGAAAAAAAAAATATGTCCAAAAAGAAAAAAGGTGTCAAGAGAAATAGAGTCAGAAAAATCCAAAGAGAAAAGAGTCAACAAAAGAAAAAAAATTAGAATCAAGTGAAAGAACAAGCTGCCAGAACTACGCGTGACCTGATTCTCTTCTCTCGAGGGTGAGATACGTAGGCTGCCCTACTAAGGGCTCGGTCCAACCAAATAAACAATTTAGAATCACCCAGTCAAAAGAAACTGGGGCATGAGTTAATCCTCATTGTTTGAGTCGATTCCAAAAGTTGTAAGTCCTAACCCACTTCAAGTGTCGTTTGGGCCTCATGCCATCCTTTCTTTCTAACCCTATCCAAAATTCAAGTTACAACCAAAGAAAGACCTTCAGATCAATCTTAGGGGATGTTAAGGCAAAGCATGCAAGGGATATGATATGTATTTGGGAACTACCTGTATTTCTCAGCACAAGGAATCAAGAGAGAAATAAAAATGAGAGAGTCTTATTGGTGAAAACCCTCACGAGCACCGTAAGGCGATGGTAAGTTGAGAGAAATAAAAATGAGAGAGTCTTCTCAGTGAAAACCCTTATGGCACCATAAGACGATGGTGAGCTGAGATAAAAATAAGAGAGGTTTGTTGGCAAAAACCCTTCAAGGTGCCACTAGCCGAATGAGGTCTCCGAATGTAGTTGGCCCAAGGAAGCAACTCAGTTTCAAGGCCATTAACCCAACAACAACTGGTGGAAGGTGTGGATGGAAAGATCAGGCAGATTAATCCAAAATGCATGGCATAATCATTAGAGTTGATAGTCATTTTTAGATAAATTTTTCATTTCTTTATTTCAAATGGGGACATTCATTGTCTTTTCTTTCTTTTTTATATTTTTATTTTCATTTTTCTTGGGTCAGTTGTCCAAATAAAAATCACTGTCATTTTTTTCTTGTCTTTGAGTCAAGTCCTTGTCAAAACAAGTAAGGAAATATTTTAAAACTACTACCAGCTTCTCCAATTGCACAAAGCAAGACAAAAGTCAGCACATAAAAGAGACATGATTGTTAGCCGAAATAAGGCATACAAATTTTGTCAACAAACAAGTCTGGGAATTCATGAAAATACCAAAGTTCAAAGGGTTTATTTGAGGAGCATGGCAAAGCAGAGATACTGTGTTTGTTTCAGAGTCACTCTTAATAATCTGAGTTTGGATCAATGATGCAGCAAGTCAACGACCTATGTTAATGGTTGGAAGTAAGGTTAAATGTGACGGGGGCAAAAGCGATTGTTGTGAAAGCTAAGCCACAAACCAACCACCATGTTTTTAAACTAACAAGTTTTCTTTGTATGAAATAGGAATACATGCTACCTTTGAATCAAGGATTTCAAAGCCTAAACATCAAGGACCGTAATATTCTCACTTCTACAAATGCAAGAGGCAATGTTGCTGCACATATTTGGTATTCAAACCCATGGTAATTCAAGTGGCATTTGTAAAGAGACACACTTCCTTGTTTTGGTAATTCTAGCAACATTTGTAAAGAGACACACTTCCTTGTTTGGGTAATTCCAGCAATATTTGTAAGGAAACGCACTTCCTTATTTGGTAAATCTAGCAACATTTGTGAGGAAACACACTTTCTTGTTTGGTAATTCAAGCGGTATTTGTAAAGAGATGCATTTCCTTGTGTGGAAAATTCAAGCAATATTTGTAAGGAGACGCACTTCCTTGTTTGATAATTCAAGCAACATTTGTAAGGAGACACACTTCCTTGTTTGGTAATTCGATTGGCATTTGTAAGGAGACATACTTCCTTGTTTGGTAATTCCAGCAACATTTGTAAGGAGACGCACTTCCTTGTTTGGGTAATTCCAGCAATATTTGTAACGGGACGCACTTCCTTGTTTGGATAATTCAAGCAACATTTGTAAGGAGACACACTTCCTTATTTTGGTAATTCAAACGCTATCATAAGGAGACACACTTTCTTGTTTTGGTAACTCAAGCAACATTGGAGGCGCACTTCCTTGTTTGGGCAATTCAAGCAATATTTGTAAGAAGATGCACTTTCTTGTTTGGTTAATTCAAGAAATATTTGTGAGGAGACGCACTTTCTTTTTTGAGTAATTCAAGCGGCATTGGTAAGGAGACGCACTTCCTTGGTTTGGTAATTCAAGCGGCATTGGTAAAGAGATGTACTTTCTTGTTTTGATAATTCAAGCAACATTGGTAAGGAGATACATTTCTTTGATTGGGTAATTCAAACTTTGCTTTTGGGTAATGCACTTCCTATCAGTCCCTTGATTTCTAGAAAATGCACTTTCTAGTCAAGTTATTGCACTTAATCCTTTGGAGACGCACTTTCTTGCTAGTTTTCATTTGTTAGATAACATACTTTTTAACTAAAACTTATATCTCTAGAAGACGCACTTTCTGGTTAGAATCCCTCACTTTAATTCTTAGGAGATGCACTTCCTAGGCTTGGTTATTCAATTTTACTCTCAAGAGATGCATTTCTTGGTCAGAGTCTTGATTCATCATTACAACATGCAAGTAGGTATGATGTGACTTTCCCAAAAGTGTTCTGATAATAAACTAGGGCAACAATTTAATTCTTTTCTTTGAACTTTACTTTTCTGACAAATGAAATTTCTCTTTATAATAATTCTTGTTTGAGATAATTTTCTTTTAGTTTTGATGTGATTTCAGGCGCCTGCCTAAAGAACAGGGCGAATAAATGAAAAGTCAAGCAACAAGCTGAAAAAGTTGAAAACAAAGCAACAAGGTGAAAATATGAAAGTTAACGGATTGAAAAATAGCAAGTCAGGAGCCCTCCTGAAGAACAGGGTGAAGAAATTGAAAGTTAAGTAATGAGGTGAAGCATTGGAAAACCAAGCAACAAGTTGAAGAAATTGCAAGTCAGGAGCCTACCTGAAGAATAGGATGATGAAACTTACGTCAAGAGTCCAACTGAAACTGTATAGATAGGATTTTTGTAATTTCATTTATGTTTTAACTTGTAATTTTTATTTTTTGATGTAATGACAGAGCCGTAGACCGGAGCCTCGACGGAAACTCACTCGAATCTCCAACTCGATCGTCGTTCTTCCTTTTGTTTCTTCCTTGTGAATAATGGTCGGGTCAAAATTCTGTCTCGTTGTCTACTTCTTTGTATGAAAACACTTTGTGTTTACCTGCAAAGAGGGTATGATGTAGACACATATTTTGTCTCTCCCCGAAAGCATTCTTACCATTTTACCCTCATCTTAGTGTGTGCCCTCACCCGTGTGATAACCCCTTCATAAAAAGACAAAAATAACAATTCCTAACTAATTTTATCTTAGTCTAACAACCCCTCCCTATTAAAAATGACACATCACCATCACCACCCTAACTACCCATGTGATCCCTCCCTTCTTTTTCTTGTCCCCAAAGAAAGAATATATGGGGGACCCACCAAAATTCCCACATCATAACAAATCCATGCCCATTATAAAAGAAAAATTCTAAGAGGAAAAAAGGGGTTCATTCTTTGATCATCATCTTCTCCACAATAACAACAATAACAAAATAATCTTCCTCACAACAACAACAACAATATGAAAAAAAGGGCACCGGTGAACAGTACCAGTGAACAGTCCGGTGAACAGTAACGGCGTGAAAAGTGACGGTGAATGGGTCATTATTTGTCGATTTGGATTGTTGGTGTTAAGGTTCGGCTCAAGGTTTCCGGGTGCGGACTCTCTTTATTCGAGTAACATTGAGTTTGAAAGCTTCAAATTTAAGGTCCAATTCTTTCTTCTCTTTCATTTAATTCTTATGTGATTGTGATTGCGTGTGATTCGATACCGTGGTTTGTTTGTTGATGTGAATTGATGGTGACATTTGGGTGTGTAATGTGCTAAGCATGATTGGTGAATTTTCATTATTCTTGATTGGTGGATTGTGTACTGAAATGGGTTAATCACATGGTTGAGAATGAATTAGGGTGGGGATTAAAAATGGAGGAAAATGAATATTGATTAATTTTGATGTATTGATAATGTTGAACATGATAGAATTGTGATACTTTGAACTTGGTAGGCAAACGTATGCCGGGTAGAAAAATTTAGGAATAATGATTTGTCAGAGTGTTTGAATATGTGCGTGAGTGGTACTTTCTACTTTATTGCACGAAAAGTTTAAATTGTACTAAGTTTAAATTGTACTCATTTGGCCGGGGAATGCCACGAAGGATTTGTATTGATTTATCCGGGGAATGCCCCGAAGTAGAATGTACGCAAAGGAGGCTCGTGATCAAGGCCCTAAACATCGGGTGGAGTTTAGTTTAGGATTAGTTTAGAATAGAATAGGTTTTATATTTTAGCACCTCTTTTATTTTGGATTGTATAGTTTGGACTGAACATTATTTTGGTTTGTTTTGAATTTTATGTGATTTGTTTGTTTGCTTGTTTTGTGTGTTTATGTGGTTTGTACATTTGTAATGTCAAATTAGCCGATACGCTCCACCAAGCGACCATGGTCGAACCATGGGATCGAGGGGTGCCTAACACCTTCCCCTCGGTCAACAGAATTCCTTAGCCAAAATCTCTGTTCGAGGATCAGTTTTTAGAGTCAAACCGTTTCGAAAAGGATTTTTCAAAGGTGACTTGGCTCACCGGATTATGCCGAGTGGCGACTCTGAATAAGAAAAAATAATGCAAATAATCCTTTTTTTTCAAATCAAATTTTTTCATTTTTATCACCTTAATAATAAAACTTTTTCGAACTTAAAATACATATCTTTTTTTGGTCAAAAAGGGGTGTTACAACGTGTTATAAATTTGCTAAAAAAATCAATCACAAGACGCTTTTATAACCACAAAAATGCTATGGATGCCAACATGTGTGTTGTCAAGTTGTGAGGTTATCTACTACTATGATAATGTGGACGGAAATTAATTTTTCTTAAACTACGAATCAAATCTAATATAATGTTGTGTTGCTATTATTTCCAAGTTAGAAGGTCCGAAAGAGTCATAGGTGCGGATTATGCATTAGAAAGCATCAATAACATAAAGGAAACAATACCAAAACTTTGGGAAGTTGACAAGGTGATTGAAGTTAACTACTCTGGTGTTGCTGCGGAGATCTGTTATATCTTAGAATATCTCTAATCTTTATCTCTAATCTCTAATCTCTATCTCTAATATATTAAAAGTGTGAAGGGCTTTAGAAATATTGTTTGAATTTTTTGTTCGTCATTAAAAGTCCAAGCAATAAATAAAATCATATTCATTAATACATATGAGTCTTAAAATATATGTAAAGAACGTAATAGAATAAATATACAAGTTTTTTTCTTTTCCTTTTTACCGTCTTGTCGAAAAGTCATTGTAGATGGAGTAGTAGTCATTAATAAACACTAGGAAGAACATTTGTGTTTGGTTGTGCCTATCTCTGAATTAGTAAATCCTGTCCCCTTTCTGAACTTCTCCATGATGAAGTTAAGGTTGCTTATCAAGATGGAGCAAGGATCATTCAACCATGACAACTTTTGGTACATGTCTTTTCACATGCTTTACTATTTGATTAACGTTTGAATAACTTTTCCTCTTTATACAATTTAATTGTAAGGTGAAGATGAACAAAAAAATAATTTGAAAATCAGTAAGTAGATTTCAATCATTATATATTAACGTCAATGTCTATTTAATAAGGTACTATAAATTCTTGATGCATCAAAATGTTTTTCATAGTTGAATCTTGATAAAATAATAACAACTGGAAGATGTTCAAGATTTTATTAAATAATTTTGATTAAATAATTAAATAAAATTTTGATTAAAAGGACGATTAGTGTTAGTTGAATCTTGTTCAAGATGTTTTCTTCCACACTCAAATAAATCAAGATGTTCAAGATGTTCTACTTGGAGGATTAGGCTTAGTTGAATCTTGTTAAATTTTTGTGTTATTTCTTTTCTCCGTTTTCTTTGAGTGTGGAAGGGAAGCCTTGAAGTTACTGGTAAAGTTATTTTCATGTGATCTAGAGGTCACAGGTTAAAGCTGTGAAACAACCTCTAGCATAAATATAGGGTAAGCATATAATAAATTGTAACACCCCGCATTTCGGGTAAGAACGAAAATCGTCGTTTCTATGCGTAGATGATCCAAAAGCCATAAATCCTATGCAAATTTGGCATATTAATCAATTATATAGTGTGGGAACCTATTTGAGCATGAATTGATATCATAGAGGTCCCTAAAATCAAGGACGAGTTGAAAGCTTTCCTATCGTTCGAGTTTGAGTGAGCATCGAAACTTGGGTCAACTTCAATCGACCATAACTCTTGGTATATAACTAATTAGAGGGCCTACTATATATCAAATGAAATATCTTTGGATTATCTTTTCAACGATATCAATTTCTCCAAAATCCAATACCCGAGCGAAAAGTTATGGCCATTTTTGTGACTGAGATAGTAGCATCGCGCGATTAGCGTACGACGACGCACCCAATTTCCAGGTGCTGTTTTCGCAATTTTAAGGGCAAAAGTGGTATTTTCCACCCCCTATTCAGCCATAATACGGGATCAAATCCTCCAAACACTAAAATAACATTATTTTCTCTCAAAATCACCAAGAACACTCCTTAGGGTTTCAACCCAAAGATCACAATATATCTCAATATTTAACCGTGGGTTTTCCTTAATTCTTCAAGATTCAGAATCCCCATTACGAGGGCTACAAGAAGTACCCATCAATCGGACGTATAATATCCCAAAAGATAGAGTTCATTCAGAAGCTTCTAATTTAAGGTGAGTGGGGTTTTCCTAAAATCTCATGGGCATAGAAATCTTCTTTTAATTATGCAAAGGGTTTAGAAATCATGATTTTAAGAAAATAGTTTTGGATTTATGATTATAAACATGTTTTAGAAGCCTTGATGATATTGTTTTGGTCTTTAGGCCTTCCCCCAAATTGATTTGAAATTATATATATATGTAAGCATGTGTTTTAAGGTTGATGATTGAATTGAGAGCATGACTCATGAAAAATCCCTCTCTTGTTATGATTTTCCTTTACTTATGATATGCTAGGAATTATTTTTAATACATCTTGAAAAGCATGATATAAAATGTCTTGAGTAATGTTATATTTGGATTATGATTTTGATTTCAAAAGAGAGGGTTGTTTATGTTGATGAATATTGAACATATTCATATAATGAAAAGATTTGCATGGTTTGTTAAAGATTACATGACCACCACATTGTTATTGAAAGAATGTAAATCCTTGAATAATTTTGACTTATGCTTTCAAAACACGAAATCTCTTACACTATTTGCATGTTTGGGTGGTCTGAATTGAGTTTTTGATGAAAGAATCATACATGATGCATTATGGCTCAGAAATAGGATGTGCAAGTCTTGGTGTGAGGACACTAACTCAGATAATGGCATGGTAATTCAGAATAGAACAGAATGCATGTTTGAAATCAGATTTTCAGATTTTAAAACTAAAATGATGCATGTTTCAGAACAAACTAAAATTGGGCATAAAGAGAGCTTAGGTGGTTCTCCGAAGAAGGCACGAGTTCAGACAACTCATTGCCCAAAATCTTGATTTTCCGATCTGAGTATATTACTATACGTTGGCCTAGTGCCCTGTGGCGTATCAGACTCAGGCACTCGAATCCTTGCAGCACACTTGGTTTGGGGGATTCCCCTCCGAGTCAATGGCAGATTCCATATAGCCCATGAAATATCAGACTTGTAGGGGAATGCCACCTAACTTAGAAGTAATACAAACATCAAAAACTGCAATGACAAAAAGGTTTTATGTTTTCAAAAATACCCATGTGTTTAGAAATTATATCTTTCATGATGTTTATGACTAGCTCTCAACTATTTTATTTATATAAAAGCTTTATTTTAGATTGCTCTATGTACCAGTACATTTGTATTGACCCCCCCCCCTCCCTCCAGATTCTGAGGCATAGTCTAGGGGTCCTGATAAACAGTAGATTTGATCAGACATAAGTGAAGAGAGCCTTTTATATTTCAGAAGGCCTAGTTTCTTTCAGACAGTTATTATTTATTATAGTTTTGGTCTACTGGGGGCCTTGTCCCAGTTTTCAGAAAGTTGTTATTTGATTATGTAGTAGAGATTTATCACAGACGGTTTTCAGACGGTGTTGAGTTGATACTGGATTTTATTCCTCATTGTTAAACTAAATTTAGATTATGACCATGTTTCCGTAGCAGATTTTATTTCCGCATTTCCTAATTATATATGAATGGTGTATATGATTACAAGTTTGAAGGACTCTCGGCCTTCATGGTTCGGGATATCCGTCACGGCCAGGGTCCTGGTTCGGATCGTGACATAAATCCTTTTGATTCGGCCCTTCCTTAGACCCCAGTCCCCAAGCTTTAGTGTACCAGACTATTCCTTTTTTAATCACCGCACTTTGATCCCAATTTATTATATTTTTAGGTAGAAAGATCCGACATGTATTCAATGATATTTTTCCTGTGACATGCAATTCTTCTGTGCATATGGTTGTATTTCCTTTGTGCCCAAAGAAATATCTAGAGTGGTTCTGATCTTCAATGATATGATTTGATGTGTGTAGAGTTTATTTGTGTAAAACGTGATCTGCACCTCTCTAGTTCTCTAATCTCTCTCCCTTTTGTTATACTTGTGCTGGATTTTTTCTAATGCGCAATTTTTAAAGATCCCGAGATGCAGCTAATCACATTTTAGAAGATTACTGCAAGCAACATCAGTTATGTGAATGTATTTTCAAAGATGGCCCACCTTGTTGATTGGCATTTTGATTTTATGAAATGATAAACTAAAAATATCAAGATAAAAATAATATTAATTAATTATATATCTCTGCACTAAGAAAAATTAATCTAAGTTGGAGAGGTGGTATATGAATTGGCTTTAATTACCTTCGAGACTTTCTGTTGTCCATCCTGTATTTCATATTTCCATATTAAGACGGTATCTTTAAGATGTTGTCATGGAATTCGATTGACTTGGGATCATGAGTTGAATTAAAAGGAGGGGCCTATATCTGTTTTAAATAGACGTAGTAGAAAGTTGAGGTCGAAGAGTATTTTATTCAGTGAAAATTCAATGATATTTTTTTTTTGACGAAATCGACCCCTTCAACGTCATTGATATTATTGTAGTACTAAGATCCAAAATCCCTCCAATGATATTATTGTAATACTATGTGTGCATGTGATTGTATGTCCTTTGTGCCAAAAGACATATCTAGAGTGTGTGGTTCTCTTCAATGATATGATTATGTGTAAGAGGTGTTGGGTTAATGGTGTAAAAGTGTGTGGAGTTCTTCCAAAGATGGCCATCTTTGTTGGGTACGATGTAATTTTAATGACTAACAAACTGACAAAATGATATGAAACATGTCCGCCAAGCTAGTTCATAGACACACTCTCTCATGTAGCTGAAACTTGTAGCAAAATCATCGATGATTAAAGATAAGCGTGCAAAAATCAAAGAAGGATCAGATGGATGATTAATTCAGATAAACTCAAGGAAATAAACACGTGTTGATTTAAAAAGTTGGAGTTTGACTACAACATTAAGGAGACAAGAGTTGAAATTGAAGAAGGAATGTTAGAATTGAAGAAGGAATCTTACTTGAAGTAGAACTCTATGCAATGAGAGTTCTGATTGAAGGGAGAGTTTGAAATAATGAATGACTCTTTGAAGAGATGTTCTTAAATAAAATATGTATCATTCAGATTAATTCACGCACTTACAAAGCTGAGAAGAGCTATCGACAGATTGACTTCACGAAGTGCTACTCAATCAGTGAAGAAACACAATTAAAGAACCTGGTCCTAGTATAAAATCTAGCTAAGAATTTTAGCATTGATTGTTAGGATTTGTTCATTGTGCTGGACTATTGATGTAATATTAGTTTCAGTGTGTTATAAACTAAACTAGGAGCTAGTCTTAGAGTTGGGAAAAACTAAGAGACTTTGAAAACACATACCTTGGGTGGTGTATGTGTAGTTAGGAATTAGAGTTTATAATTCCTAGGTTACAAGAGTTTTATAATCAGTTGTTGTTGAGGCTCAAAGTTGTTTAGTGATGTTGGGGTTAAATCCTGTAGAGATACAGGTCGTGGTTTTCACACCTTTTTGAGTTGGGTGTTTTCCACATAAAACTCATTGTGTTCTTTACTTCCCGTTTTACTGCTTCCTTTGAACACGTCAGGTGACCCGCTCCATCCATAGGCAAATCTTACGTTAAAGTCACTAATCAGTAGGGCACACACTCTAACAAGTGGTATCAGAGTGAGGTTGTCTTAAAAAGGGTTAACACCTAAGACAAAGATCACTATGATGAATTCCGCACCTCCTACTGGTCATAGTGAAGGTCAATCTACTACTAGACCTCCACTCCTTGATGGTTCTCACTTCATTTGGTGGAAAGCTAGGATGAAAACGTATTTCAAAGTGTAGATTATGAATTATGGGATAGAATTATTTATGGACTAACAATTCCCATGAAGATAGTGGATGGAGAACAAATGAAAAAGGTAAGGAGTGAATTCACCCCAGAATATCTTGTTTCACTATAAAAGAATGCAAAAGCCAAAAACATTCTTGTTTGTGGTCGTGGTCCAGCCGAGTACACTAGAGTGTCTAATTGCAACATTTCTAAACAAATCTAGGATGCATTGGTGAATGCATATGAAGGCACTAGCCAAGTGAGAAAATTCAAAATTGCATTACTTCTCACTGAATATAAGGCTTTCAAAATGGATAAAAATGAGTCACTACAACAAATGATAACTACGTTAAATTTATTTGTAAAGGAGTTATCATCTCTAGAAAAGGTTTTATCTACTGAGGAATAGGTAGAGAAGGTCTTGAGAGTCCTACCAAAGTCTAAGTGGGGTGTCAAAGTTACACCCACAAGAGAATCTAAGGATCTCTCTAGAATATCCCTTGATGAGTTATTTGGTAATTTGAAGACCTATGAGATGAACATGGAAGATCTAAATAGGGAATCTAAAAGTGATGAATCAAATGATGAAGAAAAAAAATAAAATTTCTCTCATGGCCATTGGAGATTCAGACATGGAAGAAGATGATGGAACCTCTGAGGTAAGTATTCTTGAACTCAAAGAGAAGTTGCATTTATTTTCTAAAAAAGAACTTGTTTCCTTAATGAGTGTTCTAATTGATGATTTCCAAGAATTAACTTCTGATAGGGATGAGTTGTTCAACAATCTTGCATGCCTCAAGTTTGACTTTATTGATCTAGAAACTTGTAAGAACACTGTTGAAAAGAAAAACTACACTCTTAAGGAACAAGTTGGTCAACTTGATTCTTCAAATTTGACCATAAAATCTGAAATCTTAAAACTGACTCTTTCTAGCAAGGAAATAGAATCAAAAGTGATGAACAAGAAAATATTGACCTTGAATTGACCAAGTCCAAACAAGAATGTAGTGATGAAAAGGAAAAGGTGAACAATTTAATCCAAGAAGTCTCTAAACTAAAACTTGATCTTGAGAAGGTAAACAGATGGACAAATTCCTCAAAAATTGTTCATCAACTCAGTGAAAAAACTCACAATAAAAGGGTTGGATTGGATTTTTCAAGAGCTCTAATGTTACTAAGGATTTATATTATATATGTGGTAACCATGGACATCCAAATACTGAATGTCCATTTGCTGCTTAAAGTAGAGATAAGAGCACTAATTTGGAAAAGAAATCTGATTTCTTGGTAGTACAGACAAATAGGATAAAGAGCAAAACTGATCAAATAAACAGGTCACACCATTTGTTGCCTTGATGGGCTAGGAGAAATTTGATTCATCCTTTTACTCATAAGAAAGGATCCAAACTTGTCTGGGTTCCTAAAGTTAACCCCTAATTTATTTTGCATGTGAGAGTGAAAGGAGGCAACCAAAATTAGTACAGGGATAGATCTTGCTCAAGGCATAAGACTGGAAGCAAATAAAGTTCCTTCCACTCACCATATTTAAAAGGGGAATGGATCTTTTGGAGATGGTAAAAAGAGCACCATTACTAGAGTTGAAAAGATTGGGAGAACTAAAACAAAAGCCTTTTTAAAGATGGTAAGATTTGGGGTGCTCGTGTAAGAGGAAAGTAAGGGAGATCCTCTTTTAAAAAAAAGAATGATAGTGAAACCGATGAGCATGCACAGGAACATGTTGTACCACCTGGTCCAACTATTGTATAGACTGAGGGTATATTGACAGAGGGAAAAACAAATCAAGAAATTGATTCATCAATAACACCAATACAAGCTGCTGGTAATTTTGTTCGTAGTTCATAGGAATTGGTGTTGTCAAAAGAATCTTGAGTTATCTCATGGGAATCAATGACTTGAGACCATGGTATCTAAAGGAAATCTGTTTCACCTTTGTCGGCTATAAAGATGTTGACTATGTGGGTTACTTAATTAACTGGAGAAGCAACAAAGGCACTAAGTAGAAAGCATTTTGAAAGGAATATGTTAGACTTGGGGATGATTAAAATTGCATGAACTCCCCTCAATGATTGACTAGAATAATCATTTTCTTTTTAATCTTAGTAGCTAAAATGTTATTCGATTCAGTCTTGTACATTTAGTTGTGTATCCCAATTCCAGATTTTTTACTCTTTTAACCTAATTTTGTATTAGATTATGCAGAGAAGTAGGTACAAGATAGCAATTGTGACCACAAAGTTCTTCTTATTAGGTATGCTCTACACTGACATAAACATAGGTTGTCTAAGTTAAAATAGTTGAGCACACCTGTTCAATTCCTCACACTCCATCCTCCCCCTGTCTTATAAAGTTGACGAATTGGTTCACCAAACTTTTTTTTATTCTCTCCAAATGGTTGTGCACAAATGTGTTTAATCCTACACCAGAAATATCTTCTTCTCTCTCAACCAAAATATCAATTTTTGTACCATGGATTTTCCAAGCTTGATCATCAATCATATGCAACATTTGTTTCTGACGGATAAAAAAGGGGGGGATATACTCTCCCTTTTGGGTTCTAATTGGCTCAGATATTTGAGAACTTCTCAATCCTATTTCAGGTTTGAATTTTCTAAGGAGGTTTCTAAGGAGGGCTAACATTCATTTTTAAAAAAAAATACTTTAGCTGAGAAAAGTTCTGAACTAGAAGTTACACAAGACATTCATGAAGTGGAATAAGAGGTGCTTCAAGACTAGGATCATGACTTTGATGCTTGACCTTGATCGAGATAGTGCTGAAAATTTTTTAGTCATTTGTCAATTGATACAGTTTATATCACCTATTCTACCTTCCTCATTAGCTTCCCACTCTTTATATCCTTAGCCACGCCCTACTCTTTTACCATGTTTCTCTTTATTAACGCTCAATTGTTTGTCTTTGTTAAGTACTAGCTTAGGTTTAATGTAGAACGTGCTCTGGCATTTTAATGGAATGGTTATCTTTGTTTAATTGACTCATATTCTTTCTCTCTTTAATACATTACTATGTTGGCTAAAGTCTTTTTCTGACTTTTTTGGTAATAGCCCCAGTGGCCATGAATAGCATAACTAATAACTTTGGATAGTATATTAATGAATTGAAATGATTTTTCGATGATCCCAAAAGGGGGAAGATAAGAGGGTGGCAATGTTTATAACTCATTTTCTAACCTGTTTCATTCTAGTGTATTATACTTTAGTACCTACAGGTGAAGATGCTTGAATGTACAAAGACAAGAGGTTTGTCATTATCAAAAAGGGAAAATTTATTGGATACGATGTAATTTTAATGATTGACAAATTGAAAAAGTTATATGAAACATGTCAGTCGAGCTAGTTCATAGACACATTATCTCATGTTGCTGAAACTTGTAGCAAAATCATCGATGATTAATGACAAGCATGCAAAAATCAAGGAAGGACCAGATAGGTGATTAATTTAGATAAACTCAAGGAAATACACATGTGTTAATTTAAAAGGTTGGAGTTTGACTACAACACTAAGGATACAAGAGTTGGGATTGAAGAAAGAGTCTCACTTGAAGTAGAACTCTATGCAATGAGAGTTCTTATCGAAGGGAGAGTTTGAAGTAAAGAATGACTTTTTAAAAAGATGTGTTTAAATAGAAAATGTATCATTCAGAGTAATTTACACACTTACAAATCTGAAAAGAGCGATCGACAGATTGACTTCACGAAGTGCTACTCAATCAGTGAAGAAACACAATTGAAGAACCTGGTCCTTGTATAGAATCTAGCTAAGAGTTTTGGCGTTGATTATTAGGAGTTGTTCATTATGTTGGACTACCGATGTAATATTAGTTTCAGTGTGTTGTAAACTGAACTAGGAGCTAGTCTTTGAGTTGGAGAAAACTTAGAGACTTTGGGAACACATACCTTGGGTGGTGCGTGTGTAGTTAGGAATTATAGTTTATAATTCCTAGGCTACAAGAGTTTTGTAATCAATTATTGTTGAGGCTCAGAATTATTTAGTGAAGTTGGGGTTAAATCCTGTAGAGGTGCAGGTCGTGATTTTTTACACCTTTTTGAGTCGGGTGTTTTCCATGTAAAAATCATTGTGTTCTTTATTTCCCATTTTACTACTTCCTTGGAACATGTCAGGCAACCCGTTTCATCCATAGGCAACTCTTACGTTAAAGTCACTGATCAGTAGGGCACGCACTCTAACAATCTTGTTGGTAGATCTTTTTTTTTCTCTCTAAATAGTAAACTAAAAATATCAAGATAAAAACAATATAAATTCTCTAAATGGTGAACTAAAAATATCAAGATAAAAATAATATAAATTAACTATCTCTCTGCTAAGAAAGTTAACAACTTGGATTAATGAAAAATTCAAAATTATTGTAAAACTAATAAGTGTGGATGTCTATTATTTTAGAAATTACTCTCACTACTTATCTCCACTACTCCCCTCCATTATGAAGATAACCTCCACCATTCATGACCATTATTCTTATAACCTTACACACCCATAACCTTCTCCACTATGTTAATGGTTGATGTCATGTTTATGACAATCTTTTGCATATCTCTATATTATACTATAAATAGAGGCATAACGGTTCATATTGTATACATTTGATATTTGGAAGAATGAAAAATTCTCATCTCTTGTCTCCTTATTTTTTTTGTTTACTTTTCTTTCATATTGCTAATCTTTTAGATTCATTCTAATAAAAAGTAATTAACTAAAAAGCTATATATATATATATATATATATAGTAAGTTTCTTTCTTTCATACAAAAATGAAATAAAATTGGTACCTTAAAATATATTTTTGTTGTAAATTAATTTATTACTATTGTGAATGTACATAATTCTTAGGGGTAATTTCCCTCGTTAATTTGATAATTAACTCTCACACCTCTATTATCTAACACCTCAATTACCTTTCCTTAATATTCTCCATTTTTTCAATGATTAATTCCAACATTAGATGTTGCTCGATGTATCCATATAAATGATTAATTCCAATATTAGATGTTGCTCGATGTATCCATTTTATCCATTTTTACTGTAAATTAAGTCATTACTATCCATACTAACTTACTAAAGACTCGATCAACTAAAATACTACCAGGGACTGAGAAAAAAACAATAACCAACAAAAGTGGTAACCACTACTACACCACCAACAGTCTTGCTGAGCCATGATGACCATAAACACCAAAAATGCATTCTTTTATTTTCTCAAACAACAAGGCTATCACGATTTTATAATAATAATGTGACAACAAACTGCTCAATTTTAAATGTAAAATGATAACCATTAGTTACTGATTGTAATATTGGCAAAGCAGAACACTCGATTAAATATACTAATTACTAAAACCAGAACCTTGAAACTTTTTTTCAATAAGATGATTGAGTTTCTCACTCATCTCTATAGTGAAGTAATTTTTCCAATCTCCAACTTTCCCTTTATGAAAGAAAGATTTATTTGCCTCTCCAGTTGAAATTTTTCCATTTATATATTCACCTCCAAATCGCTCAAATTCTCAACACTACACATTCTTAACATTTCATCCACCACTCCACAGTTTTCTTCCTCTATGGAAAATGGACATTCCAAGAGTTCAGCTAAGTGTTTAAATTGAATTTTGGGTTGTCTTTTAATTTCTTCATACATCAAGAAAAACACTTTGTTTGACTTTTCTATGCTTTTTTTCTAATAATCAAACACGTGATTCCAAAACGGACCATAAGGGCTCACCCCCTTACAAAAAAAAAAATTAAACATGTCTTCAATGGATCTGGTATCGGTGTGATCAAGTCTTAAATCGTTTACAAAATGCCACAGAGAAATAAAATGTCCTTAGGATTCCTACATAAGTAAACAAGTTTGGTTCTTGAATCTTGAACAGATTTTGGCAATGAAGCAAAGGGCAAATGAGTTGACAAGAGTCTAGGTGTGTTGATGGATGAAAAGTTAGGGACTTGTCCATCAACATAGTGTGTCAGCTCCAAGTATGGAACAAGATCATGAGGGTTATTGACAAGTAAAGGGTGATTTTGTTCAAAAATAGAATGTTTCACTCGGTTTACAAGGACAAATAAAAGTGTTTTTAACCAAGTGGTTCATAATTTTGAAGTTGTAGCAAGGATGATATCACTATCTTCAACTTGAAATTGTCGTTGGCATGCAATCACACCTTGTAGTAGTCTTGGTGGTAACCAAAAACCTTGGTAATTGTAGGTATTTGATATAAGCCACCCTCTTTCTTTTGGTAGAGTAAAGAGCAATTTCTTACATTCATCACTAATTTCATCCTCTCTTAAATACTTAGGGGAATTTGTGCAGAAGTTTGAGATGTTGACGTTATTTTAAAGTGGATATATATTGTTTTGAACTACTATATACATGGAAACATACATGACTAACTGTTCCATTGGTGTGTAATATTGATAGGAGTAGTTAGTTAGTTAGTCAATAGCTGAGTCAGTTGTAGAGGTTGTTGAAGGTTATTAGAGGTTGCTATACAATGATAGTTAGTTACAATGAGTTGTCAATGAGCTGGATACATGATTCACTTCTTAGCTCATTCTTATATCATCTTAAATCAAGTCTATAAATAGACTAATAACTGTAATCTTCAGAAGAGAATAATGAAAATTCAGTTTCTGACTATCTTCTTCTTCTCCTTGATTGCAAGTTATCAAGCTGAAATTCTTCCATTTCACATGGTATCAGAGTCCCAAGTTCAACACTAAGTGTGTTTTCGATCATATTTCACCAAGTTTTCTACGCAACTTGAGATCTCTGTCTCAGTGCATTTGCGATCTCTATTTTTTGGCTTCTTCTTCTTCGGGATTTGGATCTACCTTACAATTACATCCTATCAATCATGGCACCTAAAATAGATCAAAATGATCCATTTTTCATTGGTGCTTCTAATATTTCTAGTGTCATAATTGTTCTAATTAAGTTAACTTGTTCAGAAAACTGTAGTTTATGGAGTCAATCAATGCGTATTGTGCTCTTAGGTAAGAGAAAATTTGGACTTGTCACTGGAACCTACAGCAAGGAGTCATATAGAGAAACATGCAATACAATTGTGCTTTCCTGGATCATAAACACTATGAGTGAAAGTCTGTTATCTAAAATTATTTATGCCATAAATGCTTGTGCAGTTTGAAAAGATTTGAAGGAAAGATATGATAAGGTGAATTGTATGCGTATATACTAATTGCATCATGAAATTAACATGCACTCTCAAGGTATAGATTCAATCTCATCTTATTTTTCCAAACTGAAGAGTTTATGGAGCGAGTATGACGTACTAGTTCCAAATCCTAGTTGTAATTTCCCTCAGTCTCGAGAGTACTCAGATCTTATGTGTCAACTTAGACTCTTACAGTTTTTAAGTGGCCTAAATGAGTCCTGTGATCAAGCTGGAAGACAGATAATGCTCAAAGGAGTGAATCCTACTCTTAATCAAGCTTATGCCATGCTTATAGGGGATGAAATCCAACATTCAGCTTGTATGATAACTATGAATGATAGATCAGAACCACTTGCTATGCAAGTGAATCGAAATTATGGTTTTGGACAAAACAACACTAACTATAAAGGCAGAAAATATGATTACTGCCATCTCTTAGGTCATATCAAAGAAACTTGTTACAAGTTGGTAGGGTATCCGAATGACTGAAAGAACAAGAAGAAACAAGGATACAACTCTAACTTCAGGTCACAGAACACTGGCAGTAACAATGGAGGTAACAATTTTGTCAACATTGGTAACAAATTTTCTCAAGCTCCAACTATGGTAACTGGTCAGATTGATACTACTAGTTCTAGTCATGAAGGGACTCATGCACCACTGGCCAAGCCTCAAACATTCATTGAGGAGGAGTACACTCAGATTATGACCATGTTGAGCAAAGATACTAAAGATATGAAACAAGTCAATATGACAGGTATTACTACTTATTTCTTGTCCAAAGCCTGTCCTGACAGTTGGATTGTAGACTCAGGTGATACACATCATGTGTCTGCATATAAACACTTATTCAAAAGTAGTACCAGATTAGACAAAAATCATTTAGACAAGTTGCACCTCCCAACAGGTGATGAAGTGACAATCTCACACACTGGAGAAGCCTACATTTTTGCAGATGATGTGATCAAAGATGTCCTACTTGTTCCAGACTTTAAACTTAATTTGTTTTCTGTTGCTATGATAACCAAAGAACTTTCATGCTTTGTGTCCTTTTATCCTGATTTTTGTATCTTTCAGGTTCTCTTCAATGGCAAGGTGAAGGGGATTGGTAGACAAAAGGGTGGACTGTATGTTCTTAAAGGTAGATGGACAGGAAATACTAATCAGTCAGGATCAAAAACCCGCAAATTCATTGCAGAAATCTCAACTTTCAGTTGCAGTTTATGGCATCAAAGACTTGGACACCCTGCTTCTCAGGTTCTCAAATGTTTAGACATTCTGAAGAATCCTAGTGATGTAAATATGTTGAATAAATGTACTGTGTGTCTTTTTAAACAACTGTTTCACCTTTTCTTGAAGATCATGAGTTAAAAAAAATATATATTACATAAGCGTCTAGATCACTCTAGATCCCCTCGAAACTCTTTTAAACTATCCATCTAAGTCCTAAATCACCATCCAGACCTATGTAAAACTCCGATTACGAGTTCGTTTATATCAAATGCCGACATTAGTCAACTCTTATTTTAATTCTTTTCACCAAACCTCTATTTTTATTTTTATTTTTGATTTCTTATTATATAGGCATTCGAGTGTGATGAGACCCAGCCACCCATCCGCGCAAGTCAAAATTCACATTTAAACATATGAGAAGTTTCATTTAGGGAAAGAAAAGTTCTTTTACTAGCGGTCAAATGGATGGTTACAAGGTCGTCATCTGTTTTGGATTTTTCCTTCTCAATGTTATCGAAGGAAAATTAAAGATTGGAAGAATTATTTTACCATAGAAACGAGTGATAAATTCAAACATATCATTACACAAAAGCTACCTGGATTAAGGTTTGTAATAAACAAATGGACCTTGGGCCTAACTCAACTTCAAAAGCTAGATTATGAGGGGAGGATTCTCCAAGATCATATAAGGAGACCAAGGACCCTTTAACCCACCGATGTGGGACTCCAACAGTTTGTGTGCACATGATTTAGCATTAATTAATATGATGTATGCAAATTGATAAATGCAATTATTTGTTAATGTTGGATTAATTGTATTTGAGAGAATGCAATAGAAACATCCTAAAGAAGCTCTATTATATAGTATTGATACTATTTTAAATATTCATTACTCAAATTGTTGCAAATTTTGCAGTTAATACATATTTCTTTATTTTGTCACGGACAAGCCAAGCCCAATACAATAGTGTCAATGAGGTTGGACGAGGATTACTCTTAGTTTGGCTATTTCATTTGAAGATCATGAGTGATTTTCATAAATGTCTTTAAAACAATTTCTTTGTTTTCTAGAATTTAACTAGGTAGTGACTCTATTTTTTCAATAAATAATGGGATAACTACATGATTTGTCAAACATAGGCTCCTAATTATCTTATTTAGCCTAAGTTTCAATTAATTACAATTCATAGCCTCCTCTTGCCTATTAATTAGTAATAAATACATATATAACGACATGTTTACTATTCCCTCCGTCCCAAATTATTCGCCCCAAATTGAGATGGTATAGCTATTTAGAAAATAATGATTGATAATATAAATTTACCATTTTGCCCATATTAATTGTGTCATGTTGTTAGTTCCGATAATGATGGAGTTATTATATGGTCGATACCAATAGACTTTTTTCATGGATAATTATAATTATAGGATTATCAAAGTTTTTGCAACATTTTTTAAGATTTGATAATTCAATGCTAGTAACGAGTAATGAATTACTAAGGGCATAATGGAAGAAAAAATTGTCTTGTCTTATTTAATGAAAAAAGACAAGTAAAATGAGAAATCAAATTATGAAATTTAGGACGGGCAATTTGAGACGGAGAGAGTAGTATTTACTAAAAATCCCAACTATTTTCAAAATTTCATAATATCCCAACTTTTAGTCTTTGATGATACATGTTACTTAACTTAGATACATCCTATAGATACATGTTTTAATTAAACTAATTAGCACGTTTTAAGAAATGTAACGGATAAAGTAGCATTAAAACAGTAATTAAGCAAACTAATTATGATAAAAATAAAATAATATCCCACGATTTATGGTAATTAGTTTGTTATTCCACCATTCTAAATAAGAACCTTTCCATAATCTGTTTTGGAATTTTAAAAAGTTCATGTGACTTGTTCAAAAAAAGAATACAATCATTTTTTTTATTTCTTATTTTTGTTGAGTAATTGCAATGAATATTTCAGTGTTGTTACGTCATTTCAGCATTTGGGTTAACGATATCAACTACGAGGGCTATAAGAGCGATGAAATCGTGGTTAGTAAACACATAACTTACGAAAAACTGATTTCGACAATTGTTGTAGAACTGAAAATTGACGAAAGCAGAAAAAAATTAAGGCTCATTACATAGTTGATGGTAATGCGGCACAGTTGTTGATTCATAACGAGATAGGTATGAAGCTTTATATCGAAATTAAGAAAAGTCAGCGTGGTGTTGAGGTTGTTCAAATCTAGAAGGACAAGTGTACTCTAATTTCAGTTATGACATGGTATACAGTTGAGCATTCCTTCAATTTCTATGCGAAAAGATCAGACCAAAAAAGGTATGTTTCATCTTTAACGTATCAGTTGTTGTTAATTGTCTCTACTTTAATAAATTATGTATCTAACGTTACATAATTATTGTTTTACACAAATTTATTTTAAGGCCAAGATACATATTTTTGTGCACATGACACATTTTTTTTAATATTGTATCTGAGATTTTATAGTTGTGTTTAATTATGTACCTCGCTGTGTTTTAGTTTATCTATATCACCATACGAAAGATACATAATAGTATTGTTATAGATACATGTTGTACACGTTTATGTAGTTTATATATCTATTTTTTTTAGTAGGTGAAGAAAAATATGCTAAAGTTTTTTTTATCATTGCAGCTATGTCTTAAGATGTCGTTCGGAGGATTGTGTTTGAATATTTAAAGTATCATGCTGCCGGGGGACTGAACTCTTTAAAGTTAGATTTTTTTTAGGATGTCCACAAATGTTCGTTGAAGGATGCTTCAATACTTGACATCGATGAAACAATCAATAAAATTACAGTCCCATACATTATTGATGAAAACTCATCTCCATTGCTCATCCTAGTGATATGGGCGTAAAGTCTTACATAAAAGTTAAAAAAATATGCCCGATACAATTTTATTTTTGAAAGAATGAAGAATTGTAGCAATTACAAAATAGGATTATAAAAATAAAGAATCCAAATGAAATAAAATATTTAATTTTTATTCGGATTGCTAAAAATAAAATATTTTTCTGAATATTGTGAATGAATTTTTAAGACATCATGCCGAAAGGGTTCAAAATTATTCAAAGTAAGGATACTTCAGAACTTGAAATCGATGAAATAAGGAATAAAATTGAAGCCCCATACATTATTGATGAAAATTAATCGTCATTGTTCATCCTAATGATATGGGTGTACAGTTTTACATAGACGTTAAAAAATTGTGCCCAATACAATTTTATTTTTTTAAAAAAATGAAGAACATGTAGCAGTTACAAATTAGGATTCTCAATAAAGAGTCCAAATAAAATAAAATTTTTTTTACTCAAATTGCTAAAATAAAATAGTATATTTGGTGAATTTGGTCCATTATTGCTAATTTCTATTTTTGGTCAATATTAGTAGTATTTGTGGTTAATTTTGATTTTGTTTCAACATTGCTAATTTTGGATTTTGATTAATTAAAGTATTTTTAAAAATTTAAATTTTTTTTGTTATTGCTAATTTTGATTTTTGTTTAATGTAAATATTCCTTTTGGTAAAAAATTAATTTTGTTTCATAATTGGCTTATTTGGTAAAAATGATTTTTGGTCCAACTTGCATTATGTTTGAAAGATACATACATTTACAATAACACAATACCAGATATAAAAATGCTTAAATTATTTTTATTGTTTTGCAGAATATGTATCTTTGATATAAATAATTAAATTCAAAAAAAAAAATGCGAGATACATATAACATAGCTCTCATACACAATATATATCTTTAAGTTTACTAACATGTATCTTTGGTATGCTGATTTTGCTAAAAACTTAAAAACAAGAGTTACATGTAAAACTTAAGCAGATAACAAGAGATACAATATATTGAAAAAAGTATCATGTATATCTAAATATGTATCTAAGCCTAAAATTACAAAGATCTGAAATAATAAGAGATACATAAATCCACAATAACACAAAATCAGATATACAAAAAGCTTAAAATGTATTTGTTATTTTACAGAATATATATTTTTGGTATAAAAAATTAAATCAAAATAAAAAATAATGTGAGATACATACAAAACACCCTCGTACACAATATGTATTTTTAAACTTACTAACATATAACCTTGACCAAAAACACTTACTAACATATATCTTTGATATTCTTATTTCACTAAAACTCAAAAAATAAGAGATACATATAAAAACATAAGAAAAAAACTAGAGATACAAGAAATTGAAAAAAATATCTTTAGTGTCTTAATATGTATCTCGGTCTAAAATTGCCCACATCTGATTTCACCTTATTCTTGAGATCGGCATCCATAGCTATAATATCCAAAGTAGACGGATGTGTAAAAGGAACAGATCTTCACCGTCCATTTACAGGATTTTTCGATGACCCATTATTCATAAACAACTTCAGTTCTCTTCTTCGTTGTTCAATATCATCAGAAACTGTATGAATATGCTGAAGATAGGACTGAAGAGTATGCTATTTATCCTTCTTCTTAATCCTTATCAAGAAACTCGGATTACAAACTCCTCCAAATCTTTCAACTTTGTTTATCCAAAAAAATTCTCACTCCAAGAAATTTATCTTGAATGACCTGATTATCATCCAATAACAATATAATATCATTAGATTTCTTATCGGAGAATAAATTAGTGTAATTTGAATCTTCGATTGGTGGCAACGAATTGACATAAAGAAAAACTCTCTTGTAAAACTGATTTTACTGTCCATATTCGTTCAGTTCGGCAACTTTAAGGTACCCATTTTTGTAACACAAAAATCAACACTGTTTTGTATAAGATAAATCTAACAAGAAATAAAAGGCACGGGACCAAGAACAATAGAAAAAGTATAATTATAACCCAAATGGTGGAGGAAAAAATTGGATTTTATCATACAATATTAGAAGAAATTGAAAAAGATTTTTGGGGGAAAATTTACCTTAATTCAAAATTTTGAATTATAGAAAGAAAAAAAAGGGGGACTGAAATCACCCCCTGAATTAATGGCATAGATGGTGGAAGAAGTCGTTCTTAATTTGGTAAAGAAAGGGTGTATGATGAGGGGCTTTTAACTTGTATCTCAACTTTTAGTAAAAGTAGTAAATGTTGGGATATAAGTAATATTTTTAAAGTGGAGGGTTTTTAGTAATTTTAAAACTTAAGTTGTTCTTTTAGGTAATTTTTTCTATTAATTATCCTTAATTACAATTCATAGTCTCTCTCATTTATTTTCTCTCTTTATCTATTTAATATTACTCTTCTTCTTTTTTTCTTTTCAGTTTTCTTCATCATTTTTTCTTTTTTCTTTTTTTTTTTTGTTGTTTTTCTCTTTCTCTTTACCTTTTTCATTTTTTTTTCCGTTTCTTTCATTTCTTGTTTTAGTTTCTTTTACATTTTTTCCACTTCTTTTTTTTTTTTTTGTATTTTTTCTCTCATTTGTTGTTGTTGTTGCATTTTCTATTTTATATATTTTTATATTTTATATTTATTTGTATCATACTATATATTTTAAATAAATTTATTATTTGTAGTTGAATAGTTTAATCGTGAATATGTACAATTTATCATTTGTATTTGTATACAAAAAAAGTATATGGATTACTTGTATTTGTTTGGGTCTTAAATATATAAATATATAATGTGTCATTCAATGCAAATGTATCATTAGTATTGTTATTTCAAATTTATCATTTGTATTTCTATATAAACAAGTATCATTTTGTATGTGTATGGTTCAACTTGTATAAACGTGTATCATTTAACGCAAATGCAATATTCATTTTTGTATAATTTATCATTTTATAAATACAAGTTTTCAAATTAAAAAAAAATCTTTTATAATTATTTAAAAATATAAATGATCTTTCCAACTACAAACAAATGAAACAAATTAAATTACAAATAAAAATATAATAGGCAGTCAACTTAAGATATAAATACAAAATAGTTCTTTAAAAATACAAATAAATCGATAAAAATAATAACAAATACAAATAAAATAAAATCAAAAAATATAAATACAATGTCCAGTCAATTCTAAAATTAAAATATAAATATAAAATAATTCTTTTAAATAAAAGTGTGAATTGTATAAAATATAAATAATGGTGCGACTAGCAAACACAAATACAAGTGCGAATTATAAATACAAATACAAATGTGAACTATAGCGTACAAATACAAGTGTGAACTATAAAATACAACTACAAATGCGAACAAATAACATTCAAATATAAGTGTGAACTAGCAAACACAAATACAAATATAAATGTGAACTATAACATACAAATACAAGTGCGAACTATAAAATACAAATACAAATACGAACTATAACATACAAATATAAGTGCGAACTATAAAATACAAATACATGCGAACTATAATATGTATATACAAAAACAAGCATGGACTATAAAATGCAAATGCAAATACAAATATAATTGTATCAATTACGAATACAAAAATACAAATGAAGATGTGAATACAAATATAATAAGTAATTATGATAGTTTTATTATTATTCATGACTTGTATTCGAGTAGATATATTTTTCAAAGATACAAAAAAACATAAGATAGAAAAAAAAAATTAAAAGGTACAAAAAAAGAAAACCGAAAAGAAACAAAGAAAAAAAAAAGAATGAAAATAAAAGATATAGATAGAAAAAAAGAAAAAAAGGACAGAAAGAGAGAAACAAAAAAGGAAAAAAAAAAAACATATAAAAGAAGAAAAAATCGAAAAAGAAAAAAAAATACAAAAAATGAAAGAAAGAATCGAAAAAGAAAAAAGAAAATGAAATAAAAAAATCAAAAAGTAAAAGAAATTAAAAAAGAGAAAAGAATAAAATAAAAAAATGAGGGTGAATACAAATATAATGCACAGTTATGATATTTCCATCATCATTTATGACTTGTATTCGATGTAGTCATATTTTTCAAAAACAAAAAATTATAAAATATAAAATGTGATTAATATGTTTATGTTTTTATGAATACAGATTATTGGGTAAAAGCGAATACATCGAATGTGAATTGAATACATGGGTTATAAATGGTAATATTGCAAGGTATGGCTATAAAAGATGAGTTTTTTGTCAAACAATAGCTATTTTTTGAAACTTCCCCAATAAATAAATAATGAAGTAATAAAGTCTTTTTTACTACGATAAAAAAACGGATGTCAATTCTTGACTTGATATTTGTAGCAATATTTGTGGACTTAATAAAATCTCATAATCAAAAACAAAACTGACCCCTTCAACCTCATTAATAGTATAGTGTAATACTAAGGATCCTACATGCATCTAATAATATTTTCTATAACAAAATCGACCCCTTCAACTTCATTGACACTATTGTAGTACTGCGGATCCGACATGCGTTCAAAGATATTTTCCTTGTAACATGCAATACTTTGTGTGCGTGTGGTTTTATCTGATTCTCTGCAATGATATGATTATATGTGTAAGAGGTGTAGGGTTGATGTGTGTAAAATTGATCTGCACCTCTCTAGTTCTCTAACCTCTCAACCTTTTCATGTTATATTGTGTGCGCAAATCGAAATGTGAATGAAAGTGTTGTGAACTAAGTTAGCGGGACTTTTCAAATATATTATTATACTTGTGTTGGATTATTCAAAATATACAATTTTTGAAGGTGCCAACATGCGTGTGACTGTATGTCTTTTGTGCCCAAAGAAATATAAATTAACTATCTGTAGGCTAAGAAAATTTAACAACTTAGATTAAGGGAAAATTCAAAGTTACATAATTAAAAGGCTAGATTAAAAGAAAAATATTTTTCGTTTGTAATTTTCATTATTTCTTTCGAAAATGAAATAAAATAGGTATCCTAAAATGTATTTTGTTGTAAATTAAGTTAATACTATTGTGAATATCCATATTTTTTAGGGGTATTTTCCTCATCAATTTTGTAATTAACTCTCACCCCTCCATTATCTCGCACCTCAATTACCTTCCCTTAATATTCTCCATTATGTCAATGATTAATTCCAACATTAGATGTTGCTCGATGTATCCATATGAATGAAGGTATTGAAAATCACGTTTATACTCTTGAAGTTGAATACATTTGTAAGAAAATAAAAATGCTCTCTCTTACTATTTACATATTTTTTTTTATCTACTTTCTTGTTTCATATTATTGCTTTTAGATTTCCTTCAGTTTATAACAACTCTATCTTTTTAGTATTTTGTCAATTTTATTACTAATAATGTAATAAGATTAAAAACTTCAAGATTAAGCCTACCAGGAAAATCTAATGCAAAACTCGTGGAGAATTAAAAATCACATGTCTATATATAATATATAAAAGCTAGTCATATTAATTATTATTTTTTAAAGAACGTGTAACGTCCAAAATAAACAAATAAAAATAAACAAAGGAAGTAAAATGAATAAAGCGAAATCGTTGGCATGCTCCAACAGTAACAGAACTTCAATTGCACCTTAAAATCAAGTATCAGATTGAAAGGGAAAAATGAACTGAGATTAAATCAATATACATAGTACATACCAAAGAATAATTTGTTTGGGGACAATTTCATTTATGCAGTCGTTACATTAGAAGCAAATACAACTACTTCAACATTGATTTTCAAAATTAATAATTGTATTCAATTGTCATATGGAAAATTAATGCCAAATCAAATGTAAAAAAATCTTAATCCAGATCCTTGGAACTTTTGTTCAATAACATGATTGAGTTTCTCACTCATTTCTGTAGTAAAATGATTCTTCCAATCTCCAACTTTCCCTTCGCGAAAATACACTTTATATTCCACTTCAAATGATGACGATTTCCCATTTTTATTCACCTCCAAATTGCTCAAATTCTCAAAGCTACACATTCTTAATATTTCATCCACCACTCCACAATTTTCTTCCTCTAAGGAAAACGGACATTCCAAGAATTCAGCCATGCGTTTAAGCGAAAGTTTGGGTTGCGCTATAATTTCTTTATGCATAAAGAAATGTACTTTGTTAAGCTTTTCTATGCTTTGTTTCCAATAATCCAACACGTGATTCCAAAACGGACCATAAGGGTTCACCCCCCTACAAAAAAGATCAAACATTTCCTCTATGGAATTGGTATCTTTATAGTGAAGTCTTAAACTGTTTGCAAAATGCCACAAAGAAATAAAATTGTCCATAGGATTTCTACATAAATAAACAATTTTGGTGCTTGTATCTTTGGTAATGAAGTAAAGGGCAAATGAGTTGAGAAAAGTCT
>NC_061121.1:11393893-11418828 GCF_002878395.1 Capsicum annuum
TTTCTTGAGAATTTAGGTCAAACGTAGTTCGTACATTAAAGAAAGGGACTCTAGAAAGTCACACGCTAGAAAAAAACATTATTACAAAGGCGATTACAAGTAAATTATCTAAAGAAACACAAAAGCTAGAATATCCTTCAAACATAATATCTCTATACCGCATCGAAATTGATTGGTTTTGTCCACTCCATGCCATCCATCTCAGAAAAAATCAGAGCTCCTCCAGATAGCACCTTGCAAACTATGTATGGCCATTTCCAGTTTGGATCGAACTTTCCCTTGTACTCATCTTGGTGAGGGAATATTCATTTGAAAACCAGTTGCCCCACTTCAAATACCCAAGCCCTCACCTTCTTGTTAAAGGCATGAACCATCCTGTGTTGGTACAACTGACCATGGCATACAACGACCATTCTCTTTTCATCAATCAACATGATTTGTTCATAGTGAGCATGAACCCACTCTTCGTTACTTAGTCCAGCTTCTTGAATAATCCTTCGATCCAAACAAATGCACATAAGCACATAAAACAGTTATATCACACAGAAACGTTATAATAATGCGTATCCTAGCTGGGGTGACCCTTTTTGAGCCAAGGGTTCAGGCCTAACGATTTTTGAAGAAAATATATGCTTTCTCGAAGTAAATCCATTAACCCCCAACTCATATAGACACAAAAAAGGGCATAAATGCCTACAAAAGATAACAAAAAAGGGATACAATCTTTAGGGAAAAAGGGAAAAAACATGAAAAAAGATAAGTTCCTGCACAGGGGAAATAGAAAAACTAGCTACTGGAGGCTCCTTCATTTGCCTTTGCCTTCTTTACCTCCTGTGCTATTTGATACCTATTGATGATAAGATGACTTTTTCATAATTTTACCTTGCAGTCGTAAGTCATTTTCCCTATACTATCGAGTTGGGAGGCCATGCTATCATCCAAATCGATTAGATATTGCCTGGTATCATCAGCTTCTTGCCTAGCTCTTTTTAACTCTTTCCTCAACATAAATATAGTTAAAACATCCTCCATGTGTATATGCCGGTGCGCAATTTCACTTTTCTGGAACTCATCTTGTAGCCTGTGGAGCTGAATTTGATGCTTGGATTCTACATCCACAACCCGAGTGGGCCCATTTGGTCCCAGAATCAATGCTCCGGCGAGACTCTTTTTCAACCACTCCTTGTAAGTATCGCTGAATTCAGGGTTATGCTCTATACAGAAAGTCACTTCTGTCCACCTTCTTCTTCTCCATCCATTTATAATGCCGTCTTTGAGTGGAGACTCACTTTCATCGTATTCGGTGAAAAACCTAAGCATGGAATCTATTTGTGGTGCCTCCTACTTGATCTTAAATTGCCTAAGAACTCTGCAAGGATTGTAGGGCCGGGTCCCCCTGAGACCGGGAAGCACTAGGAAAGGCTATTTGCCCCCTCGAATGGTGTATTTTCCTGAACGAAGAGAGTTAATGGACCATTGTACATCGTCAGCTCTTAATTCCCCAAAAGTCTTAAACTAAAATTCGTGAGATGCTTCCCTTTTGAACCTGTGTAAAAACAACCACATGTCGTGCGAAGCTAGCATATCCATCCTTGTTTTATGATCAGATTGTACCGTTCTCGAATCCTTTACCAAATGCTTCATCATCCACTATTGTAATATGAGGTTGCAACCTTGAAAGAAACGATTTTTGACTTGACACCTTCCCAAGGCTCGATATATGTCGACGACAATCATGAGATCTAAATTGTGGAATACCTTGGTAGAATTGTTATCTACTCTAAAGAAAAGTGCATGGGCCACCGTAATAACCCTTGGATGAATTATGTCATTTTCCCCCTATGGGAACACCATGGTTCTGAGTAGACCTACCGTAAACGCAAAGGCTCTCATCTCTTTCCATTTTGCTTTGGACTCAAATTTGTGTCCAAATTTGTGGAAGGCACTGAATCTTCCAAACCGACAATACAACTCCCGAAAGTGATATTTTCTCCATCACGTTCCTCTAGCCAGGTGTCATCGTTAGTTAAAAATGCCTTTTTGATTGTTTGACGGTCCCATACGGCAGGAACTAAAATGTTCTTATCAGGTTTTTCCTTTCTCTTGAAACACATTTCAATACTCTCATAGCAAATTAACACTTCTTCGATGGTAGGAGTCAATTCTACATCCCCGAAGCAAAACACCATATTCTGATCATCCCAAAAAGTCGTAAGCATGTGGATAATTTCAGGCCAAGCATCTATTTCAATCAACAAAGGAAGGTTCCCGATGTGTGTCCTAATAATTTTTCTCTCATCTGGACCCATGTATCCCACCACAATTTCAGGTAACCGTCAGGTTTGGTAACCATCTTGAACTTTTCACGGGAATGAAATTGAGCCATATCTATATAAAAGAAGACAAAGATAAGCCTTTCTCCAACCCCAAAGGGTAATGGATTGAATTTAGACAAGCATATATTTATACAACACATAAGTATGATCCGTCTGTGATTGACTCGGGGTCAATAGACATAGGGAAAGTTTTCTAATGGGCCCAATACCCCGCTTAGGTATTTGGTCTTCCTAGGCTCATGCCTAAAATAGGGTTTTGGTTTCCTTCTATCCTCTGTGTCTAGAGTGGGTTTGAACACTGGTTCTCAAGCGGACAACTTGAGTTTGAAAATACAAACAACCATCAGACGACTCACATACTAATAAACTGTTTCTATTTCTAACACATTTTTGGAATTGATCAATAGGGGCTAGGATACCCACGAAACCCCAAAACAGTTTAAATAATGTAGGAATATGCCATGCGATGCGATAATTAAACTCTACAGAATCGAAAAACATGAACACATAAACAGTTAATCAAAAGACAAAATCAAACATTTGGTTAGAACCGAATTAGATGTCCCCAGCAAAGTCGTCATTTCTGTTTTGCGGAGAAATTTTGACTTTTTGAGAGAGTCGCCACTTAATTTTGAAAAGGAATTAAGAAACCTTTAGAGAGTTACTTAAAACGATTCAAAACAGGAAAATCGGTTTAAGTTAGAGATTCTGAGTAAGTGGTTCCTATTAACATTTTAGGAAGATGTTAGGCACCTAAAACGTCCGCTAACTTTGCGGTTATCGGCCTGTTTGAAAGTGTCTTTTGACTAATTTCAGAAAAGATTGTATTTTGAAAAGAACTCGATTTTAAAAATGTTTTGACATTTATGCAAAACTAGTTTTTTAGCGACTTGACTATATAAACAAGTAAGGAAAAGAGAAAGAGGAAAGGGGAGAAATAGTGGTTTAGGCTTTTAAGCCCAAACCGTTGACCCTGTCCTAATCTAGTTTTCGAGCTTATGGCTCGAATCCCGCTCCACCTGTATTAAGTACAATTTTGGATTCGTTGCCCAAATGAATGAATGATGAAATGAAGAAATAAATAATAATGAAGAGACGACATCAAATGAATAAATGCAAATAATAAAAAAAATCCAAGCTCCTTTGCTGCTTCAAGGATGAGATTTTGGCTCATTCATGTCTTACGACTTCTTATATACATGTGCTATGTGATCAATTTTCATATCTTCTAAAGGGCGGGCCTCAGTGGCCCGTAGTGTAATACAATAATAAAGAGCCCAATTGGACTCTCGAGCGAGTTCATGCTAAAATAATGTGCAACGGATTAGTATATGCAAGTGTATACAAGCGAGAACATCAAACAAGAAAATGATAAACGTGTAAGATGAAGGAATTTCCTATCACAAAAACCAACGTCTTGATCAAACATACAATGAATTAACTTAATATTTATAGAGCTAAAACTATGGATCCTAATCATAACAAATAACTTTCAAACTACTCAATACGACAGGCGAAAGGACTTTAATATTTGAGCTATGAATTGACGCAACGACACAGGAATTAACAATTTGAACTATATAACCAACATGGAACTAGAAAGTTAAGACTGAACTACGATGGAGTTTACCTAAGAAAAACAACAATCTAATTATAGTAAAAAAGTCTTTAAAAAAATTCAAAGTGAAGGCAATTAGGACAATGATAATAACAGGCCAGATGATAGTTAACAAAGAACCAATGAAGCACTCAATCTATCTCTTAGCTAGAACAACAAAATAAAAACAATAATGGCAATGACAGATAATTTATAGACATTGATTTCTTATGAATTAGTTCATCCCCCTCCCCCCTTACTTTAGAACGGCTTCGGATCATAAAAATGACTGACCTGCTGCTTTTATGCACTAAAAATTCAAATACCAAATATCTATTTATTAATTCTAGTATACCACCACACCTAATATTGACTCTAGCCAAATAATCTTCGATTTAAAAATGAGGATCTAGTTCCATCAAGGTCATGGGAGGTACCAACATATGTGGGTTGCGTATTTATAATCAGAATACGTTGGTATACAACTGAAACTAAATAAGAATAAATGAAACAATTCAGAAAACTTTTTTAAGGCTTTAACATAGTAAAACGACTACCGATTGAGTCAACATTATTATGCAAAAAGTTTTCCCCTCTCTCCAAACAAAACTAAAACCAAAAAAAAAAAAGATTAAGCGTCCTTAATGAACTGAATTACTAATTTTTTGCTACGGCACATCAAAAGACTCCCTAAATTATACCCGATGTCATATAACGCTTCAGGAAAGATAAGGAGCACCTACTACGTACCTCCAAAGTCATGAATACAATCTAAATGACTAAATTTTCAGCAAATCAGATCAACAGGCTCAGTTTTTCCTTGAAAATATCGTAGTATGACTAGCATGGAAACTAATCTTGCAGTGATTCCTAAGGTAGACATGAAACTACGAATCTTTACTAAACAGATTCAACTGTTTCGGAGCAGCAAACGGGACGAACGAGCTATCAGTGAAGTTGTCACTATCGGGAGTCGATATTGTCAATTCGAGAACTTCCCAAATGATCGACCAAACTTCTGAAAGGAAACAAAAGAGAGAGGATATTCTACAGAAAAAAAAAAAAGAGATAGCTTTTATCTTCTGAGAACCCTAACACATTGATATCTTCATCTCTCGCTCGAAAGCTTCAATCACCAGTAAGGATTTCATAGAAACAGAAAAAGGAAGAATCCTAAAACTATGGGTTTCCCTATTTCTAAGAAACCTTTGAAACCTCAAAGTTTTGACCTCAAAATTTCTCCCTCCTTCTCCGACCTCAAAAAAAAAATCAAACCCTAAAAATACCATAGAGGAAAAACCTTCCTTTTATTCTCATATCTCCAACCCTAAAAAGAACTCTCTCCCCCCTCAGCGTCCTAAAATAGCCTTTATATAGAGAATATGCTAAGGTTCATTTTTTTAGGGTTTCAATCGATAGAAACAAAAATGGGGCCTCCTGGGGATAATTTTGGGATTTTCTTCCAGAAGGAATTCAAAATTTGAACTTAGATAAGATTTTCTACCAACAAACTCCTACGAATTTTGGAATTTTCTCGGATAAATCTGAGCGGGTGGACCAACCGAAATTAGAAAAAACAGAATTTATTCCAAACCAATAAAAATCAACCAGGTATGTACAGATTCATACCATGGTACCCGAGATTTGCAGAATATGGGCGTTGGATGAGCCACCTAGGCTTGTTCTAGAACGTTCCCGAGCCCTACGCGTATGAACCCGTGTGAGACGCGTGATGGAGAAGAAATAGATGGGTTGGAGCTCGGTTTGAGGGTTGGAATCATTAGTAGATGGAAACTGATATTGTCATTTTGCTGAGGCTTGTATGATGTTGTAGCGTGTTTGTATTGTTCTGGTAGCTGTTGCTGTTGATTGAAGGTTGTGGTTAAAGTTGAACCTTGTAACTGTAGCAGCTTTGGTTACTGATTAAAGGGAAATGGAGATTGGAAAATGGGTCGGGTTATAGCTGTTGGAGTGGGCTTCGGGCGACAGAAATTGTAAGGAAAAGAATGGTTGTAGTTTTAATTGTTGGATAAAAGAAAATGGGCCTTTGGTTTGGGCTTTTTAATTGGTTAAGTTTTTGGGTATTGGGTAGATTATGGGATTACTTAGAAAAATAACATCAATTTTAATTCAGTTCATTCTATTTAAATTTTAACCAAATCAAAAGTCAATTGGCCAATTGTATTGCAATTATGGCCCATTTAGTTTCAATTATGGTCAAATTCAATAGATTGGCTAAATTAAAATAAATCTCGATACGAATTAATACCTCTTTTAATCCCAAGTTTCTTGATTTAACCAAATCAAACAAATATATATCCAAATAAATTATTTGAGAATAAATTTTGTTTAAATCAAGACTTTAATTATTTATTTATTTTTCAAATAATCCTTAATTTAAAGCCCAATGTGATGAAAATGTTCATTTAAATGACATCATTTATACAATCTCATATATGCAAATATGAAAATATATAATTTTCACTTTAAATGACAAAATTAGCCCTAATACCAATTTTAAAATGCATTTATTTGGAAAAATAATTATTGTGATTTTATTTGAAAATCGAAGAAACTCGAGATTAAATGTAGTTATGGAGGACAAAAATTAGGTGTCACCAATCACTAATATCATATTCGAGATAAGTTATCGATCAAATTCTGTAGGTATCAACAACCTCTACTAGTTTTTATCACTTTTATTTAAAACTCATTATTTTGCCAAGTATTAAGAATCCGTTCACATAAAGAACTAAAAGATAATGTCACTTAGCTAGTCCTCACAAGGAACCTATTATAATTTCAATAATAGAAATGCACAAAAATTCTAAATATAGTCTCAATGATCGGACCATACAAGGTTCCCCACATAATATCAAATAATTAAACCATAAAAGGATCCATCCTCAACATCATTAACAAAAACTTCTCATTACAGAAAATACATATCACCTCAGTCTTTTATTCATGTCACTTTTTCATCTTTTCTTGACATCATCTTCTCATATCATCCTCTCAATTCTCATACCATCAATTTCATCAATATAATAGTACAAAAAAATAAGTAAGAACCATAGAATTGCTAGTTTCCAATATCAAGAAATCACAAAAAATAAGTAAGCACCATAGAATTGCTAGTTTCACAATAATAAGAAATCAAATAATCTCATCACAATTATCAACAAAAACAACTTAGTCAATTTTCATCACTTAAATTCAAACAAACACAATTCACAACAATGGCAAAAATCTAGCAACACAAGTTTAGCCAAATATCAAACACAAGCGATCAATAAGTTCACAACATTCACAAGTCTTGACCTATTAACAATAACTTTTAGACCTTATTAACATATACCAATTGAAGTCTCCTAGATTTTTATTCAAAATTTCTAAGATACCAATTGGAATTAACTACATTCCAATTGAGCTCTATTAAGATACCAATGAGAATTGTCTAGATATCAACTGGATTCAATCAAATAGTCCAATATTAGGACGACACGATGGATAGAAAAAAAGAAAAATGATTTCTAAATGCCTCGTAGCCTTTCGAAGATTGGGTGTGGGGCCCTACACATCAATCAACAAAACTCTACTTGACATTGCTCTTGTACTTGTGGACCGGTGAACCTAAAGATCTGATACCAACTGTCACAACCCACACTAACGGACCATGCAGGCACCTACATTATTCTAAGTAGCTAGGAAAACCCTTATTACCCAACTAAGAATATGCAGAAGACTTCTGTTTTTAAGAAAATATAAAGTAAATTAAATAATAATAAATAAACTTTTTCAAAAACTTATTACAAATGTCCTTCACTATCGCAAGACTTGGCCAGACATGTACAAGATATATCTCGTACAACATAGACTGACAAAAAAATAAATAATATAAAGACTCTAACATCAGTCAGGAAGAAAGTGCAGAAGTTAGTGTTGAGTATCATCATCCAGCTAGTAACTGCAACTAACCTGCATTCAGTCAAACTCCAAGAAGGAATGTAGAAGGGTAGGGTCAGTACAACCACACGTATTGGTAGGCATCATCGGTCGACCGTGTTAGTCCATATAATCGTAAAATAGAATTAAGAAAAATAAATCATGACATCCTGAATGGAATATAATTCAACTAAGGTTGTAATAATATCATTACTTTACCTATATAAGTTACAACATCCCACTACTCTTCCAACTCCATCAATATTATATTTGCTACTAACATACTCAAGCCTCATTAATTCTAACCATCAACCACAATCCAATGCTAATACAACACTATTCCTCTTTATTCACCTTATCTTTTTCATTACTCATATTCACTGGAACAAACCCGTAATCATAGACAACCCGCACTAAATTCTCGGGCTAACAACCAAATACTCTCATATAATATTATATAATGATAACTAGCTATTCTGGTAAGCTACAATTAAAACACATATAAATGAAGCAAGTCAACTAACATATAAGTAAGTACAAACTTTCACTTTTTTAAATATATATCACACAATCAAATACCCAATGAATCAACAATACAACAATAACAAATCAAACAATGCTCACAAACAAGCCACATAACCATCAAGAGTATCAACCATATTGTAAATATCCACATACTCAACACAAATATGTACACACATGCTATAGGATGGATATAACAATGGGTACATTAATTGATTCTGATATATTGATACCCGGCAAGGCCGGAGGATACTATGATGATATATTGATACCCGACAAGGCTAGAGGATACTATGATGATATATTGATACCCGGCAAGGCCGGAGGATACTGTTGTAATACATTGATACCCGGCAAGGCCGAAGGATACTATGATGAGATATTAAACCCAGCAAGGTCGGAGGTTGATTATAATAATGATGGTTACGACGATGACAGTGATGATAAGTTATGATATTGATTGTGTAACTTGCATTCATTCCTGCATGTGCATCGCCTATCACCAGTATGCGCCTATGTCTATCAGCTGGTATGGGACGGTTGCATAGATATGGGTGAAGAATATGTATTGTGTTGTTGTGTGTTGATTAGACCTTTTGAGTCTGGGGCAGTGAAGGAACGCATATGCTCGGCTAGGTATTTGGTTGTCCTGAGTAGCTGGTTATTCACGCTGATATTGATATTATTATTATCATTGTTATGATCATTACTATGGATAACTTATGATAGATTGGTCATTGATCTAGTATTGGGATTTGAGGTATGTATCGACTTCTTCTATCTTATGATCACATTATTATACACGATATATCATGTCTAGCCATGTAGATTAGAAACCCAGAGTATGATGGTATTAAATCCTGATAGTATTCTAATGAGGTCTTAATATAAGAATATGATGATCTAGGTTATGCTTTGAGACGACCTCACATCTATATGTATATATATATAGCTATATGAAGCTATGGCACTATCGTATATCCCTCCCTTCGTTTGTTCTCATTGTATATTCATTTTTTTGCCTTATATATTGCTATCTATCTTTCACTTGCCCTTTTATTCGTATATTGGCTTGGGATATACAGTATAGCATTGACGTCTATTAAATTTACCTAGAATAGAATAGTTCACCCTTGATGCTTCCTTAGTCTTATTACGTTAGTCTCTTGGATCTAAATAGGATAGTTGTTCCTTATTATCTCATTGACTTGTGATATGATTTCTGGACTCTTGGGTGTAGTTTTCATTCTGTTTATATGTTGTATAAATTTGCTTTATCTTTGGAGCTCAGTTTCCAGTTAACTACTGAGTACCATTCGTTTGGTACTCATACCACACTTCTGCGGCTTGCACTTCATAGTACGAGTTATCACCTTTGACGTGTGTCTCGTGCAGAGCAACCATGATTTAGAGACTTAGATGAGCTCCTTACGTTTAGAGTATTACTCATCTCTCTCTTATGTATTAGACTAATCTCTATATTACATGCAGAGATAAGTTGTATCAGGGTAATTTTCTCGATAGTTCACTTTTGTACTCTTATTATATTTAGAAGCTCTTGTACTGATACCACTAGATTTTGGGATTCTATTATGTATTGATCTTTATGTCATTTATTCTACATTTTTCTGTATATCATTGAGTATTTCGTTATTAGCCCTTTTGGAGTATGGGTTGGCATGCCTACTGGTGGGTTATGGTAGGCGCCATCATGACCTGAGAAATTGGGTTATGACAAATTGGTATCAGAGCCTAGGTTTCATCGGTGTATTAGTACTAGAGCTAAGTGTTAGTAGAGTCCTGCGGATCAGTGTTGAGACGTCCGTAAGCTATCCTCAGGAGGCTACATGGACTTTTTAAGAAATTCACTTCCTATCTCCTTATCATGTGTCCATATTTTCTATGAACTTCGAACACCTTCTTTGACTCTATTCTATCCCTGGAGGATGATGTGACCTTGATGACAGATACGGATAAGACTTCAACACCCATTCCTAGAGTTCTAGTGCAATATCTAATGAGAGAGTTAGAGATGGATATTGAAGATCTTCAGCATCAACCAAAAAGGATTTGGGCCATCTTAGGCTCCAGTTGAGCTTGTGACTACATTAGCGCCTTCGAGGTTTGGCATTGGGAATTCGAGTCATGTTGTAGATCGCTCTCAACCAAAAATGATATTTATTCATCGAGCATTTCTCAGACCAGAGATGGTTTTATTGGTGTTCATCAGGGTTCTTTACCAATTTAGAGTACTAGATTGGATCTCTCGTGTGGTCTCGGTATTTTTCTATGTCATATTATTTTGAGTCAGATTTTGGTGTATAGATGTGATATAGGGTTAGTATTGTCACTCCTTTTAGTGTTGGAGCACTTGATAGCAGTCTAATATTCCTTCCCTTAGGGTATTGATCATGAGAGAACCGTAAAGAGCTAGAGTATTGAGATTTATGGAAAGGGCGGCAAGAGGCATGCCATTAGTATAGCACTATTGGTATTTTATTTGGGAGTGAGGATCCCTCTGGTAGAGTTCATCTTCACCTTCAGCCCACCAGCTCTATATAGACAGTATTTCATACTCTGAGTAGTTTTCAGATTAGTCGTGATGATCATAGTAGGCAGAGTCCCCATAAGACTTGCGGAGTGTGATATGGTTTTTCAGGCCATAGCGACTATTTTGGATTATGAGGGACAGTATCTCGATGAATTCGAGGATCTTGATTTGATTGTGTCATGATGAGATACTGGTTTAAAGAATGCCCCCAAGTATAAGATAGGTGATCACCCAGGGTTAGCGCGTATTTCCCGCCAGCCTAGAGTTTCTAAGATAGGTTATGATTTCAAAAGTATGGACATAATTTTTGTAGATTCTCTCAGCATCAGTTGTTTATCCGTTTGGGCTCAGTTGTATTCTCTCCATGTTAGTGCTTCAGAAGTTTGCTTTGACTGCAGAGAGACCGTCTACTAGTCTAGAGAGTGTCCTTGGCATGAGATTTTTTGTCATTCAACTCATTTAGATTAGCCTCATGATGTTGTGGGATCCTCAGTTAGAGGTAGTGTACGTGGCACCTCAGTTGATGATTCAGTCGATCGGTCAGAGTTAGACCCGTTCAAATTTATTTTCCCCCTTGCCCGTCGGGCATGTAATTGCGGGTGTCACCACGATTGGTGTGTTTTTAGTTCCCTCCTTTTTCTTTTATTCTATGTATTGAGATTTTCATACCTATAGGTGATTATATGCCTTGATGAATTGATATTGATTATTATGTGCCTTGTTATTAAATTCATGATTATGTTGCTACTCTGTGGTTTATTTCTTTTAGTAGTGGATGAGTAGCTCTATATTGATGTTATTCCCTTATGGGTGTGGTTTGGGTTCGAGTCCCATTTATCTTGGCACATTATTCCTATTATGGCCCTTGAGTGGTACATGATATTGATGTTCATTTTGGTACCGCCTATTCAGTATGATTGATATTGATATTATTGCTATTATTGCTACCATTGCGCGAGGTTACTGATATTACTTGATATTATCACTTGATGTAATTGATTCTTGCTAGGTAGCCATATAAATTAGTGTTATCTAGTTAGACTTCTATTTTCTTGTGATATTATTCGGTGGCTGGAGTAGATATAGCCCGATTTGATGATTTCTTTCCCCTAGCGCAGCGAGGTTGACTGTGTTCCCTCTTGGTTAGCTATATTAGATTGATTCGAGGATGTAATGTGATATCGAAAGGCAGGTTGACCTTTTGCGGCTCTGTTATGACCTAGAGTTGGCAATTTAGTTATATTGTCTATTATGAGTTTGGGATTCTTAGACTTGTCTCGTGCATTGCGAATGTTTTCATTTTGGCTATCTCTTTCGATACACCTATTTTTGAAATAGACCAATTTTAGGTTTGTCCTTATTTGTGGCCATTTCTTCGTCTGATAACGACTTTGATATTGTGTTGAGATGTCATGGATTTATCTCATAGGTGTGTTGGGTTCGTTCCCTTGGGATGGATTTCCCTGTTGCTAGTATGGAGGTTGGATACACCGTTGTTATTGTGATATGGTTTTGTTTAGTAGAGTTGGAAAGTTAGAGGCAAATTGGAAATTGTTCATCTTGAGCTGCTAGTTTTCTAGTAGTGGTCTTAGAGTTGACCTTGGTTTCAAGATTGATATATTTCTTCTATGATGATGCAATTCTTGGGTGGATTTGGGAAATCCTCATTTCAGAGTTGGTCGGCCTAATGAGGATTGATGGAGTGTTCCTTCTTGATGTTATGTGCCTATGGCTATTTTTTTCTAAGATAGCATGTTAGATTAATTAATTGTCGGCTAAAGTCGCATTTCTCTTGGTTGCTAGAGTTTTGGCCAATATTGGAGTAGTTTTCATCTTTGGGAAGTTTTTGAGTATGTTTGGATAGTTCTTGCCATCCAGCGGTTATGGAGTGGGTTATATGTATTTTCAGCCAGTGATGTATCCTTTTGTATGATTTCTATTTTACAATTATATTTCGTGCCCTCCAACTGATTTAGAGTTAGTTGCTTAAGTTATCATTCAATGGTTATCATTGTGGTGATTTTGTTCTTCAGATATGTCACGACTGTGGCTTGGTATGACTTGTCTCGGGTATGTAAGAATTGGATACTAGAGCCGATTTGAGATAGTTGACATTGATATAGCCTTATTGGCACAATTTTGATTTGACTCCTTGGAATGACAATTTGGAAGTATGATAGAATTGGAGCATTAATGGCTACTCATTTTTAGTTTTATTTTTAGATATTTGAGACCGAGCGATTCAGCCTTGGTATTGATATTTCAGCTTGGTGTTGTCGACCTTTCGTGTAGCTTTTATTTTAGACTTGCCTTTTTTGAGATTTTATTTATAGGAGCCTACTCTGTGATTGCCTATTTGTTCTTCTCGACATCTGTTGGAATATAGTTGATAAGTGTTCAGATTATAGCCCATGGGTTCCGTATGGGTTATTTCAGTTTTTGACCTCGAGCTTTAGTTTTCTTTGAGAATTTTGGATGACTTACTAAATAGGAGTAATATTCTCAAGTTGGATTTAGTATTTCATTCCTGGTGGATGAGACATCCTGGAGAGAAATATTCATTGATTTGTAGTTATACCTTGGACTTCGAGATTTCTATTTGGTTGTCATCCAGACTGGTTACAGCATTAGCATGGATTGCATTCCTTGATTATCTCCATTGGTGTGCTTAGACAATTCCTTATGAGCTTATTTTCTTATTTCCCTGTGGACTTTCAGTGGATCAGCTTCAGTTCTTTGAGTTCTCTGTGATGAGACTGTGTGGATGAGACTAAAGTGATTTTTCCTCCTGGCTGGAGTAGATAGCATGTGTAAAATGGTAAATAGAGTGTATATATTTTGATTTGGATTTTGTGGTATGATTCATGATTTGGGATGGCCTTGGCTCAGATGAGCCTTTGTTGATTTATGCGGATATAGAGTTGGTATCAGTGTGATGTGGTTCAGATGTGTATGCATCAACCTTCTTGGTTCAGTTTGAGGCTAGTTAACAATTAAGTTAAGTTTTGGCTGTTTGAAAGTAGAATGAAAGTGTTGGTTTAAAAAGAGAGATACCAGTGGCAAAATCCCTCAGAAATATTTTCTCTCTGCCGAGGTTATCTGGGAAGTTATGCTTGAAGCATGCGGGCCTAGTACCTTATCCCTTCTAGCCTTTGAGATTCTTTTTATTAGTTGACTTTCGAGGACGAAAGTCCTTTTAGTAGTGGATATTGTAATGACCCTTCAGGTCATTTTCCATATTTATGCTTATTTCCACTGTTTGAGCTTCTCCATAGCTTCCCCAAGTCATTTATGACTTGTTGGGACTGACGGTTCGATTACTGGGCAGTTAATTTGTGTTTTAGAGCCAATTCCCTGTTTTGAAGTCTTTACTAGATTCAAATGGACACCGGGCAAAAATTCAGTGAAACAATCTCGAATGCAAATTCCGACTATACCAGAAGATCAGAAATATCGATTTTAGGCTAGGTAGACCTTTGGTTCGGGTCCTAATGCACCCGAGCTCATTTCGACCTATTGGTTGGAAAGATGGAAAATCGAAAATATGGGTGTCGGACCCATATTTGTCTTAAACGACCTCGGATGAAAAATCTGACTTCGCTAGCAGATCTGGAATATAGATTTTAGGATTATAACATGTTTAATGTAATTTTATGGTGTTTAAATCTCATTTCGACCCTTGGTTTAGAAAATTATGATTTTGGATTTTGGGGATCAACTTTGTGAAAATGGTATTTTTCCGAAAATATAATATCGCCATTGAGTCCAGAGCATCGAATTTAGTATAGTTACATAGTTCGTTTGCGTATATCGGACTCCAAACGAATTCCGGGCACCTCGTCGAAGTCCGTCCGGAAGGGGAAAAAGTTGTGCAGATTTTTCTACACTATTTAAAACAGTTTTGAGCTCATTTTGCTCATTTTCATCTTTTCACTTGAGAGTTAAACCCTAAAATAGTGTGGGAGCTTAAAAGTGAAACTAGTGAAAGCCCGGAAAGCTAGATTAACATCTATTTCTTGATTCTATTACGAATTTAAGGTAAGAATTCACCCTTTTCTTAAAAATTTCTTGATTAATTTCTCAAAGTTCAAAAATCTTAGGGCTTGATTTTAAACTCCAATTTCACTCATATTCACTTGAATAATATTTTTTATCTTAGAATTACTAGGTTTTCATCAATGTAGCCTTCAAAGCAACACTGATTCTTGATTTTAATTCGGATTTCAAAGATTTTACCCGGTAAAGCTCAAAAATATTTTTTCTTCGATTTGAACCTCGTTCTTGACTTTATTTGACTTGGGTTTACAGCTGTAGGTTTCTAAAAATATAAGAAACATGTTTTTGAAGTAAAGTTCTGATTTTGTCCTTCTTTTTCGGGAACCCATTCCGGGGGTCCGTTTTGACCCCGAACCAAAAGTAGTCAATATGCATATCGTTAAACTCGTATTGATGAGTAGATATATATTTTGATAGTGTGATGGCATTTTGAGATTGTGAAGTGAAGATAGGCACTTGGAGAATAATTTGAGGTTTTGCGATTCGGCCTTGATGTAGGCTTCTGTCTACTCTTCTCCATAGATAATGTGTGATATATTTTGAGTGTGAGTGTGAATGTTAGGTTTGATCATTCATAGAATGACTTGAAATTGAATATTGAAGTTTTGAGAATTAGATGAGCGTTTTGGACCCGTACGGTGGAATGCTTATGACCTTTTAGAATCCTATTGCCTTCTTCCAAGATTGGACTAATTTGTAGCATGAATATGATATGATGCTAGGTTTAGGATGTGGTTAAAGTGTTGAAATCATGATTAGTATGATTAACCTTAGTTGGGCTAGTCTAGTGGTCTTGAAACCATAATTTGGGTAGCGTTGACTTAAATGCTTATGTTTCTAGACGAAGTACCTATCTTAAGAATGATTATGGCTTACTTGAGATCTAAAAATGAACTAGATACCATAGCTTAGTTTGGGGTGTAGATTTCCTAAATATGAAAATTGATAATAAGAAGCGGGTTCGTCCAGCCCACTTAGGCCAAGACTTGTACAAGCCCTTGTGGACTTAGTTGCAGATGTTAGGCCTAGTTAAGACTAATGAGCCTTATTTATGAGATTTTCTTGGTGAATTAATAAATTGTGATGACTTTTCCTGAATTATGATTAATGGCCTATAGAGATGTTAATTCCTCTTAGATGCGATATTGGGCCTTTAGAGATGCTATTTCCTCTTAGATACGATATATATGACCTATAAAGACGATATTCCTCTTAGATATGATGATTGGCCTAGAGAGGTGATATTCTTTATAGTCATGATGTATGACCTATTGATTGAGATATCCTATGTGAGAGATGATTATATGCTAATTGAGATCATACCACATTTATGCAAGATACCTCCTATACGAGAGATGATTAGAGATATTCTATGGCTTATAAATATGATTACAGGTATGAGTTCTAGATATGTAAATGGGCCGAAGGCCGTGATTATGTTATTGTGATTATTCCTGACGTATTATTGGGCCAAAGACCATGTTAAGTTATTGGTTAGATATCCGGGAAGTGCTTATCCTTGTAAAGGATGTAGTTATAGTTTATGAATTTATATGAATGTGCATATACATATCTCTTTGGTATGGAACATAGGAACATACGGTATGATGCTTATTGTTCCACTGATTGAATACTGGTGATGGCATGCATAGATTCAGTACATTCATGATTATTATATCAATAGATATGATTCTATATAAGATGCGATCTTATGACCGTTCTTTCTAATTAAGGGTTAAGCTACGTGATAATAAGTTGCATATTAGATGACTATAGCACTTGATGACTAGGAGTCTAATGAACTAGTTAATGAACCTTGCTTGGTTGAATTATGGTATCTAGTGTTTGGGTTGCATGGTTAATGGTGTTGTCGAGTCTAGCATAGGTGAAGATTAGTTGTTATTAATTACTAAGTTTACGATGCCGTTTAGTTGTTAAACGAGGATTTGTGTATTAATGACGTTAGATAATAAAAGAGGTTAGTGATAAGATATCACTAGTTAATAATGATTAATGGATATAGGTTGATAAGTGTTTTAATAATGATAGTGGTCTTTTGCTATAGGATGACTAGTGAATTAGCGATGCAATAATGAGTCCTGGTTAGTTAACAATGGGTAGATAGAATATATTTATGAGATAGTTACATTTATGGAGTTATGCTTATGATTATGAGTACTTAATTTATGTTATTCTAATTGATGATGATATATAGATACCCAACAAGGCCGGAGGATACTATGATGATATATTAATACCGGGCAAGGCCGGAGGATACTATGATGATATAGTGATATCCGGCAAGGCCGGAGGATACTTTTGTGATACATTGATACCCGGCAAGGACGAAGGATACTCGGATGAGATATTGACACCCGGCAAGGACGAAGGTTAATTATGATGATTATGGTCATGACGATGACAGTTATGATGATTTGTGATATTGATTGTGTAGCTTGCATTCATTCCTGTATGTGCATCACCTATCACCAGTATGCGTCTATATCTATCAGCTGGTATGGGATGGTTGCATAGATATGGGTGAAGAATATGCCTTGTGTTATTGTGTGTTGATTGGACCTTCTGAGTCTGAGGCGGTGGAGGCACGCATATGCTCAAATAAGTATTTGGTTGTCTGGAGTAACCTGTTATTCACGCTAATATTGATATTGTTAATATCATTTTTATGATCATTACTATGGATAGCCTATGATAGATTGGTCATTGATCTAGTATTGGGATTTGAGGTATTTATTCAGCCTCTTCTATCTTATGATTACATTATTATGCACGATATAACATGTCTAGCCATATGGATTAAAAGCCCTGAGTGATGGTATTAAATCTTGATAGTATTCTAATAAGGTCATAATATGAGAATATGATAATCTAGGTTATGCTTTGAGATGACCTCACGTCTATATGTATATATATGTATGTATAAATATATCTAGCTATATGAAGCTATGTCATTATCGTATCTCCCTCCCTTCGTTTGTTCTTATTGTATATTCATTTCTTGACCTTGTATATTGCTATATATCTTTCATTTGCCCTTTTATTCGTATATTGGATTGGGATATATAGTTAGCATTGACGTCTATTGAATGTAGCTGGAATGGAATAGTTCACCCTTGATGCTTCCTTAGTCTTATTATGTTAGTCTTTTTGACCTAAACAGGATAGTTGTTCCTTATTATCTCATTGACTTGTGAAATGATTTCTGGACTCTTGGGTGTAGTTTTCATTCTGTTTATATGTTGTTTGTATTTGCTTTATCTTTGGAGCTTAGTTGGCAGTTGCCTACTGAGTACCATTCATTTGGTACTTATACTACACTTTTGCAGCTTGCAGATCATAGTACAAGTTATCGCCGTTTGCGTGTGTCTCGTGTGGAGCAGCCAGGGTTTAGAGACTTAGAGAGAGCTCCTAACGTTCGGAGTATTACTCATCTCTGTCTTATGTATTAGACTAATATCTATATTGCATACAGAGCTAAGTTGTATCAGGGTAATTATCTCGATAGTTCACTTTTGTGCTCTTATTATATTTAAAAGCTATTGTACTGATAACACCAGGTTTTAGAATTCTAGTATGTATTGATCTTTATGTCATTTATTCCACATTTTTTCCTTATATGGTTGGCAGTCCGTTACTAGCTGTTTTGGACTACGGGTTGGCTTGCCTACTAGTTTGTTATGGTAGGCGCTATCATGACCTGAGAAATTGGGTCGTGACAATTGTCCTTTTCTATGCATCTAAATGTCTTTACTCTAGATATGATGCTCGTGCTTAGGCTTATCTAGCTAGTATAGACCTTATTTGAGTATTATTTACTTTTATCATGATAAAATACTCGAGTTAGGAGTTTATATGATATTAATGATGTCTTGTATGCATATTTATTCATATGATACCTAATTGGAGTTGATAATCATGATTATGGACGTATTGAGTTAATTTCTTGCCTCACTTGTACCCATATTCCATGTTGCTTGGATTGAATATGATATATTCATTTATGACACAAGTACCACTGAAAAATACCATTTTTGAAAGAAAAGGAGATACATTTATGAAAAGTCCTCTTCGTAAATAAGAGCCAAAGAGGAGAGTTAAGATTAAGATTAAGATTGAGATATAAGATATTGTCACGATCCGAGCCAAAGAGGAGAGTTAAGATTAAGATTAAGATTGAGACATGAGATATTGTTACGATCCGATTTTTGAGTCATGATGGCACCTATTAATTCCCTCCAGTAGGTAAGTCAATACCATAACCCGGAGCTAATGCAATGGGTTAATTTGTGAAGAAAGGCCAGCATAGGCGAAATTTAAAGAACATCAATTGTTAATTCGAGGGTACTAGATAGAACAAGAAATCACACAAATAAAAATCCCAAAACTTGGTAGAGCTAGTACAAGAGCAACTAATAGTATTAATACAACTTCAAGTCTAGAATAGTTAGTACATCTGCCTCGTATACTAAAGATTGAATACAAAACATGGAAGGAAATTGGGTGAGTCAAAACTCCAAGATCTCACCCTATCTCAAAAAATCAATCACTGCACGAACCATGACCAGCAACGATGGCCAATACTTAAATCTGAAAAAAAAAAAACAGTGAAGAAGTGTAGTATGAGTACCAAGACAACGGATACTCAATAGGTATCATGTGCCGACTGAGCTAAATGATGATATGAGAATGATAAAGTGCAAAATAATCATAACTAAGTCAAGATATAGAATCGAACCCAAATCATCTTCATCATCACTGTATATAATAAGTAAGAAATTCAAAATAACAGTAAACATAAGGCATCAACACATGTCACTATCCCACACATAACAAACATGGAATATCGAAAATAAAAATATAATATAAGGTATCAATGTATGCCAATATCGTCTAGCATAAGGAATAAGTGATTCGAAATCATAAAGCAACACAAGTGCAATCACAAGCAAAAAGTTGGCCCCTATACACCAACTAGTGCATAAAGTAAAGAATTCATCACAATGTCTCATACCACCGGAGAGTACACCCAAGAGAACATAGAGTAAAGAATCGAATCTCCAATACACACACACACACACACACACACATATATATGTATGTAATAACCAACTTTCTCATTATCCATAGTTTTCCACAATTTTCATCAAATGGCCATTTGCCAATATTCATAATCATCACCAATAATCATAATTGAATAAAATATACCCATATATACTCATAACCATAACCATACCACCATATAGGCGCTTATCTCATCATTACACCATATTCACTAATTATTAGTTAGCCAACGCTTGTTACTAAACCAATTACTTACTAGTAATCATATAACCTCTAATTATTATTCATCCGCTATTCATCACTTATTTACTATTCACGGATCAATGACTAACCCTTATTTACTCACTAGCCAAAAGTAACATCTAGTCATGATTCACCACCAGGTTGTATTCTCTAATTAACTAATATTCATTTCTATACAACATAATCCCACTAGTCACCATTTAAAAAGGTACTACTAATCACCATCATTACACTTATTCATCTCTCAACTAACATCTTTTATTAACTAGCATCATTAATTCACAAATCCTCATTAAACAATTAATCGATATCATAAACTTAGTTATCAATAGCAACTAATCATCACCATCACAAAACCCATTATCATTAACCACCATAATGAAATAATCATCCCTATTAATAGTCATAAATGCCACTAGTCCTCTTTACCACTAAGGTTCACAAGTCCACTAGTCACTATTAGCCACTTAAGTAATATCCACCACTAAGCATATTTCATACTTAAATTAATAGCTATTCCACTTTGTACCTCCCCTATTAGGAGACTATAACTGACACCTCTAATATCAATATTATAGCCAACTACACAAGAACATAAATAAACATATAATTGTCACACATAGGGCTAGCCGGATTCAACCGGTAGGTGCACACATAAGCACATCAATAATCATATTCTCCAGCCTTATCGGGCATCATCATTCTGTCATTATATCCTCTGAACTCGAATCAGATATCAATATATCATCATAATATCCTCTGACCTTATCAGGTGTCAATATATTCTCCGAACTCAAATCGGGTATCAATATCATCAACATATCCTTCGGACACGAATCAGGTATCAATATCATCAACATATCCTCCAGACTTAAATTGGATGTCAATATCATCAACATATTCTTTAGAGTCGAATTAGATTTTAATATCATCAACATATCATCCAGCCTTGTTGGGTATCATCATATAATCACAATATCATCATAATAGGCAATCAATATCAATAATAAAGAACAAACCCACAAGGACTAAAGTAAATGACATGCCCTACAAGGGATAAATTAAATTGCAAGCCCCACAAGGAATAATATAAATGACACATAAGTAAATGACAAGCCCCACGAGGGTAAAGTGCCATCCCCACAAGGGCTAAAGTAAAAGAGAAGCAAGGAGGAACATATCTTTATTTCTCATCATTCATCATCGAGGATAATTTATCCATAAATATGTTAATATATATATATATATAACATGAATATCACAAAGCATTAACAGGTTCAACATGGATAGTAGCATAACTTCTCATGTAGTCAATAAATATACCTTTTAGAACCCTTAGTATCATAACTTATAATATTAGCAACAAGAAGGCTTTATAATATAATCACTAGTTGAGTTACTAGACAAAGCATAACATGAGTCCAACATAAGTTATAGAGTATCTTTACGCGTAGTCAATAAGCATGCCTTCTAACACCATTAACATCATCATTTCCAGTATAGACAATAAGGAAGATTTCCAATATGATTTATTAGCATAATTACTAAGCATGATCAAAACTTGGGCAACAGTATAGTTAACGGCCTGAAATCTAGCCTAAATGATGGCTTAATCAAGAGTATAGTCAAGGACTCATCATCAAAAAATTCATTATTTAGTCATTTAGACCTTGGGCATAACCATAAGAAATATCATAAACAATGACCCATTAGTAGCATATTCATTGGCCTACTATTGGCCTAAAGATATTTCATCATTAGTATGAATAATGACTAAAGTATTAAATGATTCGTAATTTATTCATAGCGTGGTCAATAATATCATTTATGACTTATGCCATATTATAAACAAGGGCTCATTTAATAGTACGTTCATTAGTCCAACCAACAGATAATCGTAATAATATAATTAATAGCTTGACATAAGCTTTAGCCAACAAGGTATACAAAGACATAATTACTTGGGTATCATTCTTAATGCCATTTCACATAACAAACAAGTACCAAGAATCATAGATATTTCCTCAAAAGGGCATTCTTTAGTCAATTACTAGACGTAAGGGTTCAAGGAAACTAATCACAAGTCTTGTCTTAAGGTGGGTCAACAAGCCCACATCTAAATCCCTAAAATGCATTCTAAGTCAATTGCTACTCTGGACCAGACTAAGATATCTAAATCTATTCTTAGATGTATAGCAATCCATTATAAGACGTATGGTAGATATTCTACTCATGCACCTTTACTAAGTCCAATGGAACCAACGTAACCTTCCCTAGTATAAGCAACTTAAGCCAATTTGCTCTAAGTATGAGCAACTAGAGAATTATATCTAAAGTTGAGTATTCTATGGCATTCTCATGCAAAACATAAGTATCGAAGTCTATTCCACCTAATATAATGGGAAACAAGCCAAGCTGCCCAACTTCTAAAATTCATATAGTTTAATTGTTCCAATTAATCCAGGTCTTGCATTTCATTAATTCAATGCTTAAAACCCATACCAATCTAACAAGATATCACAATCATATCAAAACATAGCTCAATCTAACAAGGAGTAAGCCTAACCTACCTCAAATCTAAAGAAAGTCCACGAATTGCTAAACCTTTGTTTTTCTTTTTTTGAGAAGCTTCTTCAAGGTACCAACCTATCAAAAACACAATCTACACATCATTACAAGAATTCTGATACCCATATTATACCATTGTACTTCAGGTCCTAAAACGACACCAAAAATCACAAGTTTGTCCCACGTACGAGAAAACACGTTTTCAAGACCAACCCAATGTTCATACATTACTAGGAATCATAACCCCTAAGACTTAGGTGAAATATATGCATATTTGGGCTAAAATCAAGTCTTTAAGCAATTTGAGGTTTTGGTCAAAATTCAAGAAATTAAAGCTTGAAAAAGGAAAGATTCGTACCATTAATCTGTTGTTAATCACAAAAATATATGTTAATCAAAATTCTAAATCACTCCCAAAAATCAATTTGAAGTTAATCTATTATTCTAGGGTTTCTAGAGCTCAAAGGGGAGTGAAAATAGTCAATTTTGCGACCAAGGGGCTATTTATAGTACCTTGGTCGCGGTTAAATGGAATCTGTAAGGTCAAAACTTATTGTTAACCTCCCAGAATCATTCAGACTCCATTTTTCGCAAATGAACTATAAAACTCTAGTCAATTCGATGTTTCAGATGCATAGGTAAAGTCAGATTTTTCATCCAAGGCCGTTTAGACCAATTGTACCCCATGCCTATCGATTTTCTCATTTTTTGACCAATTGATGGAAATTAACTCGGGTATCTTGGGACCAAACCAAGGATCATTCTAGCCTAAAACCTATATTTCGAAGCTTTTGGCATAGTCATAATTTGTATTTGAGATCGTTTAACTAAAATTTTTGTTTGGCGGCTATTTGAAACCAGCGAAGACTTCTAAACGAGAAATTGGCCCTAAAACCATACGAACTGCCTGGTAACCGAACTATTAGTTCCAAGAAGTCATAAATAACTTGAGGCAGCTATGCAAAGTCTCTAACGGAAAAATAAGCGAACAGTACAAAAAATAACCTGAAGGGTCATTACAAATATAGTATATGGGTTATGACCACCCCCTCTTCCTATGGGTCCTGCCTTATAGATGCAAGCTTGATGGATGTATGAGAAAAGTCATACAATGACTGCTACCATTCATTCCATCCCCACTGCATTACATACATATCTTGCTTGTTTTTCTGAGTTTCTTAATTTATATGTGATTTTCTTGTATTTTCTTCTTCATATTTATGTTGTTACTATTTTTATGTACTTATATATAGTAGAAAAATTAGTGGAGACGATGTGAGCTACGTTTAAGACTTTTCTATTTGCAGGTGACGTGCTCATAATATATTATACTTATTTTATCTTTTATTTTGCTCAATCAGCCTGTGATATCTATTGTGTACAAGTAGACCCGTACTCATTTCTACTGTGCATTTTTGGTGCAGATCCTAACATGAGTATAACACGCAGAGGTTGAGCTCCTGCTATTGATTGGTGATATTCGAGGTACTAGACCGTTCTAGTGTTTAGGGTGGACTACTGGATCTCACTCTATCTTGCTTATGTCTTTATTTGGATCAAAGACTAACTTTGTACTTTTTATCTTTAGATTTTCTCCTACATTATGAAACCAGGTTTTGGGTGGTTTATATGTTATTTCTTCATACTTTTGTTTCTTATGCATTTATTTTATGATTAGCCTGAGTTCGTTTGGATTTATGTTATCATTGATAGTTGTATTATCTTATCAGTTTAGGTGACCAGCTTACTTATCAAGATTAAGCCGCGACAAGTGTCATCATGATCTAATTCTTGGACCGTGACAATTAGCATACATCCACGCTATATTGGAAAAGAATATTTGGCCAATTTAACTTGATAATAGAATATTTGGTCTATGTATTTTTTATTATCGTTTACGAGATAATTAAAAGAAATTAGGGTTCTTCAGTGTGTTTTAGACTCACGTGATGAACACTACCCAAATGCAACAACCAATATAAAGTAAATCCCATCTCTATATATACCCTTATGAGTAAACCTTCACCATATAAAC